>NC_081761.1:28634198-29236698 GCF_963082965.1 Carassius carassius
ACACATATATATATATATATATATATATATATATATATATATATATATATATATATATATATATGTATATATAAATTAAAGATATGTTCTATATATAAAATATTTATATATAATATAAATTATATACAAGTTTATATATAAACTTCTCTCTTCATTCTCCAACAGCATCACCTTACTGTCAGTCAGACAGTGCTGGTGGTTCCGAAGCGCTCCGAAAGCCCCAATCCGAGTGTGACTGAAGAGACGACTTATGTCCCTCGACCGGTGTCTTCAGTTGATGCTTGCACTAATACAGACCCTCCGTACGAATGCTGTCCATGGCTGCGCAGACTGTGCCCGTGTCCACCCAGAGGCCTGCTGGCTACCATTATCACCAAAGGTTAGAAAAGGGTCAATCATTTTCCAAAACATCATAACAAAGATTGAGCGCACACAATTTTTTTCTAAAACGTGGGGTCGAAAGGTGATTTTTAAGGTTTTAAGAAATTTGATACTCTGTTTAATAAAAAATATACAGTAATATTATGAAATGTTAGTCCAATTGAACATAGCTGTTTTTATATATATTTCAAAATGTAATTTTTTCCTGTGAACGCAGCATCTGTTCTTGTCCTCTCTGTAGTGTCCATGGCCGCAGTGCTCTTTGGGGTTGTTTGGTCCATTACAGAGAAGGAATGTCTTCCTGGCGGGAACCTCTTTGGCATCGTGACCTTGTTTATTTGTTCTGTAGCCGGGGGAAAACTGTTTGGACGCATACACATCCCAAAAATGCCACCTTTACCTCCACTACTTGGTATGTGCGATTTCTGCATTGTTGTCTTTTGTTAATAATGTAGTAATTACATACAACACTTGCATACAGCACAGTTGTCTGTTGGTCAGCATGGTGGATTCATGTGTCTAACTCAGACTTGAGTGGAATCTGCATTTGGAACTTTTTTGATTGCTATCATTTATGAAATTTCAGTAAAATGTCAAATGGGAAATGTAATCTCAATCTAAGAAAATAATGGCTGTGTTAGGGACGGAATACGGTTCATATGGCACACAGTACAGTACATACTGTATTCTACCTGTTATGTTAAAACATATATAGCCATTATACTATTTCCGTAATGAACACAAAAAATAGCCTCAAAGTAATTTTGATTGTAACTTCTATAAGAACTTTCATTTTGAACATCGACTTCATAGTGTTAAATTGATTTTAAATGTGTAATTGACATTTACACTACTGTTCAAAAATTTGAGGTTAGTGCAACTGTTTGAGAGAACTTTATTCAGCAATGACACTTTAAATTTATCATATTGAGCATATTATATTTCTATTTAAAAAAAAATGCTATTTTTTTGAACTTTCAAATTTTTTTTTTAAACAAATCGACAATAAGAATTGTTTTTCTTGAGCTCTTAATCATGATATTAGAGTTACTTGAATACATAGAAGTTTAAAATATATTATATAAATTAAAAATTTAAATTGTAACAATATTACTGTATTTTATATGATCAAATTAATGCCTTCTTGATGTGCATAAGAGACTTATTTAAAAAATATTTCAAAAGTCTTACAGCCCCCAAACTTTCGAACGGTAGAGTATAATTCAATTTCCCCCTCAACTCAAAGATAAACTGCCTGTGTTATGTTTTTTTTTTTTTTTCAGAGTGGTCAGTTTCATTGTCAGTGTGAGAAATGTAACGAATGACTGTGGGGTTTCTGTTTGTGTTGTTTTCTCTGCGTGTGTCCGCAGGCATGCTGCTGGCAGGGTTTATCCTCAGAAACATCCCTGTGGTGACAGATGCAGTTTACATTGATGTTAGATGGTCTGCTTCTCTGAGGAACATTGCACTGGGGGTCATTCTTGTCAAGGCTGGGCTGGAATTAGATGAAAAGGTAAGAAACCTCACCGGCCCAAGTAGAGTTACAACAAAAACATTGCTGCTAACCCGAGAGGATGTGCCTCCATGCTCTTTAGAATTCTCTTTCAGTCAAACACCATATTGTTTGTTGATATCCACTTTCATTTCATGAAGACTTTTGTCTTAACTGATCAAAAATAAATGGGTCTTTAATACATTTTTTTTAATGTGTTTTCCAGGCTCTGATCAAGCTCAAAACCGTGTGTTTGCGTTTGTCCATGTTCCCTCTGATCTGCGAGGCCATCACCATGGCTGTGGTCTCTTATTTAATATTGGGTCTTCCATGGGTCTGGGCCTTTATTTTAGGGTAAACCACTGATTTTGATTAGACAAGAACATCTCTGACAATGTCTGCTGCTACCAACCAAACTGCTGCCATGTTTTGCTCTGTAGGTTTGTCCTCGGGGCTGTTTCTCCTGCTGTTGTGGTTCCATCTATGCTGCTTCTGCATAAGGAGGGGTACGGTTTAGAGCAGGGTATACCTACTCTACTCATAGCAGCCTGTAGCATTGATGACATCATTGCCATTACCTGTTTCACCACCTGCTTGGGTATAGCTTTCGCCACAGGTATGCCAATAGATATCCAAAAGGGAGCAAATACACAGTATGTTTCTAAAATAAAGTAAAAAATGAGAATGTAAAGTCAGCTGACTTTGGATTCAGTATTCATTTGATATCAATAACTTACCAGTCTGACAGAAGAATTCAGAATGCTTTTCCGCAGACTCAAGATGTTTAGATGTTTGCTAAATTCTAATATATATTATACATTCTAACAACATCACATTAGACAACAGATATTCCAAAATGATATTTTCCTTACATTCGACTTCCAAAAGTGCATTCATCTTTGCCATGTTACATTCATATTTTTATTTATATATATATATATATATATATATATATATATATATACAGTCGTGGCCAAAAGTTTTGAGAATTACATAAATATTAGTTTTCAAAAAGTTTGCTGCTAAACTGCTTTTAGATCTTTGTTTCAGTTGTTTCCGTGATGTACTGAAATATAATTACAAGCACTTCATGCGTTTCAAAGGCTTTTATCGACAATACATGACATTTATGCAAAGAGTCAGTATTTGCAGTGTTGGCCCTTCTTTTTCAGGACCTCTGCAATTCGACTGGGCATGCTCTCAATCAACTTCTGGGCCAAATCCTGACTGATAGCAACCCATTCTTTCATAATCACTTCTTGGAGTTTGTCAGAATTAGTGGGTTTTTGTTTGTCCACCCGCCTCTTGAGGATTGACCACAAGTTCTCAATGGGATTAAGATCTGGGGAGTTTCCAGGCCATGGACCCAAAATGTCAACATTCTGGTCCCCGAGCCACTTAGTTATCACTTTTGCCTTATGGCACGGTGCTCCATCGTGCTGGAAAATGCATTGTTCTTCACCAAACTGTTGTTGGATTGTTGGATGAAGTTGCTGTTGGAGGGTGTTTTGGTACCATTCTTTATTCATGGCTGTGTTTTTGGGCAGAATTGTGAGTGAGCCCACTCCCTTGGATGAGAAGCAACCCCACACATGAATGGTGTCAGGATGCTTTACTGTTGGCATGACACAGGACTGATGGTAGCACTCACCTTTTCTTCTCCGGACAAGCCTTTTTCCAGATGCCTCAAACAATCGGAAAGGGGCTTCATCGGAGAATATGACTTTGCCCCAGTCCTCAGCAGTCCATTCACTATATTTTCTGCAGAAGATCAATCTGTCCCTGATGTTTTTTTTTGGAGAGAAGTGGCTTCTTTGCTGCCCTTCTTGACACCAGGCCATCTTCCAAAAGTCTTCGCCTCACTGTGCGTGCAGATGTGCTCACACCTGCCTGCTGCCATTCCTGAGCAAGCTCTGCACTGGTGGCACTCCGATCCCGCAGCTGAATCCTCTTTAGGAGACGATCCTGGCGCTTGCTGGACTTTCTTGGACGCCCTGAAGCCTTCTTTACAAAAATTGAACCTCTTTCCTTGAAGTTCTTGATGATCCTATAAATTGTTGATTTAGGTGCAATCTTAGTAGCCACAATATCCTTGCCTGTGAAGCCATTTTTATGCAACGCAATGATGGCTGCACGCGTTTCTTTGCAGGTCACCATGGTTAACAATGGAAGAACAATGATTTCAAGCATCACCCTCCTTTTAATATGTCAAGTCTGCCATTCTAACCCAATCAGCCTGACATAATGATCTCCAGCCTTGTGCTCGTCAACATTCTCACTTGAGTTAACAAGACGATTACTGAAATGATCTCAGCAGGTCCTTTAATGACAGCAATGAAATGCAGTGGAAATGTTTTTTGGGGATTTCGTTAATTTTCATGGCAAAGAAGGACTATGCAATTCATCTGATCACTCTTCATAACATTCTGGAGTATATGCAAATTGCTATTATAAAAACTTAAGCAGCAACTTTTCCAATTTCCAATATTTATGTAATTCTCAAAACTTTTTGCCACGACTGTATATCATTTTTTCCCATTTTTGTAATATTGTGAAATATGATTACAATTTCCTATAACTGTTTCCTATTGTAATATGTTAAAAATGTTTTGGTATATGTTTTTATTCCTGTGTCAAAGCAAAATTTTCAGCATCATTACTCCAGTCCTATATATATATATATATATATATATATATATATATATATATATATATATATATACACACACACACACACACTTAAATAATCTAAATTTTTTTGTGGAAATTGTGATTTTTTTTTCAATCATTTTATTAATAGAAAACTCAAAAGAACAAAACTTTTTTATAGGATGTAACTTTATAATGATAACTTTATAATGTCTTTTACTGCCACTTTTACTCCATTGAATGCATCCTCGTCAAATAAAATAAAATTCTCTTAAAAAAACGGACCCCAGCCTTTTTAATAATATATGTATATGAATCATTACATTTTGCATATTAACATGTGCAATTATAAAATAATTCTTCTTTTTTTTATATATATATGTTTACATTATATATGTTTTTATATGCTTATATAAGATTCTTTCTCCAGGCTTTATGGATGTCCTTGGTGTTAGTGGTCCCATCTTACGGTAGTGTTCTCTCTCTCCCCTTGTGCAGACACTTTGTGGGTAAATATACTGAGGGGACCACTGGAGGTATTAGGTGGGGCGGTCACCGGTGTGGCCTTAGGGTACTTTCTACGATACTTCCCCAACAGAGACCAGGCACGTGAGCTACAACTGTATGATTGAGAAGTACATGTTCAGATTCTAAAACCGATGTTGTCAGGGTAACAGTTTTCATGGTTGTTGGTTGTTTTTGTCTTTTACCTACAACACAGGGAAACCTCGCACTGAAGCGTTCCTTCCTGGTGTTGGGGCTGGCCGTGTTTGCTTTGTTTGGCAGCAATGTGGCCGGGATTCCTGGTGCAGGAGGACTCTGTACGCTAGTGCTGGCATTTGTGGCTGCATTAGGCTGGGGGAAAGCTAAGGTCTAAATCTCTTCTTCCAAACACAACAGAGATGTGAAAGACTAGTCCACTAAATTTGGACAATTTGTTTTGCTGTATATTTTTACAAAGACTGTGAAGAATTCAGATGCCAAAGCCTCTAAGTGCTTTTTAAAATTGTCTTCTAAAATGAGCATTTTTCTTGAGTTCCGATGTTTACGTTCAGTAATTTCACTCTTATGGCAATGAAAAGATCTTCATTGCCATTAAAGTAAAATTATTCTCCACATTATTATTACTATTCACATTTATTTTTCCCTGTGTCAGCACGGATAGATTTTCTCCCCATTTTCTCAGATCACACATTTAATTTCAGTGTGTATGTGTGTTTAGGCTCCAGTGGAAGCAGTGGTGGAGAGGTTTTGGCAAGTGTTCCAGCCTCTTCTCTTTGGCCTCATCGGTGCTGAGGTTATCATTACTTCTTTAGAGGTCACAACTGTGTGTGAGTGCTACACTTTCAAGTTACACTGTCATTTCTACAAAACTGGTTTTAGAAAAAGAGCTGGAATAAACTAAAGTAATTGGGAAGTCAGCAGGGTGCACTTTTTCACATGTATAGCATTTCAAACATGCCGTTGATCTACTCTAATGTTATGTGTCCTCAGTTCTGGGTATAGCAGCCCTGTTCATCGCACTCACGGTACGCCTGATTGTCACTTTTGTTGTGGTTCTGCGAGCCGGCTTTAACATGAAAGAGAAAGTCTTCATCGCTCTAGCCTGGATGCCTAAAGCCACAGTACAGGTATACTTCCCAAGTCTAACAAATAGACCCTCTGTTTTACTGTGACTTTACTCAATCCTTCTAGGTTTTTTTAGACAAGTGTGAGCTACATGACAAAAAATGAAATGCACATGAGATCCCTATGAGTGCTGTGCGGTTTTTTTTCAGGCTGCGATTGGCTCTATAGCTCTGGACATGGCGCGCTCCAAGAATGACCTTGAGCTGCAGAGGTACGGCATGGACGTCCTCACTGTGGCTGTGCTGTCCATCCTCATCACTGCTCCTATTGGAGCGCTCATCATCAGCCTGCTCGGACCTCGACTCCTGCAGAAACCAAAGAACCCTGAGTGGGGTGAGATATTTGTATACACACAACCATATGTGACCCGTGCTAGCAAAATGAGTCAGAATGTGCACAAGCTAATTTTGAGCTACAGACAAAAAAAGTAAAAAAAAAAAAAAAAAAAGTGAAGAAAAAAATTTGGTTGAATTTCAGGTTTTCAAAAAACAAGTTCCTTAAGCCCTTGTCTAGCAACCCCAATGCTCCAAATAGTAATTAAACATCCAAAATGATCTTTATTTGTACGTTTTCTGAGAGGAGTACCCTTTTCTCTGCTCACTTCTCGTGCTGCCGTTGACTGATATACTATATGAAATACTGTATTCTGTGTATACAGTATGTGTGAGCTATTCACCCAAACAATCAGTTGTGCCTTAAGTGAATGTTTGGGGAAAAAGATCTGATGTGTAACAATATATTAGATGTGTGCAGTACAGTAGAATATGCTGTCTGTCTCAGTAATGTTAATCAAACAATAAAAGAAAAGATCGCTGCTCTTGATTGAACTGCTTTTGTAGTTTGAAAAACACTGAAGTGAATTTTGGGAACATTTGCAACAGTTTGTTTTTTTATGCAGTCAATCTGTTTTGCAGTTCTTTAAAGTGTTGTTTTCGCTTGCAAATTACTGTTCACAGGTTTGCAGTACTTTTGACCGTATTTTAGTAAAAACAACGTACCAAAAGTGTAAACAGGGAAAAACGGAAGGCAGAAGAATGCAGATCATATTTATTTTTTGCGTAAGCAGAAGCTGCAGTTTACACTTGCGAGTAACAGTAAAATGCTGCAAATATTTTTTTTTTATGCTTGAAACACGATTTACACCTTTACAAAGCTTATTTTGCACATGCAAATTTAATTTACGCTTTCATACACTTCCACAATTCTTACCCTGCTTATGCAGATCTTTTAGGTGTTAAATTACCTTCATATTCATCGACTTTATACGAGTGTAGCGGAGGCATTTTTCATCCGATTCCAACAAATCATATATCATTTTGAAGGTCTTTGTGAAATGTGAAAATAAAATAACTTGTTTTTGAAAGTTTGCTGATTGTGACGGATGTATTTTAGGAACCATTGGCAAAAACTTTGTTAATACTTTGTTAAACTTTAATATAATAATTAATGGCTGTTGACTATTCAGTTTTCCAATTGCAGGAATAAATTACATTTTACTAAATATGTTCAAAAAGAAAACGGTTATTTTAAATTGTAATTATTTTACAAAATAACAGTTTTTACTGTATTTTTTTAATCAAACAAATGCAGACTGGGTAAGCATAGGATATGACTTCTCCAAAATGTGGGAAAATCTTAGGAATCTTCATATACATATGTATCTACAGTATGTATTACAGCATTGGTTCATTAGCTTAGAAACAGTTTTAGTTGCTCTTCACAGGAGAAGTGCTGTTTTTGTGGTGTGCGTTAAAGTGTTAAGTTGCTATACAAAACATTTTTCGTTATCAGTCACGATATTTCTTGATGGTTAGGATGCTGCTTTTTTTAGAAAGTAAACAGAGTTTGGGTCAGATCTAAACTGCATAGCTGTGCAAATAATACTGAAGTAGGTTTCTGCAGTTGTCTTGCCATCAAAAAAAAAAAAATGTAGATAACAACTCATCTATTTTAATAAACAGGCGACATGAGATGCACATGGAAATTCACCACAGCTTGGTGAATTTGCATGCTGGCAGGACACCGGGTGTCCAGGTTCACTCTGTGTTTGCTTTATTGTCTGTACAATGCTGGCTATAGCACTTTGCTAATGTGTTAAAAAAAAATCAAATGCTCCAGCTTCTAACTGAGACCAGTATATTTAGTTTTCTTCAAATTTATAAACATGTCCTGTGTGAAAATATGAAATTAACCCCACTTATATTTAGCGTACTGTACATATCTGTATTTACTCTGCATATAAATAGTATAAAGAGATGTAAAAAACAACTGAAATCTCTTTAATAATTGCTTAGTACTTGTGTTAAATGAATGTTTGCATTAATTGTCATTTTCTGAATCGTAGCTGTCAGTCAAGGTGCTTTATCTGCATCGGGGACCCCGGTGACGTATGAGAGCGCCCTGTGATGCTTCTGGGAAGTGACAACTTGGCGTCCAAGGCTGCTGATGATCCCTTTTGTCTTCAAAGTGGATTCTCAAACTCATTATCACTGCGACCCTCTGAAGTCAGACTGCAAAAGTGGCAGACTTGCTTTTCAGATGAAGGAACCCAACTCTCATTTTTTACCTTCAAAGGTGGACGGAAACTCTCAAACCACCAGGTGAAAAGTTATTCTCATCTAAAAGGTGGGATTTTGAAGGATGGAACACTATAGGGGTCATTGATTAGCACGGTCAAGTACAAAAACTATTATTTTTTTCTTACTGGCTTGTGTTTACATTAGATATATTACGGATGAGTCTGCAGTGACTGCATATCAGTGTTACAGAAAGTTGTGTAGATGCCAGTAATTTCATGACTATGTTTGGAATGGAATACTAGCTTACTATTTACTTAGGACTGTGCAGTGTATACTCTATACAGCCTTCTGTAGTTTTACATTTATATTCACAGTTTGTCTATAATATAATTAGTGCTGTCAAACGATTTATCACATCCAAAATAATAAGGCTTCCTTCAATTTATCCATTAAGTTGAGTACATTGCAGGATAGAGCATTTCACGCAAGAGTTACATTTTGGTAAATTTAGTCTTTATGTAGTGTTTATCAAAGTATTTTAGGCATATTATATACTACAGCAATAGTAAGAATAATACGGTAAATCTAACTATTCCAAACACAGTCATGAATCTGTGTTCTGAGATTGATCAGAGTATTTTGCAGATATCTTGTCAGCTATGTTATAATTACAATCAATCACTGCTGGAAAGATTCTGCGGTCACTTCCGAGCTCAGTTATTACATCTTGTGTTTACAGTGGAAGTCATTTTAGAATGTAAAGAAGGATTTTGTTTTATTAGTAGTAATAGAATGACAAATGGTATATTTGCCACAGCACTGCACAGTTCATCGTGTTACTCTTTATTAGCTAGATTTTTCTCCATGATTGTTTTGATAAAAAGTGTATTTTAATGTTATACAGAGTCCTATAAAAGGGCATTGTCCATATAACTTATTTTGTGAATACTGTTAGAGGGTTATGTTTACTGCTTCAAATTTAGTAGGTTTGGTGTTGTGGTTATGGTAATGCTACATGCAGTCACTGCTAATTTAAGCAATTAAACCACTAAATTTAAGACCTTATTCTCATATTGTCATCTTTATATAATAACTTTATTTCTGTGGTGTATGTGTAGTTTATTTGTAGATGTATTGCTGCAGAAAATGAATGACATTTGCCCTTTCAGTAAGTGATAGGCAAAACCCCCTGTTCATATTTGAAAGCATATCTTGTTATATCATCTAAGGCAAATCAGATGTAAATAAGCATCACTGTTACTTTTCTGAGAAGACTTTTCAAGCACTGGTGTGGTAGAGTTACACCATTTTGTGTTTTAGGAAAAGTACAAAAAGGAAAAAAAATAACTTGTATACTTATAATAAAAATAAATAAGTAGACTGTTGGCATTGCACCACATATCCATCACTCACACTTATTAGATTATTAACACAAAAGATAAGCAAAACAATAACTGCATTTCGAGGGATGTTAAAGAAGTTTGGTTACCTTTTTTTTTTTCTTTTTTTTTTTTTTACAAAAGTCATTAGGCACATTCCAGTTAATATACAATTAAGTGATTTTTATGAAAACACTTATGAACAGGAGCCATCTGATATGAAACATGGCACAAAAAAGAACTAAGGGATTGTCAAACTATTTTGAATAGAATTGAATGCATACATTTTATGCATTGTAATTGTTACAGCATGCTGGTTCAGGTGGAAGTGAAAAGAAAACACAGTCCTTTCTTACATAATGATAAATATTGTAAATACTTGAATAATGTATATCAATAGTTGTGACAGAAGCATTTGTTACAATCTAATGCAATGTGAAATGCCTATGTATGCAAACATAAGTCAAGTTTAGTATGCTGGACTTAAAAACTTTCAAATAATTTAGCAAACATTGTAGAACTTCACACCGAAAAGCAAAAAGTATTTGATTTTTTTTTTTATACGGTCTCAAAAAAATGGAATTTTTATCACAATGACAACACAACAGAAATTGTAAAAATTTTAACAATCTAGATGGAGATTAAGAACAGAAGAGTCACTTTCATGGCAAAGAAGACTGATTGGTGATAGTAATCGCCATTTATGGCCAAGTTATATTGCACAAAAAATCTACTACGTTTGTTAAGTATAAAAAGTAAACACACCAGAGCAATGTAACAAAAAGGTATCTACTTAATCTCTCAGATCAACCACAACATCTTGAGCATTAAAGTCAGAAGTTATACTCTATACCACAACAAGAAGTTGGAAATGGTTTTGGGTAAGTACAACAAACTAAATTACAGTAGGTTTTTCAGTGGAAAAACGCTCCATTTTAATATGGGCCAAAGCAGGAGGGCTACAGAGTCTTCTTCTTAAGAATAAGTGGACCAACGTTGTCTCCTGTCAGCTCGTTATGCTTTATGTGTGACTTATCGCAAACAGGAAACTGCAAGATAAGAAAGGACAAATTAAATGCTGATAGGGACAGTGGTTTTTAGGCACCCTGAGGCTTTTTACAAAAATGACACTCTAAAAAGAGGAAGTGAAAAATCACACATTTTTTTTTCTTTTCCCACACATATGTATGTTAATAGTTTCACTACAGTTTTTTTCTTAAACGGAACGTATCATATTTTTTTTTTTATTATTTCAGAATACCTTTTCCCTCTTTGGTCCAATTTTAAATGTTAATTATTATTATTATTACTATTATTTTTTTTGTGCCAACAAGTCCATTTCCTCATACTGTTTGATTGCTTGGATCATCGCAAAATGTCAAATATATTATCATCTTAATTCATTAAGATATTATAAACATTAACATGATTTTCTGTTCTTTTCTTTCTGCTCTGAACTGCTCTATTGTGAAAAGTGCTATACAAAATTTGACTTGACTTTGGTGCTGTTACTGTATATGTTCATAGTACATTGATCTACTTTAGATCTTTTCATGATATTACCCATTTAAAACTTTTTTTTTTTTTTTTTTTACATAAAATATCATATTTTTCTCAGGCATGGGACCTCCTACCGTTTTAGATCGCCAGCAGCGGCAGTAGCAAACATTTGGAGTCCTCAGGTCCTCTATGTCGATCTCATTGACCACTTTAGGGTTTTCTTTTTGGATCTTCAGATTTATTAGACTGTCTCTTTGCTTTTTCTTCTTGGGAAGGAAGGGTCGGATGGTCAGATAACCCAACAGAGACAAAATGCCCAATAACGGTAGGAGCCGGAGCCACTCTGAAACTGAGACACAATCAAGAGATACAACTCATCATAGAGTTTGCTGAATTCTTAATTATCACATTGACAACAGAATCTACTTAGTGAGAGCTCTACTGCTAGCTGTGGGAAAAAAAATAAGTGTGGTGAGTGACAGATAAAGTAATATTCAATGATTAACACACTTATCATAATTATACACATGTGCATAAGTGAAAATTAACCTGTCATGATCTGTTGAATTACACAATGACCGTAGCTTATTTTAGTTGTTTGTAAAGGCTTCTTCACCCTATTTAACGTTACAGATGCAAATTGTTGTGCATTTATTGTGCCACGTTTTATAATACTATAATAAAGCTAAGCATGCTGTCAGATGCTCGGCATATTTGGTCTTTCACATTTCTAAAACAGACGCTCACTGTTGTGAGTATCCGAAAGTAGAAACACTTGTGCAAAGAGACACTACATATTGAGTATGTTTTAAAAAAATGGATGGAAGGTGAAATTTTATTAATCAGTTTATAAGTTATTACTTATTTGAGCGTTAAGCAGACGGAAAACAGAGACCCATCACTCTTTCTATGCAGGCATGTGCGCTTAACTCAACTACGCCTTGTGTCATTTACTCCTACGCTTGTGTCATTTTGCGTGATAAAACACATAACGTTACCTGTGAGTCTCGCAAAGCCGCCGATTGTTTCCGGAAGAGGCAGTTTCTTGAGGTAGGCTGGAAGTTGTATTTTGATAATCCTAGAGATACTTTCTAACACCATCTTGAATGACTTTGTGCGCTTCTAATTGAGAGACAGCAGCCAGGATATTTCCTGGGACATTGTACGTCGTCGCGTTAGTTCACTCGCGTTTGCTCGTTTCCGTTTGCTCGTTGAAGAGGCTGCTCAGGCTGGCAGAATCTACCTAACTTTGACCGTGAATAAGCGTAAGCGCACGACGCGCAGTAAAAGTGTCAACCAATCAGCATGTGCAGAGTTGGTGGCGCCCGATTGGCTGCTTCCACCGCGCCACTTGCTATTGGTTTAATTGGCTCTATTCAAATGCTCTTTACTTTTCTCGTACAGAAATGGACTCTGGACAATAACAAACAAATATTTTATAAATAATCGAGTTAGATATACCCTGTTAAGAAATTTGAATTTAATTATTATTTTAATTATTTGATTTATTTTGGATTTTGTCATTCTTGCAAACTGTATGGTGTTGCAAAAGGAACTTTTTCGTGTGTATATGCACGATTATTTTGACAGATTTCTCGAACTTTTCAAGAATCTTTATTATTATTTACATTATTATTATTAGATTTTTTTGTACATTATGCTATTGCTTGCGATATGATTTTACCATACAACTCTTTATTTTACTATAAAAATATCATATTGATGTGAGAAAATGAACTAAAGCTAAGCCATATTTTATTCCGTTTATACGGTCAAATAATATGGATCTGCTTTGAAATAATGATAATAATAATAAATCTGTCTTGCTATTTCATTTAACCCCCCCCCCCCCCGTCTGTCTTGCAAATTGAAAAGAAAAAAAAAGAAAAGAAAATATGTGGATTCAGTGTACAGTGTCACTTTCTAAAGTGTAATAACGGTGCAAAGAGTAATAATAATATTAATTATTATAATTTAATGCTGATTATATATAATAAGATTAATTCTTATGTTAAATTACATTACATTATTGTTCAAGGCAGTCATGAAAGAACAACATTGCACAGCATTCATTACGCTTTTGATAAAATAATCTCCGTTTTCATGGATTAATTTAAAAGACCGAAATAAATTCTTTTCTAAAGCAATATTTAATTATATGGTGCGTTGTACATGTTATTTACGCCCTATGTAGGCGTTTCTATCTCTTCAGGCATCTAGCAGGACTACTATTTGCGCTGTCGTCTAGGTCCGTGTCTGTGCCGTGCCGTCCGGTGTCATTGGTGAATGACCGAAGATGTCTCATAGCAGGTTGTTTGCCCGGTTGCTCTGTAAGTAAAACTGACACGAGTATTGTTACATTTGAAACGCATTGCTGTTTTTGTTTTGACATTACTGCATCCGCTGTTCTACACGTTGGAGTTATTTATCTCTTGTTATTTTCATTGAACAGACACAGTGAGCTAATGCTAATGCTGCTGTGTTGGTGTTATCAGCACCAAGTGTAACATAATTAACAGTACACTTCTGGAACGTGACCTTTACTGGCAAACATGCTTAATTTCATACTCATCACGAGGTTGACTTATTATAATGTATTTAATAGAGCATTGCTAGCCTAGTGAACATGAAATGTTGCAGACTGACAGCAGTGTAATTTAATGTTATATGTTGGAAAGGAAAGAGTCTGTGTCTTGGCTACAGTTATTTTAGTTGGCGTAAGCGTAATAGCTTGACAGGTATTGGTTCACGTAGACTAATGTGACAAGCTGTGTGTGGTTGCTTGTACTTCACTGTCATCAGTGCATGACTCTTTAAATCCTTTTTGTTTTCTCTTTTAAAAGTAATATAGTAGGAAATCAAAATGGTCAGGGCGTTTTACAAAAGAGTATTGAAAATTTTGGTTCCCTTAACTCTTCCAGTCTTGTGCAATGTCAATAAGGGAATTTTCACTCACAGAAAGTAGTATTGACCAACTTCTCGCACACTGCGGTACACTGCATACTATACTTTTTCAGAGGCAACCGTATGCTAAATGAAATTACTGTGTAATTTATTGTTGCATTTATTTCACATGTGTAGAAATTCATGCAAAATGGCTATGCTATTGAGTCGATAAGCAACTGATTGTCTAAGAGTGGTTTAAAGTGAACTTTAACCAAGAGGAATGGATGGACCATTTAATCTCCTCAGTTGTGATCAATAGCCTGTTTCTTGAAGTGGTGTCTCGTGTTCTTTTGTTACATCATTCAGGAGATAAAACTCTTTGCTGATCACTTATAAACTTAAGCATGGTGCTTTGTAACTAGTGTTGTCGGTTTGACCCCGATCTTATTTCCAGACTATGTGAGGTCAAGGCAGCATGACATTTGGACATCAGATCCTGTAGGGAACTTACAGAGTAATGTGAATGAAACTTCTTAGGCCTAGACCAAGTTTACTAATGAAGCTGCAAAGTTGACTTTAAAGGGATCATATGATGCAATTTCAATTTCTCCTTCCTCTTTGGAGTGTTACAAGCTCTTGGTGCATGAAGAAGATCTGTAAAGTTGCAAAGACTAAAGTCTCAAATCCAAAGATATATTCTGTATAAAAGTTAAGAGTCATTATTTTTTGCAAGGTAAGGTTTAATAGGTGTATTTACTGAATCTTGCTTCTAATTCCACTGCTGTTGTGTTTGTATTTGCAGTGCAGCAGGCAGGGGTGAGACACTGTTATACTGGCAACAGGAAGAACCTTTACATCGACAAGAACACTAAGGTCATCTGTCAAGGCTTCACAGGAAAACAGGTGAGTAGCCACAGTCTGTGTTCCCCTCAACACCCTGCATTTCTGCCCAAATATCTTAAAAGGCTCTCCTGTTTTTTATTTAGTCACTAATTGGAATGCAGTCTACTTGGTTGTGGCCTCTGCTGAGTGAGAGTAACTGGCTGAGCAAAAGCAGTAAAACTCACTGTATTTTAAACTTGATTATCTGCTACGCATAATTGAACAGAAGACATTAGTGATGCACTGAAATCAAAGGTTTTGGAGGGCAAAAATTATTAACAAAAACAGTGACATTTAATTTGTGCATATCTGATGGAGAAAGTGTCTTTTCCATGCAAACAATGTAAATAAACTGCAACAGGTAAACATGTCACCTGTGTGAATGCCAGTGCTGGATTAACAATATTGATTTCTTTCTTTTAATCGATCTTCATTTTGATGAACCAGTGCTGTCTATGCTGTTTTTAGTTTATGCATGAACAAACCTTCACTAAAGTAACACTATTTGTTGCACACTTGCCATCCGACAATCACAATAAACTTTGTGCTTTATTATATTTTTTACACTGTGAAAAACAAATTCTGTCAATTTGATAACAAAATTCCAACAATAAATGTAATATTGATGCTCTTGTTTTTTTTTTTAAACTGTGGGACTCAAAATATTTTCTGCTGGTCATTTACATAATACCACAGATGCTGTTGATAAAGCCAACATTTATTTGACCCAAAATATTTAAAAGTGGATAAATCCAGTTTTGCAAACAGTGAGTCACAGAGCACAGATGATTTTGATGTAAAGCCTACATGCTTATGAAACCCCAAAATAGCATTTATAATTATGACACAACATTTTAATGATCTGTAGGCTACAGTGGTCATTATTTCTTCCTTGTTTGTAATAATGTGAGCATAACATTTTGAGAGCAACGTGGGTTTTGATGCCAAAAAAAAAAAACATATCTGGGAGATGGTGATGTAGTATAAATAATAATAATAAATACAAATAAGATAATTGTTAAACTAAAATTATAAATTAATTAAATACTTTTTCATATAAGATATAATATGACCACTTCAAAGCATACAGTCCTACATTAATTGGTTTTGAAATGTACTATCCATTCTTGTTTTATTTTATTAAATACTGATTAAAGACTGATGTCTGTCCATAGGCCCTTTACACTAAAACTGCTGGCTCCAATATCCAATAACCTTGCTTTTCTCACCCCTGTTATTTATGTCGTAGCTCTCATTGTATTTCTCTCGATCTCCTTCACCCTCTTTCAAATGACTCTTTACTATAATAAAGGGTTATTAGATGAAGTTTTAATGAACACTCGTTATAATTAGAAGGGGATGAGGAATGACTGGAGTGTCATCGCGGCATATTAACTTTGCTGTACGGCTACATAAGCAAACCATATCTCAAATTAATCGGCACACTGATAACGGAGGCAGCGTTCAGGAAAAACGGCGAAGTTAGCACAGCACTTCAGTGTTAATGAAAGCATGGGAACAAATGATAGTAGAAAAGTTGGCAAGAGGACACTCTGAGGGGAAATGGATCGAAAACGTGCCAGATTTCTCATTCTTTCTAATTATATATCTAACATTACAGTGGAAGATATTGACTTGGTACTAGCGACCCTTGCCTTTGGACTTAACTGCAATGTTTCAAAATAATTTGTAATAATTAACATGGATGTGGTGGGGAAGGAAGGTTAAAGTTCATGATGTACAATTTCCACTGACTGGTCAAATTCATAATCATAGGGAAATAGTCATTTTCATTTTCATTGATTTTAAAGTGCATCACATACTAAAATTGCATTTGTAAGTCTATGTTCTGGGCTACATGCAGATGAATTCGATATGTCACGGTCTGCATTAGTGTCTTTAAATGTGACAGGATTTATCTATGTACTTAAAAAAATGTGTAATTGTTCCTATATTGTGCACTCTGATCTGTTCATGCTTTGGCAGCAGGTTTGCTTTTGGGTTCAGTACAGATTTTATTATTTAACATCCTTTATTAACAACACATTTCTGCATTACATTGGTTATAGCAGGTTCACAAAACAATTTAAAAAAAGTGCTACATTAAAATTTAAGAACAAATTTAATAAAATAATCAGGGACCTTTTTAAAAATAAGCTTCAGCCATTTCTTTTAATCCTGAGATTTGTAGAACAGCGGGTGCTTCCCACAAACAGCTGTGGTTCAAGGTTTAGTGAACTTTAACACAGTTTGCTCTAATGTATCTTTAGTTCCTTTGGTGCTCATTGCATGATAGTATCTGCTTGTTTAGAAGCAGCAGTGGACTGTGGATCACCATCAACAAATTGTCTTTTTGGACTGGCGAAGAAGTTTTGTGTTTCAGATACAGTATGTTTTCATAGTATGTAAATGTTTATGATTTAAAAGTAAAATGTGATTCTTTGTTATATGTCCCCTTTGGAGATAATAGGAGCTGACAGTGCTGAACTTTAAGTCAAATTCTTCTCTGTCCTTGGTTGAAAGATGTCTGTTTTCTCTCTCTGTCTCCAGGGCACCTTTCACAGTCAGCAGTCTCTGGACTATGGCTCGCAATTAGTAGGAGGAGTGTCCCCAGGCAAGGGGGGCAAAACACACCTGGGTCTGCCAGTCTTCAACTCTGTGAAGGAGGTAATGGCCTGTGTGACTGTTGACAGTCTCCTGTGAGTCACAGTTACTTCTTTTGGACAGCTGCTCTGATTCTCTGAGGGTATTAGGGGACCTATTTAGAGCAAATAACACCAACAGTAACCGAAGCGTTAAAGGCCAGAGGCCAGTTGTGTAATCAGTTTAAACACTTTAACATTAAGCCCAACTGAAATACCCAAAATTGGATGTTTGAACAATTTTTTTTATTTGGTTCTGTGACTGATTGTTCAGTTGTTTTTTTTTTTTTAAAGGCTAAAGATGGCACAGGGGCCAATGCCACAGTGATCTATGTGCCTCCTCCTTTCGCGGCAGCCGCCATCATCGAAGCAATTGACGCAGAGATATCACTGGCCGTCTGTATCACAGAGGGAATCCCTCAGCAAGACATGGTGCGCGTCAAACACAAGCTGCTCCGCCAGAGCAAGACCCGCCTCGTCGGCCCCAACTGTCCCGGTGTCATCAATGTAAGCGCTGCACTTATACTGTTATTTCTTTCCTTTTTTTTGACCCCACACAGCTTTGTTTTTGGAAACTCAACTAGATGTTTTGAAGAGAAGGCGTATGGTTGAAGTTGGCAAAATTGTGGATGTAATTTTAACAAAAAGAAGCTACTCTTTGCTTACTGCAAAACACTGTAGGAAATTATTCATGTATTAAATGGATCAAAAGTAACAGTAAAGGCAAATTTTTAAGGTACAAAATAATTTTATTTCAAATCAGTGATGTTCTTTTTGAATTTCCAATTGATGAAAGAATCCTGAAAAAAGAAAGAAAAAAAAAAGTCTTAGTTTCCAGAAAAATATTAATTGGCACAACTGTTTTCAGCATTGATGATAATAAGAAATCTTTCTTGAGCAGCAAATCATTGTAGAAAGATTTCGTGTGACACTTAGTTCACCCAAAAATCTAAATTATGTCATTAATAACCCACCCTAATGTCTTTCCAAACCCGTAAGACCTCCGTTTATCTTTGGAACACGGTTTAAGATATTTTAGATTTAGTCCGAGAGCTCTCAGTCCCTCCATTGAAACTGTGTGTACGGTATACTGTCCATGTCCAGAAAGGCAAGAAAAACATCATCAAAGTAGTCCATGTGACATCAGAGGGTCAGTTGGAATTTTTTGAAGCATCGAAAATACATTTTGGTACAAAAATAGAAAAAACCAAGACTTTATTGAGCATTGTCTTCGCTTCCGTGTCTGTTGTGAGATTTCAAAACACTGCAGTTTAGTGATATCCGGTTCGCGAACGAATCATTCGATGTAACCGGATCTTCTTGAACAAGTTCACCAAATTGAACTGAATCATTTAAAATAGTTCGCGTCTCCAATACGCATTAATCCACAAATGACTTAAGCTGTTAACTTTTTTAATGTGGCTGACACTCCCTCTGAATTAAACAAACCAATATTCCGGAGTAATTCATTTACTCAAACAGTACACTGACTGAACAGCTGTGAAGAGAGAACTGAAGATGAACACCGAGCCGAGCCAGATAATGACTCATTCACGAGTCAAGAACCGTTTCTGTCAGACGTGTCTGATTCGAGAACCGAGGAGCTGATGATAACTGCGCATGTGTGATTCAGCGTGAAGCAAACTGACACACAGAGCGTCTGAACCGAACTGATTCTTTTGGTGATTGATTCTGAACTGATTCTGTGCTAGTGTTATGAGCGCGGGTAAACCGAAGGTTTGAATGAAGGGCAATCATCGCTAATGATGTCATTACTTCGAGCACAAAAGAACCGGTGAACCGTTTTCTTCAACCGGTTTATTGAATCGAACTGTCCGAAAGAACTACTGGTGATCCGAAAACCGATGCAACCGGTTCTTGACTCGAGAACGAGTCAATCTTTCGTTCATTATCTGGCTCAGCTCAGTGTTCATCAGTTCTCTCTTCACAGCAGTTCAGTCAGTGTACTGTTTGAGTAAATGAATTACTCCAGGATATTGGTTTGTTTTAACTCAGATGGAGTGTCAAGCCACATTAAAAAAGTTAACAGCTTAAGTCATTTGTGGATTAATGCGTATTGGAGACGCGAACCATTTCAAACGATTCAGTTCGATTTGGTGAACCGTACACAGTTTCAATGGAGGGACTGAGAGCTCTCGGACTAAATCTAAAATATCTTAAACTGTGTTCCGAAGATAAATGGAGTTTTCACGGGTTTGGAACGACATGAGGGTGAGTTATTAATGACATAATTTTGATTTTTGGGTGAAATAACCCTTTAAGACTGGGGTAATGGCTGCTAAAAAACTCCATCACAGTTTTGCCATCACAGTAATATAATACATTAAATCTATATTAAAATAGAAAATAGTTATTTGAAATTGTAAAACTGTTTTACAATATTACTGTTTAAATGTGTTTTTGATTAAATAAATGTAGCCAAAAAAAAAAAAAAACATAAATTGGACTAACCTTGAAATTTTGACAGGTGGCATCAAGTTATAAGCAAGTTATTACATTTGGATAAAAGATGACCTTTTTAGAATAATGTGCAGCAATGAATCATTCACAATAATTTGGAATGCTTGGTAAATTGTGTCAGTTTTGAATTTAGGTTGACTCTATACCCCTGCTGCTTGCAACTTTACTTGCCTAAAGTAAAATGTCTAACTTTAAATGAACTTTAATGGCGTTTTTTTCCTCTATCGATTTGTAGCCTGGCGAGTGCAAAATTGGGATCATGCCTGGACACATCCACAAGAAAGGAAGAATTGGTAAGAGCTCCACAGAATGACACCTTTTTTTATGACAAAGAAAACTCAGTCATCCTTCTAGAAGATTTTGACAGTGCGGAGCATAACATGCTGATCAAATAGAACCTTAAGAGATCCTTGACAAGCCTAGCGTACCTCGTGTCTTCATGCTCATAAAAGAAGCTCATGCTCATTGTTTTTTTTTTATAAATACTGATTGGTTGCATTTGGGCTTAATAGAATGGCAGAAAAAAGTGCATTAATATGTTAAAAGTACTAGAAATGTATATTTTTGCTTTCTAGAAAATTGTCAGTACAGGACATTATGATCTGCGATCTAGAGCTGAAACAACGAATCGATTTAATCATCGATTAAAATCGATTATTAAAATAGTTGTCAACTAATTTAGTCATCTATTCGTTGCTAAATAACTTTTATTTGCCGTAAGCGGCTCATTTCGTGCATATTTCAAATCTGCGGTGAACAAAGTGTGGCAGTAATGAGCCACCGGAGGTTTTACTCAGCCAGTACAGCAGGAGAAGTAGCGAATAGCCAATAGCTGGCCTCGTTTTATGTCACGTGCGTCCCGAACAGCGTCTCTGCAGCATTCAGCGTGATGTGGGAGTACTTTACTTTGAGCCTTCAAAAAAGAAGAGTAACCTGTAAACTCTGCACTACTGAACTGTTTAAGGGGACGTTCACATATCGCGTCTTTTGCGCGCTCGAGTTCGTTATTTCCAACACCGCACCGCATCGAGTTAAAACATTTCAACTTTTCAGAATGCCGCAAGCGCACCGCGGGTCACGTGACAAGAACTAACCAATCAGCTTCATCCTTTCCCGTAACAACGTTAAAAGCTCAGTCAAGATGAAAGGAACAGCTGATCATAGTTGTATATGGATTTCCATTTTGAAATAAATTTAGTAGCAGAGCTACTGCAAGCGATTTTTTGAGCTGCAAATCCATTTATCCTTTGCTGAAATTTCCGCGTCTTCAAGGAGAGAGCACGTCATGGTTGCTTAGCAAAGGCAGATGCCTCAGGGGCGCTTCTGCCCGAGCGCTTTGGAAAGAAGGAGAAACCGGTGCGCCTAGCGTTTTCCACGCGTTTTTAGGCGCGATTTGTGAACGGCCCCTAAGACTTACATTTGTGCAGATTCTCCAGTACAATGTTGTTTGCAAATGTTTAGTCGTAAAAGCTGATAACATTGCTTTTTAACAGTTAATATTTAAAGCTTTACAAACATGTTCTGTGATCAGTTTGTCGTTTACCAGTTCAAAATTCAATTGTGCAGCCTAATTATGACTGAATGAGAGAGGTAAATGTTTAAAGATATTTGAAATGCACTTTTTTTTCTAAGTATTCACTGCTCTTTTTCACACAGCAGGTTTTTTTTGTGTGTCCAATTTTTTTTTCTGGACAACCTTCTGATGGATTTTACTTTAAATTGTGAGTTCCATTCAGGTTTCATGCCATTGGCACTTTTTTCGAAGGATTGTTTACAATTTCACAGCAAAAGCTATAAAGCTGTTTCCCAGTAAATAATAAAATGCACTGCAATCTTATTCTGTTTTATCCTTATTCTTCGTGAAAATATGTTCTGAAAGATTCCTTAATAAGCTTTGTTCGGGATGTTAAACTACTTTAGGAGCTCTAAGGACTGCCATGGTGAAAACATTATTTGAAATCTCCTTGTGAAATTTGCTAGAGTATGGGTCAGTGTTCTGATTGCAGAAGAGTTCGACAAAGGATTACTAACAAAATAAAACAACTCCAGGTATATTTTTGATGAGGATATGACAGTGCAAAATGCTTAAAATCTCTTAAAAATCTATGCTGAAGGATAAAGACCATTTATTAATAATTTACTTGGGGGAAAAATGGAAAAAACTAAAATATAAGTACATAAACCGATTAATCGTAAAAATAATCGACAGATTAATCGATTATCAAAATAATCGTTAGTTGCAGCCCTACTGCGATCATATAATCAATGAAAGAAAAATGGAGACTCATGCTTGTGTTAAATGTTGTATTACATTTATGGATGTCCTCTGATTAAATAAAAATGCTAATTTATTTTATATACCTATTGATTAATCAAATGTATGAACAATTACCAATTAAGTAATCAAATGTGTAAATTTCAGTTTTTGGCCGTCTTTATAAGAAAATGAATATGTTCAATTAACAACCAAACTAAATGATAATAATATTGCAATTAATATTTATCTTGCGCTCTTCTTTTCCTTTTTTAGGCATTGTATCTAGATCGGGCACCCTTACGTATGAAGCTGTACATCAGACGACACAAGTGGGTCTAGGGCAGTCGTTGTGCGTTGGTATGGAATACTAGCAATCAGTCATCCATTATTATTAGTCTACGGAGTGTTAAGTGCAGAGAGGTCTTTGAACAGTGTGTGTTTTCTTTCAGGTATTGGTGGAGACCCTTTTAATGGTACTAACTTCATTGACTGCCTGGAGGTGTTTCTGCAGGACCCCAAAACTGAGGGCATCATTCTGATTGGAGAGATTGGGGGAGATGCAGAAGAGAACGCGGCAGAGTACCTGAAACAGCACAACTCTGTAAGCTGCTGCTTATATGCTCAAATATAAAAAAAAAAAATGTTAAATGTAAAAGGTATATGTAAATATGGACTTGATTTAATAATATTAGCTAAAACTTGAACACTCACGTAACACAAGGCAAGCTGATTTTTCTTTGAGCCATCTCCATTTGTTTATGTACTAATTTACTTTTGGGAAGGGATTTGTTCAAAAAACATAAATAGAAAAGTAATATATATGCAATTTTTTTTTTTGCTGTATGCAGGGAAATTTAAGCCAAGGGTTTAACCTAAAAATGTTGTTCCATCCAAACAGGCAATCAGTCAATCACACAAGGAGATTTTAGGCAGGATGCTCACAATGCTATTTTCCATACAAATCCATATATTTTTTTGAATGGTCATCTGGTGCTGTCTTGCTCCAAAATTATAAACACTATAAAATTATCATAAAAGTAGTCCATATGACTTTGGTCTTTAAGTCTTGAGTCATTAAAAAAAAATTCACATTTCACATCTCCACAGTCGTGCAGTTCAAATACTCACACGTTTAGATAGTTAGTTAGTTAGTATATTATATACAATCTTTTATGAGACTTGAAAACTAATGATGAAGTTTTGTATTAATGACATCAAATGTGCAATATTTGAGATTTTGTATCTCTGTCCCTTCACCACACACAAATATTTTATGGATTCTAAAGACTTGCAGTATAATGCACAAGTCATATGCATATTTTATGCAAGCTTTATTTTATTTTTTTGGTGGACTTTTCCTTTAAGAATTTCTACACGTCTCCACTCAGAGGAGAAGAGTCATTGTTATTCATTCATGCATTGCTTTTAGGCCCATGAACCAGTGCTTTGTTTTTATCTTGGCCCTTGGGAAGTACATATTGTTTTTCATCTTCTGGATATTGGCAGCTTTCTCCAACAAACAGGAACCATCACCACACATGGAGCTCCTCTTTCCTTGCTAGCAGGAGCTACTCGACCCTGGAGTTCACATTGTTACTGTGAATGAGAACACAGCCTCCAGCTGCGCTTTGATCTGTTTTGGCTGTGAAGGAAAGTCTACATAGCTTTTGTTGTGATCTTTAGACCAGTCAGGCTGGATTGCACTCAGTCAAAGACCTCCTCCAATCCTAACAGCACCTTGGTTTGTCTCATCATTAGCCATGTCATATTTATTCCTCCAGTTTGAGAGTCATACAGAAGGCTAATGTGTTAACAAATGTATTGCATTGGAAGACATTTCAGTCTGTTATATAAAATAAAACTAGTGTTGGCACAGTGAATACTCATAGTTTCAGCTACACTGATTGAGGCAAACTGCATGCGAATGTCCATTTTTTTTCAAGAGGAACCCAGGTGGCCAGACATGATTCAGACAGAGCTTCTGTCTGAGTGCATGGTAGCGCTGAGGCACGGTGACCACAGAAAAATCAAGCAAATTGCTCCGGTTACGTTCACAGCATGGACAAGTGCCTTATTTTGTAGTGAGTGCGTGGATCTTCAAAGAAACACTCCATTCTGTGACTCAGTCCATGATAAAGAGCTCATTTTTATTGTTGCCACATTTGAACTGAACCGAAATAACAAAACGTGGAATTTCTGAAATTGTTTCTGAGTTTCATAGTCGCAGAAACCATTAAACACTTTGGTGTACCTGGAGAAAAGCGAGCGTGTAGCTCTTTGAGCACACATTAGCACTGTGAAATGTTTTTTTTTTTTTCTCTGGCTTGTCAATTAAATTAGTGGGAGAATTGATTTGGCGGAAATAATTTTTCACAGACTAGTTGAAAATTGTATGAAATTGCTCCTTTCAGATGAACTTTTCTCATTATCTCAACAAGGTAGTTTTTAAAGATGGCCTTGGCTGTGAATAATGGAGATCAATATATAGGCATGCTACGTTTCATGCGGCAGATTTAGCCTTGGGAGAAGTATTTGGCAGTTATGAAATTTTCTGTCTATGCCGCTGTTAACAAGAGCTGAATTGATCAGACTGTTAAACGCATACTGGTCTCATTAAGAAGTGTGGGCAGGGATGATACATCAGGTTCCAGGCGGTAATGGAAGTGGCGAGACATACAGGAGCTTGTAAACCATTAACTCCAGAAAAAGTCATGTCATATTTATTTTGCAGTATGAACCATTTTAGACTGCCTTAGGAAGAATGCCTGTTTTTATTATGGAATAATAGTAGTGACAAAGGGCTCATGGTCCAATCCCATGACTTCACAGTGCATTTTTACGCCCCCACTCTTCCTGCTGGATCCATATCTGATGCTTGCTTTCCATTAGCTGTAGTGGCGTTGTGCAAATAATGGTGCAAGCACCCTGTTTTCCCCTTTTCTTCTAATTTATCAACTCCCAACACGCATACAACCAGTAAGTCCTTGTGTCAGAATTGCTGAGGCAAACTGCAAAATTGCTTTTCAGCCAAATTAGCATATTGATATGAATATTCCTCTCAAGTGCTTGTCAGCTTCACGCTTGTTTTTGCTTATTGCTAACATTAGTCACATAGAAATCATTGCCCATTAAGATCCACTTGCACTCCACACAGTCACTGTAACACCATTGGAAGCTGCTGAATGATCAAGAGGAAGCTTTCTAACTGTTAATGTGGAACCTGACAAATTGTGTTTTCGGCAAACGTCCATTGCGTACCTATCAGTTATTTTTCTGGAGTTTGTTCTGAAAAAATACATTCAATTTATGTTTACTCAAAAATGACAATTCTGTGTTTGTATGTTTTACTCTGGAATACATAATGATTTTTGTAGAAAAACATGGTTGAGTAAACAAGGAATAGAATTTGCATTTTTGGGAGAACTGTTCCTTTAAGACCCTTTTTTGACTTATGCAATTGCTAGACGAGCTCAAAATAAGGTTGACTGGAGAGTGTCTGAAGTAGCAGTTGTCATTTAACTAAAAAGGGAGTACAAAATGAAAGGATGGTGTTCCACTACAAAATTGTCTCAAGGTTTTGTGCATGAGCAAAATATAATTACCTCCGTTCATTATCGTAATCTTCCCAGATTAGGCTTTAGTCGGCTGCGTGAGCATGAACAGCTTGAGCTTTGAACCGAAGACGGCTCCTGTGGAGCGCTGTAATGTTAGTGGGTAGTTGAAGATTATCAAGTATTAGTCAGGCTGCCAATGACTGGCGGTCACATTCATTTCATCTTCTCCACCTAAAGTTTGCATTCCCATTTAAAGTTTTTAGTCAAATCAAAAATTGACAGTGAAATTTAGGAACCTATTCTTCTCTGAGATGCTAATGAGCTTGAGCAGAATGCACAGCTTTTTTGAGCGATTGTCAGTGGAGAAAGATGCAGAATGAAGGGGCTGGCACATGCTAACCAGCCAACCCTTGACTTTTAGTTTGAGATTCACCCCAGGTACAGCTTCAGCCTTCTAAGAAAAGCTGTCCAAATGTCCCCAAAAACATTCAAAATGGTAGGCTACAATTTTATTCTATTGTTGGCAGCTGCGGTTGTGATTATGACAACCCACATCCCACTCTGGAATAAGGATGCCATTCACGAAGACAGAATATGGTGGGAATGAGGGAAAACAGACCTGAGCATGATGGTCCATGAGCAATGACAGTTAATTGGCATGGACATGACAAATTGGCCTCTTTGAAAGTGAGATTGTATTAAATGACATACTCGAGCCACTGTCTGCCCATCTGCTTACTCCCACACAAGCTATTACATGCCTTGATCTGCCTCCCTTTTAATGCCAGTTTTGAGCACAGTATGTGCCATCTAAAAGCCTCTGCACTTATCTTTACCTCTTATTTACAAGTCTGTGAACTGCATTTTGAGGATAAAAAATAGACTCACCTCCTGTAATTGTCTCAAAACATTTTTCTTGTAGGCCTTACTTAATGCCATTATGGCAATGGTTATTTTTATGGAGACCCATAATGCAGTTGCTTTAGGAATTTATATAATTTATTTAGGAGTTTATATAGTGTTTTTTTGAAAGAAGTTTCTTCTGCTCATCAAGCCTGCATTTATTTGATCACAAATACAGAAAAAAATGTAATATTGTGATATATTATTACAATTTAAAATAATTGTTTTTAAATGTATTATGCTTTAAATTATCATTTATTTCCGTGATGCAAAGCTGAATTTTTAGGATCATTATCACATGATCCTTTAGAAATCATTCTAATATGATGATTCATTATCAGAGTTGGAATCAGTTCTGCTGTTTAATATTTTACTTTAAACATATGATACTTTTTAGGATACTTTGATGAATAAAAAGTAAAAAAAAAAATAATAAAAAAAGAAGCTATGGTTTTAAAATATAAATATTTTGTAATAACAATATACACTACTGGTCATTAATTTGGGGTCAGTATTTTTTTTCTTTCTTTTTTTAAATAAAATCAATACTTTTATTCAGCAAGGATATGTTTAATTGATAAAAAGTGATTGTAAAGAAAATATATTATTAGAATATATATTATTAGACATTTTTTTTATTTTAAATAAATGCAGTTCTTTTTAACCTTTATTCATCAAATATATTAGACAGCAGAACTGTTTCCAACACTCATAATAAATCAGAATATTAGAATGATTTCTAAATGATCATGTGATAGACTGGATGTTACATGTGACACTGAAGGCTGGAGTAATGATGCTGAAAATTCAGCTTTGCATCACAGGAATAAATAATTTTTTTAAAGTATATTCAAATAGAAAACTATTATTTTAAGTTGTAATAATATTTCACAATATTACTGTTTTTCTGTATTTTGATCAAATAAATGCAGGCTTGATGAGCAGAAGAAACTTCTTTCAAAAACATTAAAAATAGTAATGTTTCCAAACTTTTGGTCTGTACTGTATGTATATATATATATATATATATATATATATATATATATATATATATATATATATATATATATATATATATATATATATATATATATATATATATATATATATATTATGTGTAGTTGTAATGTGTATCTTAGTCATTCTTTTATCTTTGTTGTAAAATAAATAAGAACAAGATTTTTATCTTTGTCGTCTTTGGCCTAAATAGCTGCCATTCTTCTTATTTATTATTTTTGTTACCTTGAAAGACTTTGTCTTTATAAAAGGGAAAGTAGTTTGGCTGTAATGCTCAGACAACTTGACAAAGAATTGTGATAAAATCGTGATATTTCAAAGAAAAAATAAAATGGTGATATATTTTTGCATACTGCTCACACCTACATGTCATACAGAAGTTTAGGGTTGCATACGTTTTGTGAGCGAAAACAAAAATGTATGCAAAGTGATTAAGGGGAACACATATGTTTTGTGAGCGGACGTGACGTACTTCAGGGAAACGCGGACGTTTTGTGAGCAAATGCAAAAATGTACGCTAAGTATTTAAGGGGAATGCATACATTTCGTGAGCGAGCACAAAGTATTTCAGGGGAATGCATACTTTTTAAAATTGTTTTCAATTCAACAAAACAACGTAAACTCAAACAAACAAAATCCAGAATGAATCCAGAATGTTTTTGCATACGTGCGGAGCAAACCAATTTTTTATTTTTGTTTTCTTTGCAGTTGTAAAACCAGCAAACAACATTATCTTCTTTAATGAACTTATACAGAAGTTAGAATCGTCATTGAGAAGACATAAACATGGATTAGATATGTAATTAAGTTGTAGTAAAAAGGACAAAACAGAATTCAAGAGTCCACAGATTGACAACGATTAGACATTTCCAAAAAATGTGGAGAAATATATCTGTGATACAGTGTTACAGATATGACAGTTATAGTTGGTTTGCAGTTTCATTTTAAACCTCGTAAGGAGTTATGTATGTTCTATGGATGACTAAAGAAACAGATGGCCGACCAGAGAATGTTGCGATCCAATCCCACATAGGATGAGAGGAAATGAGGGATGCCCAGGGAACTCGATAGGCATTGAGAGCAGAGAGTAACTGAAAAAAGATAATATGATGATGCTGGTAAACAAAACTTAGTTCTTAGTTCTTGAAATGAGCAGAGTCCTGGGTTATCGTAGAAGTCACCGCATGTGTTTTTGCCCAATGGAGAGCAAGAGGGCTGGATAAATGGGCGATTTCCACATAGAAATGTAAAGTTGTGCCATAAGGGTGTTTTGGTTTCAAAATTTGAAAGGTCTTCCCATCAGACGTTCCACCATCTTCCAGATCATAATAGAATTGGCCACAACCGGGCCAAATTTTTTAAAATCATTTTTATTTCCTGTGTCAGCAAATAAAATATCTTGGAGCCTATGTGGTTTAACCTTGTCAGCTTCGATTACTCTCCATAAAGCTTTTGATTGAGGATCAACCCAAATAAGAAGAGCCTTAAGTTCTAATATAATTCAAAATTTGGCACAGCCAATCCTCCCAAAAGTATAGGATGCTGCAATGTGACATGTTTTATTCTGGGTCGTTTACCATTCCAGATAAACTGGGAAATTATACAATTGATCTCCTGGAGATAACCATATAGGATAACCTGGAGGAGGGGGAAATAAACTGGGAAATTATAGAATTGATCTCCTGGAGATATCCATATAGGATAACCTGGAGGAGGGGAAAGCGGCAGCATAGAAAAAAAAGAAAATACAGCAGAGGTAACATTCATTTTGATGGTGGCGTTGGAGAGAGACTTCAAGATTATTCCATCTTTGAGTATCCTTTCTGATCTTGATTTAAATGTTATTAAAAGTGTACTGGTCTGTATTTAGAATGGATCTTTACCCTTTTTTAGAAGCTAGGATATCAAAAATGTATTTTGGTGTCTGAAATGTACCATGCTCAATTGCGAAATTAAATGAATCAAGCATGAGAGTCCCTACCACATCCCATATTTTTAAGTATAATTCAGAATGAAGACCATCTAGGCCTGGTGATTTGCCCTTCTGAAGGCTTTTTAGTGCTTCATGGAGCTCCTCCAAACTTAACGGGGCCTACTATGAGTCTTTATTCATCTGTGTGATCCGAGGCAGTACTCTCTACAAAATGACTCCTCAAAATCGGTTTAGTTTTTTTTACAGATTTGTTGTTAATTAACATAGGATTTGTGATAACCTGGTCATCCGAAGATTTCACTGCACTGATATATGCCTTAGACTCACATTCCCTCTGATTGAGGGCCAATAAGTGGCTGGGTCGCTCCGATTTAAAATAGTATTTTTTAGGGAATGCATACTTTTTGTAAGTGAATGCAAAAACATGTGCATGTTTTTCAGGGGAACACCTACATTTTGTGAATAAGTGCAAAGTTTTTCAGGGGCAAGCATATGTTTTGTGACCGAATGCAGATTATCTTGGAATGCATGAGTTTTGAGAGTTAATGCAAAGTATTTTAGGGGAACGCATATGTTTTGTGAGTGAACACAAAGTATCTCACGGGAATGCATACATTTTGTGAGAGAACATTTTTCAAGAGAACTGAAAATCTTTTAAAAGTAAATGTTAAAGCATTGACATTTTTTTCCTCCCATCTAATTGTTTTTAACATCACTCAATATAAGTTGTTCTGGTTAATATACATCATGCAACAACCTTTTTTTATTTTATTTTTTATTTTTTTGCAAGATTCATTGAATAGAAAGTTCACAGACAATAATTTGAAACCGTGTAAATATCATTACTGTCAATTTACTATCATAGTCAATTGTCAATGTTGTCACCTTACACATTGCCAGTGTATCCTTTCTGTATACAAGTATTCATTTCGTTCAAAACAAAAGTGTGTATTTATTTCAAAGACTTTTAACTTGTTTCATATATATATATATATATATATATATATGTATATATATATATATAATATATATATATTGTACTCTTTAGGGTGCCAATGCTAAGCCAGTGGTGTCATTCATTGCTGGCTTGACGGCCCCTCCTGGAAGGAGAATGGGACATGCAGGAGCCATCATTGCCGGAGGCAAGGGGGGTGCCAAAGAGAAGATCGCCGCTCTGCAGTCAGCTGGAGTCGTCGTCAGCATGTCTCCGGCACAGCTGGGCAGCACCATGCACAAGGTGAGAACGTTTATTCTCAGTGTGAGCTGTAATTCAGAGGCAGAGTCACCACAGAGCTGTCGCCTCGTGTTTTACCTCACTAAATGCTCAGTGCTGTTTTGGTTCTGCAAACTCAAACATGCTGAGAGCAAGCCTTTAAAAATAAACCTTTTTAGTGAAAAAAGAAATATATATATATATATATATGGTATATTTATTTTTTCTTCTCTTAGTTTAAAGTCTCAGAGTTATGTGAGTTTGCTGATAACTCTTTTTTTAAAGTAGATTTATCGGCTTGTGTGGCTCTAGCAGAACTGGCTCTGGAAAATTCAGCATTCTGTGGGCCAAAGCAGTGACTAATATAAAGGTCCCCCTTAGACAATCACAGCAGTTTTTATCATGAGATATTCGATAGAAAGCTACACCGCAAGAGAGGAAATTAACAAAGCTCCATTTATATTGGTGAGTTAGCAGCTCTGTCTCTTTATCTCAATTTATCATAGCCAGGACTTTTAACAAGATGTATAAAAAGTGAAAGCTTGTATTACACTCATTCATCATTTTAGCCTTTCATTATCAGCCCTAGCAAACGCTTCTTCCTCTGCATCAATACCATTTTCTCTCCTCTTCCACCACTCCCCTGGATTCTAATTTGTAATCATCGGAAGTAATGATGAAAAACACTCTGGCTGGTTGTTAATTTTGCAGCCCATTGTGTTCATACATCTGTGTTTATCTCATTGGCCAATTTAATAATGATGGCACATACACACGCCTCAAACTTGATTGTGTGTTTCCCTGCTTTTCCTCCATGTCAACAGGCGCACACATATGGAGGCAACTCACTCGCGGTGTAACTGCCCCAGTCTCAACATGAATATTAACCCTTTATCCACATTTACGTCTCATTATTTGTGTTTATGCCTGGATGTTATAGCCAAAAATATTTGTCAGCTTTTTCATTACATTCAGAACCATCCTACTGACCAAACTGCTATACCAAATTTATTGGTTTTCAAATTGGTAAAAAAAAATCTAATTTATTGTCTCTGTCTCTTGCTCTCTCTATCTCTCTCTCTCTCTCTCTCTCTCTCTCTCTCTCTCTCTCTATATATATATATATATATATAAACAGTTATGTCATAATATTTCACAATGTTACTGTTTTTACTATGTTTAATGAAAAACATGAAAAGACAAAAAAAATAAATGAATCATACAGATCCCACAGTTTTCAGCTTTAGTACGGTAGTGTATTTATAAAATAGCAATCCAGTATAATTCACAGCAATATATAGAATAGAGTAAATATCACACTGCTACACTTATGTAAAGATTTTTGACTGTTAACAGTTTTGAATCTTCATTTACACAGAGAGTTGGAACTATCTAAAGTGTCTTAACGCTTCACCGTTTCAGAAACATTAATGACCAAAAAATAAATAAATCTTTACAATGATTCTTAATTGATATCACAAAATCTTTTATCAACTGTTAAAACACCCAGCCCTATTAGCTTACATTTACTGTATACGGGACAATACTAAACAAGCTCTCGTTCTTTTTCGTCTTTCTTTTTGCTAATGCTGTAATCACAGCAAATACTTAATTTCTTGTTGTTTTACTCAAGGCCTTTTCCTCCAATCCATAATATTTCAGTCTGCAGCAGACAGGGCACTACTTGAACATTAGATGGCAGTAGAGCTCCAAGTATTTTTCCAGATAAACCCGTGCATCTTCGTTTTTGAAACATGACATTTGCATAAGGGAATTCTCTCAGAAAAGCACCATTCCGTCACCCTTAGTTGAGGAAAATGCATTTTCAAAAGCACAATGCATCACCCTGTAGCTGTAAGCCTTTGTAAATTAACTATGTAAATAGCTATTCCTGACTGGAACAATCTACATTTGTCTTTGTATCATGCAGGTCATTTCTCACAGCTTTTTGTTTACCCACAGCTTCTGTAAAGATTTTCCTGTGCAATTTAACCTTTATATGGCCTTAAATCCTGAAATTCATAGTGCCATTTTCTATTTATTGCAGAGTGGCTTCCAGCTGTTGGAACTTCCACTTTTGATAAATCAAATATACTTAAATATGGAATATATAGACTCCTATTAGACTATTAGATACACAAAGCAATTTTTTTAAGCAGTCTAGAAACTTAAAAAATGGCAAACACACACAAAATCCAGAAACTCAGCAATGAAAGATTTTGTGCAACAGGCAAGGTAAAATCAGATTGGCATTTTCTCCTAATATGTGAAAAATATCTGAGACAAATACAGTACAAACCACATTTACAAAGAATTGTTTCCAAACTTGATGAAAAATAAAAAGGGAAAATGTCGCTTTAGCTGCTATTATCAGCATGTCATAATCTGAGGGACACTCATAATGATGATTATATTTTGCATTTTGAAGGAGTAATTTTCCCAGAAATGAAAATTCTATCATAATTTATAAGTTGTTATAAACCTGCATGAGTTCCTTTCTTTTTTGTAAGGAACACGAAATTAGTATTTTTGTCTTATTTTTTTTCTTGATCCTCATCCTCTTTGATTTTATGGAAAAGAGCAACATGGACATTATTTTTATATTCCACTAAAAGAATAAAGTTAGCAGGTTTGGAAAAACGTGAGATAAAGAAAATGACTGCATTTAAATTTTTTATGTCTTTAAAGTTAATATCAATTGACTGTCCTGCACAAATCTTATTTTGTTTATTAGTTCAGCACTTTAAGCACAGTGTACTCTTTATTAAAACAGCAAATGGTACCAAATCATGGCAGTATACTTTGTTGACTCAAACAAAACTAACTGCATAACAGACTCCTGCTATGGACACAGTGAAGGATGACCCTGCTCCCAGACCCTGCCGATCATGTTTGTTTGACCCCTGTTTACTCTTCCCTGTTCTCTGCAGGAGTTTGAGAAGAGGAAGATGTTGTAACTTGTTAGAGGGAGTGTAAGAAACAAACCGCCCTCCCTGGATTAGGACCTTCATCCCTGCTGGAGCCCACCAACTTCCTCCAGGCTCAACCGTGCGCACATTTTGTGATTTGAGTGCATATTCCATATTTCCATCAGAAGAAAAAAAATAAACATTTAAAAGTCTATCACAGCCTTCGTCTTAGAAGTGTACAGCCCAGGAACATATCCAGCCACAGCAATGTCAGCCATGTTGTTGCTTTATGTCATAATGTTTTCTCTCCTTCTGAAACAGAAAATATATCTCTTACACTCTTCCTTGTTGTAGTTGACTTCTTTTTACATTTACCATTATGCTCCATTTATTGACAGCAGCTCAATGCGGGTTTCCGGAGATTGTGTACTTGAAAGGAGCATTTTATCCCTTTGGCAGTCTTGATGAATTTATCTCCTCTCTCTGTGTGATTTTTGAACGGCACAATGATGTTCACCCTTTGCATTAGAACTCATTTGTGCAATTGAAAGCCTTTGACATTCTTTCTCTTTGCAATTCACACTGGCTCAGCGTGACCATTTGGTTTCCCGAGCCTTTGAGTGCATTAAATGTGACTTTTCTTTGCCATTCACAAAATCCTCAGTTGTCGTAATGAAGGCCAATGCGAGAAGGTCTATTTAGTCATTTTCTAACAACAGCGTGACTAAATTGGAGCGCAAAATGGACCAAATTACTGGAATCAAGTTTGCATTGAAAAAAGCGGAACTACATGTCACCAGGCTTTTAGCAAGGATTTTCATTTGCAGACACCGGTTTATTCATTCTGACATGCCTCACTGGAAGGTAAAATGTGTGTGGGAGGACTTTCTCCTTTCGCCCTATAATTGCATCTCGCATGCCTAATGACATGCATTCACATTTTATTCAGAGAAAGAATGAAAATCCAGGTTTTGAGAAGTGCTCAGAGTTGATGAATATTCTTAGTTGGAATCACATATTTATCAGCCTTAATTATGCAAGGTTGCAACGGTTGTCTGTATATCAGAAAAAAAGTGTGAGTTTTCTCAGATTTCAAAAACACCAATTTGGGTGGAATAAGTGGGAGGAGGTCAGTATGGAAATGTCACCGAATGTATCGTACGCTGACTGTATCGTTCCAGCCCTCCAGCTGATCTGTAATGGGAAGAATATGGGCAGGAAAAACAGTGAGTGAGATGAGCTCTTGAACTGATATGCATCACATCTCTGTATCTGTCTTTGTGGCGAACAGAAATTGGGACACATACTTTGAGAAAATGATCACAGATTCGCTGACTGTGTGATATCTAATGCTACAGTGTCGCAAAATTTTTGGATGCGTACCGGCTTTTATTCTTAGATATAAGACTTGAAGTTATTAGTGCTCACCAGGGCAGATGGCTTGTACTAGTTGTTTGTGAACTCTTTCTTAAATTGGGACAGAATGTTCACACTATATGGCTTAGGAACTAGTTTAGTTTGTAACTTGCTCTATATTTCGTATGGTTGCACTATTTGTTTTAACCTCTCATAAGTCACGAGTTTACTTTTAAATAAAGTGCAGTCAAGGAATATGAGACAATTATCTTTGTGGATCTAATAAGCATACTTCAAATCTTGTTGAAGAGCTGAGTATTTCAGTTTGATTCTATAGTTCATGTTTCATGCCTCATTTGCCTATACATTTTTTTAACACAGATAATCAATTACTTGTATACATAAATATGTAAAGAATTTTCAGGAAAATATAATAGTGCAACAGTTAACACTTAAATATTTGTATGAATATATTCATATTTTGAGGGGGGGGGGGGGTTATAATTTGCAATGCTAAATGGGATTGCAGTACTTTCCTTCATTTAAGCCATTAGGTATACAGTCTTCATTGTTTGTTTGTCTTTTATTAATTTTTTTTTTTTATCTTCTTCTCTTAAAAAATATAAATAAATGTACCCTTATGAAAATTAACCATGGTTTTATTAGAGTAAAAGTGTTCGAAACGTACATTTTTTTGGCTTATTGTTTACCATTTGCATTACCACAGTTTTGCCACAAATATCATGGTTAAACTATGGCTGATGTAGCAAAACCATTGTTAAATTACCATGGTTTAACTATAGTAACCTTTTTTTTGTAGTGTAGTAAAACCATGGTTAATGATCTTTATGGTACACCATATATGTATCTGTGAGGTGAAACATTGATGTATTTTATTCAGTCTGAAATTTTATTCCAGTGTTTATACGTTGTTTAATGATGTAACACTCAAATATATAGTAGTTTAAATCATAAGTTAGTGTCCATTTACACCACACCCAGGCTAACTAACTTGTGTGAAGCGGATTTGGCCAGACTCAAAACAACTCCATTTAGAAAAAAAGTATATTGATTTTAGTCTGGGTTGATGCCAAATTTCTTTTGACAAGAACAAAAAGAAAGCTGTACTTAGATCCCCCATCATGTCCGGTTTTCACAACCCATGTTTTTTTAATTCATTTTTTTATTAATGTCCACTGGTAATATTTTGGAAATACACTGAAATGTTGCATCATGCAGCTGAATGATCGACACCAAGCTGAAGCCGTCGAACAGGCTGTACTTCTGTCTCTGTTTTCATTCATGTAAAGTTAAATGTGGTGTCTGACAGATTGGGGAAAAAAAAGCATTTGTCATTTTAAACCGCACCACTTTTAACGGATGAATCAGTAAAGGGTTGCACTTTTTATTGATTTAATATCCATTAGGTTGCTGCAGAAGTTAACAATGACATGAAAAGTTTTAAATTGCATGCTTTCTCCTCAGGTATACTACTTCATACAACTCTGATGGTAAATTTAACATCAGTGGCAGCTTGTCATAGTAGTGAAGCTCTGTAAATACACAGCATAGGAAGAAAAATGGAAGTTCCTTGCTGCTTAACACCGATACAGATGCTGACCCTTCATATTATCATAAAGATCCATTATTTCCATTGTCATGCATCATCTTAACCACTTCCACAACCATTCCTCACAGTTCCACCACACGGTATCTTTTCAAACAAGAAAAGACTGGGCCTCATGAGAGCCTAGTATAAAATGTTTTATGAAAAAATATATGAATGACTTTGAGAAAAAAAGAGACACACTGGCTGGTCAGATTTAATTTCTTATTGTTTTAAATAAGACTTTAAAGGATAGATCACTCATCAATTAATGTTGCTATTTATATTCCAAGTCATTTGAATTTGTACACCATTAAAAATAAAGCTGCCAAAAGGGGGTTTTTGAAGCAATGCCATTGAAGAACCATTTAGGGTTCCCCAAAGAACCTTTCAAAAGAGTTATTTTATTTCTTTGTGTGAAGAACATGATAGAACCTTTGCATCACACAGAAGGTTTTTGTAGCAAAAAAAGGGTTTTCAGATTATTAAAATGTGTGATACAAAGGTTTCATGGAAGAAAATGCTTTTTTGTTGTGGTTGTTGTTCCATGCAAATGTTAGTCAGGGTCTGACTTTGGGAACGACATGTGGGTGAGTAAATGACAATAGAATTTTTATATTTTGGTAAACCATTTCTTTAGCTTCATACAATGCACTAAATAGTAAAATTTTGTAGAAACCATTTGCCAAAAAAAAAAAAAAAAAAAAAACTGATGCTAATGGAGCCTATAAATGTCTTTCACCGGACATCTTTGAACGCTTATCTCCAGTTTGTCACTGTCAGCCTAGGAAAAGATTAGGCTGTGTACATATTGTTACCAATTATGTTCCAATCTGCATTAGAGAAATTACCATAATAAAGACTGGAGGTCCAATTTAAGGCTTTATTTGTTTGGGGGCTTAAGGTATCTGCTCTCCTGGAATGTTACAGTGGCCAAGCACTGGTGTGGCACTCCTTATCTTTGAGCAAAGCTAATGAAGCAGCTCTGCGGTGCACACTGCACTTTTTCATTTATACCTCAGTGCCTTCGATTTGACTATGAAGAGGTGCGCATTGGCAGTGTGACAAGCGATAATACGAACAAAAGTAACTTGCTTTTTTCAAGCACGTCAATTTTTAGCCGAGGTTTGTTGTTGTTGCTTACCCACTGAACTCTTTCGAACACATGTAGCCTATTACAAGCCTGTCAAGATGCATGTGTGTGTGTGGGGGCTTTTACTTTCAGATTCACATGAATGTGTTATTTATATGTTCAGTGCGGCATGCTAAAATTAAAAAATAAAGTATGTACTTACAGTTGTTGTAAAAATTTTAGATACACTTTGCAGTATCTGCAAACTGTTGATTATTTTACCAAAGTAAGAGGGGTAATAAAAAGGCATGTTGTTTTTTTATTTAGTACTGACCTGAATATATTTCACATAAAAGATGTTTACATGGTACACAATAGAAAATTTACCCTGTTCAAAAGTTTACATAGGCTACGCCTGATTCTCAAAAGGGGATAGTTCATCAGTGGTTCAACCATAATTTTATGAAGCTATTTTCGTTTTCTTTGCACTCAAGAAGTATTCTCGTAGATGCCTAAATGATGGTTGAACTAATGATGTCATATGGACTACTTTAATGTTGTCTTTTTTTTTTTTTTTTTTTCATGTTCACGAGTGCCTTGTTTGCCCTGCTGGTCTTCAGAAAAAAATTTCAGGTCCCACAAATTATTTGGTCTTCCAGCATTTTTTGCATATTTGAACCCTTTCCAACAAAGGCTTCTAATTGAGGGACTTACATGCAACTGATACACAAAGTTCAAAAGCTCACTGGTGCTCCAGAAGGTAACACTATGCATTAAGTGCCTGGGGGTGAAAACTTTTTGAATTTGAAGAACAGTGTAAATTGACTTTGTCTTCTGGGAAGCATGTATCTTCTGTAGCTTCTTAAGGGCAGTACTAAATGGAATGAAAGATATTCAGGCAAAATAATGTACTCTTCTTCATTCTGTTTAAAAGTTTACACCTCTGGCTCCTAATGAATTGTTTATCCTTGAGTGTTTGAACCTTTTGTAATAGTTGCGTGAGTCCCTCAGTTGTCCTCAGTGTGAAAAGATGGATCACAAAAACATAGTCATTGTTGGAAAGGGTCCAAATATGCAAAAGAAGCGGGAAAAACAAAGAATTTGATTAAAAAACAAACACATTTTCTCAGACCTTTACGATTGCCCAGTGGTTTGGGTACATGCTGTATTTTAAGAAAAGTTAACACGCTAGCTGTTTTCAAAAGGGGCACAAAGTCAAATAAATTCAGCACTCCAGGGTAGCCAGACTGCAAGTATCTCATTGTGGCCTCTGCAATATAATATATCTTTTGTTCACCTCCATTCCGCTCTCTTCTCCTGTAGTTAAACCATTAACTTCGTCTGTATGGATGCAACTGCACAATCAATCCACCGCCTCTCAGACAAATCAATGTCTCACTCATATAACAGCTCATATACACTACTCGTAATTGTTTGTGAATCCTGCGGCCACAGGTAGAGTGATTTGTTGCTGAATTACTGAACTGAACATTTTTGTGTCGTTTGAGACATATTTCTTTTTTTTTTTTGGGTAGGATATGCTCAAATAGTGTGGTTTTAGGGAGTGTCTTGAATTGAACACTTTCTCCATCCTTTTTTGGGGGTATTTTTAATGGTCTATATCTATAACATTTTATGAGTCATATAGAATTAACCAAGTGAAAAAACACAAGAGATGAAAAGAGTCATACACGCATTACAGGGTGCTTGGATGGGGATTTTTTTTTTTGGCTGAGAACAGTTCATTCAGATAAAAGAATGGGCGTTTTTAAACAATTATTCACACTTTGCTTGTTTTATGCAGTGTTTAGCAGTTGGTACAAACTGGCATGGAACAAAAGCTGTTTGCTGTTTGGCAAAAGTTAAGGGATATCTAGTTTTAACATGATCTGCCTCAATCACAATTCTTGAAGATCTTTAAAAGATTCAATACCACAAATCTGGTACAAATTCAGATAATCACTCATTGTAGCAAACAGCGCTTTTTCCCTCCCAGTAAACAAATATTGGCTATAAAATGTGTATATATTTTATATCTATTTTTTAATCAATCATTGATCACAATTGTGCTCCATTGTGAAAAACGTTTTACAATTTATTTAATGCTTTATTGCTTTGAGTAAAAACATTAGCTAAAAAAATAATTATTAAGATAGATTCTGCGCTTAATCCATTCATGTCATTAATCCAGTAATATTTGTTGAACACATTTGCCACTGCCACTACACCAAAAAAAAATCTATTTTAGTACAGAAATCCCATACGTCTTTTAACAACACCACCTCTCGTTTCTACAGGGAAATCAGCTGTATGTGTCTAGAAAAGGAGACCTAACAGTTCTGTAATTTAGAGTCACCAACTCACTTAACAAGTTGTTCATAATTGTTCAGCCAAAATTGTTCATTAACAAAAGCCAGACACCAGAGACCTTTCCGGGAAACTAAAGTTGTGCACATGTAGGCCTGCTAGATAAGATGTTTAATATATTCAGAATGATTTTGGGCATGCATGCAAATAGCTACAAGGCATTCATTATGGGTCTAAAGGCATTAGAAAAGTTCTGATTTCCCATCTCCTCTCCAATCCCAAAAGGCTTTAGGGCACTGGTAAGTGCTGTTCATTCTGTGATAAGTTGGCGTGTGTTCTTTGTGAGTCTCACAAATAGTTAAGTCAAGTCTGTCACTCCAAATGCTGCTGCTGTGTGCAAGCAATGGGCTTCGGTTTCTGAACTGCATAACAGACATTAACTGCATTAACTAAAGTGAGTGGAATTCACTGTCGTAATTAAGGTGGACAGTACATGTCGTCCATTTGTTGCTGCCGTAAAGCAGTCCACCATCTTGGCGGAATATCATTCCCGCTCACCAAACTTCTCACACACATTAAGAAACCGAAGCTATTCGCCTTATTAGAACTCCGTGTACCATCAGTATGATGATTAAAACTGTATGAAAAAAGTCACATTTGTTTTAAAGGGATAGTGCACTCAAAAAATATAATTCTGTCATCATTTACTCACCATCCAGAGTTTCTTTCTTCTATGTAAGTTAGTGGCCACTATCAACTGTTTGGTTACTAACATTGTCCAAAATAAATTTGTTTGTGTTCAACAGAAGAAAGAAACTCGTACAGTTTTCGAACAACTGGTGGGTGAGTAAATGATGACTGAATGTTTATTTTTGGTTGAACTATCCCTTTAAGTGTTGCATTTCTCAAATACCATGAAATTGGAGTACAGAGTTTGCATAGTTAACATTCTTTGGTGTTTATCCATGTAATTAGATAGTGCTGCTTGTTCTAGAAGTAAACATGGAGTGATATACAGGCCGTATGATTCATCTCTGTTGCCGCAATGGTTGTTCATCATAAATCCTTTTAAATGAACATACCTGTGTGTGAGAGAGAGAGAGAGAATTTGCATTTGCATGAAGTATTGCTGTATGCCAATAGCAGTGACTCAGACTTACCGCAGCGCTTCAAAAAAACATGAAGAGGAGGGTTAGAGAGAGGGAGGGCGAGCATGGGTGGGAAAAAGATAAACAGTTGCTCCTATTGAAGCCAGTTAGAGATGATTTTTGCTCTGGGCTGAAAATAAGGTTTAATTTTTCACGCTTGCAAAGCTGATGAGTACAAAGCGAGGCGGTTCTGTAGGAATAAGCTATTGTTTTTTCACTGTGACACTTCGCTTGAGAAATGTGATCATGGTTTAAATGGAAAGAATTCCCTCCTAATGTGTTTCTGAAGAGGCTGTGATAGCTTCACTGAAGTTCTTTATTCATTCTAACAGAATCGACTTCAAATCTACCAGCAAATGGCTACATCGCCTATTGTTGCGAACTTAGGTTTAACTGGGGCTTTTGAAACTCCATTATACCTTCATTTCCTATGTGCGCAGAGGGACAGTACTATTATTGTGCTGATGAGCTTCTGTATTATTAGCATTTGTACTATTGTTATCTGTGACAGTACTATTTGCGAGCTGAAAGTACGTAATAAGGATTTGCATTACTCTATTTCACTGTAGTGAACCAGGATAACAGATAGATGTTGCCACCAACTTTTTTAAACAGCCATTAAGGTCATTAAGCTATAACAATATTGTGAGAATAAAAACTTGCTCAATTGACTCACCCTCGGCCCATCCAAGATGTAGACGAGTTTGTTTGTTTAGCAAAACAGATTTGAAGAAATTCAGCATTATATCACTTGCTCACCAGCAGTGGCGCCCCCAGAAAATATTAACAGGGGTGGCCAAATGAGGCCACAGTAAATTTTGGGGGTGGCACATTAAAATAAAGAAAAAAATTAAGGGTTTATAGACAAAAAGTTATATTTCTGTGAGTTCTAGGATTTTATCGATAATGATAATTACACTATTTTGCTGAGTTTTATTGTGCTGATATCTTATTTTTAATTGAGCTGACACCTGATTTTTTTTTTTTTTTTTACCTTTACACCATTGTTTCTAAAAGTGTGCACCATATTTTAGGTCAAATACTTGCATTTGGGCTGTTACCAAGCAAATGCTATCAGTATCAACAAAATTGATCTTTGCAATGCAGATAAAACAGAAGCTGCATCTGAAGTGCCATTTAGATGTTTTTACACACTGTTTAAAGCAGCTCCGTGGAACATGGAATACTTTAACCTGCAGTTACAAATGAATAAATAATGTTTTGATATTTTAAAGATAAAACATTGAAAACTTATGTTTGAAATTATTTAAAAAATGAAAACGTTTCATTAAATGTGAAATTAAAACCGCCAATAGGTGGCAGCGAGTCACTGTTAATAAGTGAGTCATTGCGATTGAACCGAATCATTTAAACGGTTGATTCACTCAGAAACGAAACACTTTAATGTTGCTCAGAGACGCAAAACTGTGGCTGCAGCAGGTGCTGCACTTTTTTTTCACTTCTTAAACTATTGTGAATTTACATTCTGCATTTAAATTAATAGGACCCACTGCAAATAATCCTAGGGTTGGCCGCAGGGGTGGCCAGAGTTTATACAGGGGTGGCCGTGGCTAATGACTGCTAAACATCTGACCAGTTCATCTATTAAAGGGGAATCAAATCATGATTTTGTGTTGACAGTGCCATACTCTTCCTTCTGCTTCAGAAGCAGTAAGTGTTTTTTTTTTCTTCTTTTTTTTTAAGAATATCTCATAGAAGATGTTTCTCACTTGACGGGTATCACTGGAATATATGTCCTAAGATATCACACCTGTCTCTGACAGCCCTAGGCTTTATCAAATGTGAAGACTGATCTGACTGCATGGCACTGTTGTTTGGCCAATCAGAAGACATTGAAGCGTTTCCCGCCTGTCAGTTATTTTATTCGAGTTCATTTTGAGTGTCTATGGAAGCCAGGGTTTTTGGAGAGGGGCCAGTCTAATTTCCTTAGGTGCAGTTTCTCAGGTAGAATCTCTCTGCTCAGATCTCTTGGTATTCAGTGGACAGATACTTTTTTTGTTCCTCAGCTCACCTCTGAGAAACCAAGGCTTGGGGAAAGAAACAGGGTTTTTTTTTTTTTTTTAATTTCTCTTTTCTCTAGCTTCTCCTAGTCTCTCATATCTAGACTTTTGCCTGCATACTATAGTGAACAGTTGATTGAACCCTAAAAATCATAAAGTATTCTATTGGCTTGATGATCATAATGTCCGTCCATCCAACAATTATTAAATGCAGATTATATTTCACAAACCTAGCTTTGAAATCACAGCCATGGCATAACAAAATCCAGCATACTTGTTTCAGAGTGCCTCAAACAGAACTCTAAAGCCCCTCATGAAAATCCAGTGATTCATTCTTCCTCTTTTGTTCAACCCTGTTAACTATACCAGCAGCTGCAGGCTACAACAAGCCATGCTGCGATCCTGTGCTTCATCTAGTCTCTTCTCAGCTGCGCTCACCTCAGTGAGCTGGAGAAATACAGTCTTCCCCCTCTGCGGCCTGGTCAAGCAGTCAGCCTGACATCTTACTTAAAGCCAAAATGCTTCAGCTACTCTCATTTAACACTGCTCAGCTCCTGGCACTGGCTTCAAAACTCTCCCAGCCCGAGTCCCCAGCCATTTTTATTTCATTGCTTTTGGAATTCATGAAATTGGAGAAAAGGTAAAGTGCTCGTATAAGACCGCTATAAAGCACGCGGCCCGGGTTGCCCACTTAGCGCTGGAATAAGATTAAATACTTTCAGTTTTTGCACTTCAAAAAGCTGTGGGCTATACTTGAGCTCCCCGGTTGGTTTCTGAGTTCAGTCTGTGATTACACCAGTGTGCGCTTACATTGACGGCAAACGTCTGAACGTTTCAAAGCATCGGAGCCTGATCACATCCTGTTTCAAAGCACCTCGTTCCCCACGCAGCTGCATGCTAATGCAATTTAACCTCTACACACATCCATGCTGATTTTATCAAGCAGCAAAACACCACGGATGCAACTTAATAACGATGCAAAGAGAACCCTGGTTGGTCTTTCAAAGGCAACACTTTTGAAAACATGAAATAGTGAGAGGGCTTCCATCATCTAGTCTCAAGGATATCATTCATCTTTGTCTCCCCCTCTCACTTTTTCCCTCGTCTCTCTCCCGGCGATATCCTGAGCTAATTTGATGGTGGATTTTGCAGTCTAGTCACTGATTAAGGCATCTCCATTCATTACGCTTCTGGGTTCCCAAGGTTTGTTGTTTGCCTGTGAAAAGAAAGCGATAGCATTGCATCACAGCGACAGTTTTACATTATAAACAGTTTACTTACCATCACTTATCCATCCATATGATGAGCTCGTCAGTCATGTGCCAGGGAGGCAGATCCCATCACATCATGAAATTAGAAGCAGTGCATTTCCTTGCCAACTTCCCACTCTGTAAAAAAAAATAAAAAATACAATACAACAGCAGCGTCAAAATAAAAACGTCAATTTATCTTTTTGATCGAGAAAGTCAAACAAAGAGCTCTTTGCTTGGAGAGCTATTAAAGTGAGATGCTTTTAACACTGTTGAAATAAGAGAGAGGGTTTCATTTAAGTTTGCAAGTTTTGTCATTATCTAAAAATGAATGCATCTGTATCTTTCTTGCATTTCCCATCAGATGAAATGATGCTTCCATTAGTGCTATAGAGGAAACGTCAACACTTAAGAATTTAATATTTGGTATTTTGAATATGATGTGCAGCTCTCTTGGTGTTTTTCTTTGTGTTGTTTGAAACAAACCTCACAATAGATTTGTTCTTTGGACTTCTTAAGCTGTGCAGACGGTGTTGATTTTGAATGAAGTTTTCTCCACAGGGGTTCCTTCTGCATGCATGTCTTATTTCTGTGTGTGTGTTTACCCCGGAGAGAAAAAGAACTGGGTCAAAGTGTCTCAGGAGTTTCTTTTGAAGATTATTTTTCTGACCATTGTGTATTTTTTTTATTTCATATCAAACATTTATCTTTGTAACTAGTACCCAAATGCAAATAGAAATGTGTGTATATATATATATATATATATATATATATATATATATATATATATATATATATATATATATATATATATATATATATATCACAAAACTATTATTTCGAAATATAAGCTAATTATTCATATGCTGTTGACCCTTACCATGTCTTTAGACTTTTGGTTAAAATGTAGGCTATGCATGTATAGTCTTTTTTGTATACATTTCTTTTTGTATATTATAGTTATAATCAATTCTAATCAATAATTCTAATACTTATTTTATGTTCTTTATAAATAATAGCAAAATGCTATTTACAAAAGTTAGCCACTTTTTCCAGACTACAGTGCTTCTAAAAATAGATAACCTGTTATAATCTTTCTCAGAATATTAAAATGTGTAGTGAATCAGAACCAGTAATATTTTTCACGAATACAGTTTGTGATTAATAAATCAATCTACACTCTTTGTTGTATATACACTGTTTGTGTGTGTGTGTGTGTGTGTGTGTGTGTGTGTGTGTGTGTATTAATCTGTACATTTTCATTTTGTTTTGGTTGAATCGGCCAAGCGCCTTACCAAAACAGTTTGATTCGAATTGGGATTTAGTTTCAACCCTTCGAGCAGATCACTCAAATACTGGATTCTTTGGAATGGTTTGTCACACCAAAACACAATTGGAATATTTAATTGAACACAGAGAAGAAAAGAAGATGAAGTGGATGTATATCTACAAGTGATTGGAAGAAATGTCGTATTAGCCACCGATGAAGAAACGTGCTACTCATGAACGGCAGGTATTTCTGAGCATGTCAGTCATCTTATGAAACCTTTTTAGAGATTTTAGAGATCCTTTGTAACTGTTAGCACACGTCAACTGCTTGGAAATAGATTTGATGGATATTCTGAAAACAGCTAAACTACTTTCAAGCTACTAAAAATATTTATTACTTCTCAACACTTGCAAAATGACTATGTGGGGATGTCAAAACTCAAAAGTTGTAGACCAAATATTGTCACCAACTCATTCTAATCCAAGACATGAAGGTCACCCACAATTTTTTTTTTTTTTTTTTTTTAATGTTTCTGAATGTACAGTATTTTTGTCTTTTAATCACCTTATTCATGCTCAAGTACGTATTAAAAAAAAGAAAAGAAAAAAAATATTTATATATATTATTTTTTTTGTATAAGTCGATTCAGACAGGGTTGAGCCAGGAAAAATGTAAAAGAGTAAGGTTAAACAAGGGGGAATATATCTAGAGAGATTTGAGAGGTGAGACAGAGTACATTTTCTTTAATAGAGAGAAATTGGTGCCTTTCATTTAAAATAAACTGTCACAGCCATGAAACAATATACTGTAAGTCACACTGTTATTACAAGCACACACACAAAGGCATATAAGTTATCTTCAGCACAAATATAAAATAAAATAATACAGCTGAAGAATTGAAGAAAAACAGCATGTAGTGGAGGCATAAAAGTGAATCTATAGAGATAACAGTAGATAACTGTTTTTTTTCCCCCCCCCGAATGCTTTTTTGTGAAACCAAGCAGGTTTTTTCAAAAGTTTTCGATCTAGCAGCCAAAAATAAAATGACATAAAACAGAGATGTTTGTGAGCAGGCTTCTTGTAAAGAGTAAGTAAAAACTCAAAAAATGACAAAAAAGCACCAGAGAAAGTGTCAAAAAGCATTCCAAATGACTCGTTATACATATGTGTGAGCTTTGTGTGAGGAAAAGACCTACATTTAAGTTGTTACTCAGTGGTAATCCATTAAAATATGATTCCTGAGCACAAAAAGCTCCACATTTGCAGTCGTTTTTATCATATGGAAAGGAATGTATTCTTCATGTCTTTTTATCTACTTGTTTTTTAGAGAAAATAACAGCAATATGTGTTTGGAACATCATGATTGTGAGTAAATACAAATGTTTTGTTAATCTATTTTTATCTTCTTTTATTTTTAAAAACAAAATAAAAAAAAATTGGTTTTCATTTACTCACAATCATGATGTTTGTCAGGTGGGTGATTGTTGCCCATTAGTTTTCCATTTTCGTCTGAGGCTTCAATTCAAGAATCCAGTTTCTTTTTTTCTCTTATTTTCCGGCCAGAGGAGCAAATAGGCACGTTTTGATTTCAGCCCTTATGCTCTCATCTAGTTTGTCACTGAAGTTCGTATATGTCACGGTTCACAAAAATATCATTTTTGGTCAAGGCTCAGATGGATTATGTCACTCCAGTGACAGGGAAAAAAACAATTTAATTTTCACTTTCATTCTCTTTTGGACACTTTAGAGAGATCGTTAATGCTTTTTGATCTGGTCTGTCTGTTGCTCCAATGACTTCTGACGGAGATCCATGCTGCTGATGTATGACAGTCTCGCCGTACTCAGTACTTTGTCTTTTCTGTGAAACTGAACCTTTATTTGACTGCCAGTGAAAGGCTGCTTGTAAATAAAGTAAAATTTTAGGGATGCTGAGTTGAATTCTCAGCTCACTGAGCTGACATCCTCAAAAAGTTGGCTATGGAGTGAAAGAGACAAGCAAAACATTAGTTTTCTTCACTACTGTTTCCAACTCAAAGCAAGTCATAGCCTAAAAAGAGTGAGTTTAAGTTTTAAGGACTTTCATAACCTTTGCTATCACAAATTAAGTTGCTAAAAAAGTAATAAAATATGTACTTGCTTCTGTTTTGTATTTCAATTTCTTTGAATGAACTCTGCAGTAGAATATATATATATATATATATATATATATATATATATATATATATATATATATATATATATATATATATTTGTTCTTATTTTGGGTTTAGCAAATGGCCATATGGTGAAATGATCCATTTCAATTTCTATTCTCTTTTCTAAATCCACAAACATCCTTTGTGTCCTTTCCTAACATATGTAATGTTTCTAAACAGTATTGTTTGTAACAATTTCTAGGAACAAACTCTTATTGCATGATCATTTCACTGGCAAATCAAAGCTTGCTTTGTTTTATTTTTATATTCTCAAATCTAAGTCATCAAATTTCTTACTTTATCTAAATACGTTTAATTATTAATGTGAATCTTGAATGATATATTTTGTTTACAGTCCAGCCCAGCCTCAGAAGTTTGGTGCTCATGCCTAAGCCATATCTTGTTTTTAATCTGTAATTATTTATAACATATACATTTAGCTTGTCTTGATGTCTTACTTGATCTCTTAGAAATGGGCAAAACTGCAGTCGTCTGACATGGTTCCCATCAAATTACATAATTTTGTTAAATTACATCAAAGCACTTAGGGATAGTTCACCCCCAAAAAAAAAATGGCGTCATCATTTACTCACCCTCATTTTTGTTTCAGACCTGTATGAGTTTTTTTATGGTGAACATAACAGAAGATATTTTGAAGAATGCTGGTAATCAAACAGCTGATGGTCCCCATTGATTTCCATAGTATTTCTTTCACTACTATGGACATCAATGAGGACCAAAACCATTTCGGTCCTTCAGAATTCTTTAAATTATCGTATTTTTTGTGTAACATAAGAAAGACATTTATACAGGGTTGGAACGACACTGTGATAAGTAAATGATGACGATGATGATTTTCACATTTTTGAGTGAACTATTCCTTTAATGAATTATTCAGTACAGACTGTACAGAGATGGACAATTGTCGTTATTGTGCTTTAGTTCTTTTTTAGGTTGATTCATATTTTTAAACATAATCTTAAAAACATCCTGTGCTTATATTTTAAAGAGTTTAGATTTCAGTGTTTTATTGCTTGACCCTGTTTACTTCCATTGTAATTTGCTGTATTGGTAAAAAAGTAAAATTTGAAATAATATTCTGTAGTTCTCAGAATTCTTCCACAAATGCTTTCTCTGTAGAGCTGCAGCTTAAGTTGTACTCAACCTGAAACTTTCATGAGTTCAAAGGCCAGGGTAATTTTTAATGCACTGTTCAACCACTTTACTTCATTAGTCATGATGTAAGCTTCAGACTTGCTACAAGGCATCCACTTTTAAAAGTTTTGTGAAATTTAAAGGTGAAGATGAGGCCTGACATTTTCTAATCTAATCAAATTTCTAAAAAAAAAAAAAAAAAGAAAATTTCTAATCAGACAAAATATGAATGAGAATTCTGGTGTGGAAAGCAGCATAGCCAATAAAGAAACTTGTATTTGCTTGTGTAAAGTAAAATTAAAAGCAAACATGCAAGTCATAGAGAGTGAGCGATATTGATGCATAAAACCTTGCCTTTCAGCAAATTAAGATTAATTCTCACCAAGCAAGCATTTACTAACAGTATTGAAGCAGACAGTATCTAATTTATCTCACCAAGGTTATGCACCGCAAGTCCAGAAGTCTGCTTTGAGTTTGTGCTGGTTGGTACATAAATATTTAGAGACATTGCCCTAGTGACAGTTTGAGTTTCTAAAATCCCTGAAGTGTCTGTGCTGACTTTTTATTCACACAAATCAATGCAGTCTGCAAGTTTAGGGCATGAAGCTCAGGTCTCGCTAGATTAAGAAAATGTCTCAGAAGTTTAAAGTTCATGTATACCCTTCAAACATTTAGTAAATGCATTTATTTGATATTCAGAAATATTATAATAAAAAAAAAAAAAAAGAAATATATATATATATATATATATATATATATATATATATATATATACACACACACACACACACACACACACACACACACACATATATATATATATATATATTGAACATATAGCATTGTCAATGCTAAAAAGTTGTGCTGTAATGTAAACCTTGATGGGTTTTTTTTCAGGATTTTTTGATGAATAGAAAGTTTTTTGTTTAATTTCACTGTTGATCAAATTAATACATCCTTGCTGAATAAAAGTATTAATTTCTTAAAAAAAAAGAAAAAGAAAGAAAGAAAAATTGAAGTTGCCACTATGTTGAAAAGTGGTGGACTATTAAATGTGGATAGTTCATATAAAAACTTTTAAAACTAAAAAATTCTGTCATCATTTAATGACTGAAAGGGGAAAAAAATTAATGCAATAAATGGGTTCTAAAACTTTTAAGCTTTACAAAGTGCAAAGCCTAAGTCTTATGAAACCGTATAATAACTAAAATTTAAGTCATTATTTATTGATACTCCAAAGCGAGGACAGCATTTTAATTTTGGAGTAAAATATCCCTTTAAAGAAATAAAGTTGCTGTCTGCCTTCTTATAAATTCTTAGTGTGGTTTTTAAGATGACATGGAAAAATTGTGTTTAAAATTAGGTTACATTTTAAAGTTTGGCCTTGCTGCAGAAATCCAGCCGGTCCAGCTGGCACAGGCTGCCCCCCAAAAGGAAGTAAATACTCTGGCCACAATCATTGGAAGGTAAATTAAATTCACAAGCTAGATGCCTTGGCTTGCTCTGATATGTGGACAGTTATTTGTTTCCTGTGTGCAGATGGCACATAATACGTATCCAGGTCATTCCTCTGCTCTAATCAGTCTCTGCTTTTGTTGTCGTTTAGACATTGATTAATCAGTGGCACTCCAGCCTGACTTAATTGTAAGGTGAGAAATAACACATTCATTCCCTGCCATATTTTATGGTTTTCCTGATTTTAATGATGGTTTGCTCTCGTTGATAAAGCTTCTGCTCTAAAGACCCTGGCACAGCTTTAAGACAGATATTAAAAAGCGCCTTTTAATCAGTTGTAGGAGGTGGGAAAAGTGCAGCGAGAGTGGGATGATTGGGGGACTATGAATCACCTGGCTTGAGGAAAAACGAGTCGAGTTCAGTGGTGTTTTACTCTTCATTTGGTATCTGTCAGCTTAATGGTGATCGGGTCTGTCTGGCTCCTCTCTGGCGACTGCGATGCACGGCGTGATTTACATGCTGTATAATCAGCTCAATAATGGTTCTGATGGGCCTCTGTCACACAGTTTGTTCTCTTAATATTTGCTTAGCTCACCTTCAGCGTCTCGCTGATAAAAATGTGCGTCTCATAACTCATTTCATTTCAAACATTAGACATTAAATGGCAGTTAAGAACCAAATATGTTCAAGGTTGCCAAAATCAGTTTCAGGAGCTCAATTTGAAGATAGGAAATGAGATATTGAGCTCCCCTTTCATTAAAATTGACATTTTTTTTTTGTAACAAGCAGGCCTGTCATTCAGTTTAAAAGTTTAGGTGAATTCATTATGACATAGAAGTGTTATGCAAAACCTTTTGAACTCTTACTAACTGTAAAAAATTAATCTGCTTGTGTCATTTATTTTTATAAAAGAATGAAGCAGGCATGCTCTGCTCAAGCGGTTAAAATTCATAAATGCATTAATTTTTTACACAATGGCCAGAATATTAATGGTATGCCTAACAGTTTGGAAGTAAAAAAGCTGAAGTTAACTGAGAGTTAGATTTAAAGATGATTTTGTTATCGAAATATTAATAATATAATGCTAGTTTGTTTTAATTTATTAACTTAACAAGATGATACTGGGGTCTTAATGATGATCAGTTAAAACAATGTTTCCAAGAAAACATTTCTTTTTTTCCCCAATTGTTTTAATTAGAGAGTAAAACAAAAACAATTCCTTACAAAAACAAAAAATATTCCTTAATAAACTGCCATTATGTAATGTTAGATGTTAAGGGTATTTTATCTGGGATATTGCAACAAAAATAAAAACAATACCTGCTTAAACTGAAGTAGGCCTACTTGGTTTTAATATAATTAACTGTCGCTCATGTTTGTTTAATTGTGATATTGCTATGAAAGAAAACAAATAAAAGATACAGTAACATAAGGCAAAACCCTTTTATTTTCCTGAAGTTTTTTTTTTTTTTGATTCTCGTGTCTTGTTAATGTTGCCCTGAAGGCTGAGTCCTGAGGGTTACCTAAAAGTTCAGACGACCCCTTGTATTAAATAAAGCTTTACGGCCGAAGTTTATGTATGGAACTCACTCTGGAAGACACAGGACTTCAGAAAAGCAACTAACCCCACCCCCCAAAAAAGTTTATAAATAAAATCCATCACATCTTCTCACTAGACAGAATGGCTCATAATTAATGCATCTAAGACTGCAATCGTGTGGCTGGCTTGAGGCAACATGGCATGCTGTTGCTCTCCACGAGCTGTGTAACCAGACAGAAATCTCAAATCACTCTTCTCTTGAACTGCTGCTTCAATTCAGTCTGAGCATCTCAGTATTTAGAACTTGTTCATAACATTTCACAATACTGATGAATTAAGTATTTCAAGGGATATCTCATCAAAAATTGAATGAAATAAGCTCACCCTCAATCCATTTCATTTGCAGAATTGTGAAAAATGTCCAACCAACATTGAACTTGATTGACTTGTATGGAGAGAAACAGACATAAGAAAAAAAAAAATCTATACATGTTTAGAATGACATTGAGATGATGGAATGAGGACAGAATTATATCCCTTTAAATCATCTGGATTCAGCCAGGTTGAATGTAAACTACTACTATGGTAGTTTACTCCAGTATTTTGTATTTTTTGGGGGGGATTTTTCTATGACAGGACAGTAAAGATATGACAGGAAGTGAGCTATTTGGGGAACAGGAACAGTCCATGAGGTAGGATTTGATCTTGGGACACCCGAAGCGCTACTGCGCCGTGTGTCATCACGTTGCTCACAATGCTATAACAGCGCCGACATATTGCAAAGCATTTCGTTTGTAAACTTTTGTTGTTTACAGTGCATTCTCAATACATTTCTTTAAGTTCAGTGTGCAAGGTGCAACAAAATATCCTGTATAAACAATAATATAACCTCCGTGTGATCGTGACTTTTTTAATATTTTTTTTAATAGCATCAGTACTGAACGGATGCCAAAATAAATGCGCAAACGAGTCTCAACACCACATGATCCTTCTGAGGTGCCCATTGAATTCTTTATATTTTCAGCTTATGCTTGTGGGCACAGTTTATAAAAGGTTACCTTTATACAGCCCTTCTAGCTAGAGGTTGATGGTGTTCAGTTGGGAATTGAGGGGAGATTACCTCCAGTTTTTATTTAGTCCCAAAATTGATCCGTGTGAACTTTGGGCTGACATTAATGATGGTGGCTATCTGGATCTAAGCTGCTCGCTCTGGCACATGGTGCTATCTGAAATCAATAGTTCTTCTCTCTCACTTTCAATTTCTCTTTTTTTTTTTTTTTTTTTCAAGATCCTGATTTTTTTTTCTTTCTTTTTTCCATATATTGCGACAGCCCACGCTGTGGCCCCTGTACTCTTGCTTGTCATCTTTGACACATTTTCACGTCCCCTCGCTGTGTGCCGGTGATCAACATGATGATCCTCTCTTCTCTCAGCCAGACTGTCCCCTGTGGTCATTTTTATTCTCTCTCTCTCTCACTGTATTTCTCTTCATCTCTCTATTTTTTTTCCTCTTAAGATTCTAAAAGTAGTACTACATGTACAGTGGGGTCCAAACATGTGAGACCTCATTGAAAAATTATTTTTAAAGGTGCCATCTGTCATATCTGGCAAATAAATCAAGTCATACTCCACATTCCATACCAGATGGGGGCAGTATGCCTCAATAAAGTGAATTGGTCTACTCTAGAGTAACAAACGAGAAACGGCAGTCTCTATGCTCCGCCCCTACCTTCACAACAACCCTAGAGCATAGCCGAAGCCTATAAGACAGCGGTTCTCAATTGCAGTCCTCACACCCCACTGCTCTGCACATTTTGAACGTTTCTCTTAGCGCTTCATACATTTGTTCTATTCGAACATAAGTGCCCTGCGAAGTGGACATCACAGGATATTCAGCCATGATTCCAGTTCGAAGTGAACGTAGCTATATGTTCCAATCAAAGTGCATTGAAGTGTGCAAGACGTGAATTTAAATTGTATTGATTTACAGAGGTATATGATGTCACAGATGTCCATGTTTAAAGACGCTGCACAGCACAAATCAGTGAATGAATGTTTCGATGTGAGGTAAACTTCAACAGATTTCCCCTGCTCAGAGAGTAGGGAGCAATGAACATTTGAAAAACAGTTCATGCATGGAGTTCATTTCTAACGAGCTGATTATCTGAATCAGGTGTGTTAACAAAGAGAAACGTGCAAAATATGCAGAGCAGTGGGGCACGAGGACTGGAATTGAGAACCGCTGCTATAAGAGGACGTTTTGCCTCCAGAGGAACGTTGGGTGATGTCAAGTGATTTTGAAACATGACATCTTCAAGCTACTCCCCTTCACCTTTACCAGTGAATATGTTCATATTCATTTTGTTCGTATTACATTGAGTTGTATATACACATTACTTGAATTAAATTAATTTGACAGACAGCATTCTGTCAACATCATTGTTGACCAACCAACCAACGTAACCAGAGCTGCCAACTCTCAAGCATTCACCGTGAGACACACGCAATTGACTCTTTTCACACGCTTTCATGCAACACATAAATTTTCTCACGTACAGAAAAACCACGAAGCAAAGAGGACACGGAGACCAACAGACTAGACAGAGCAGGTTACTTATGATATAAAAAAATGGGTAAGTTATAGCTAGCTAATTATCAAACGCAGCTATGGTTAGCCATCGCTAACATTAGCACGTTTATAGAACAGCCTTCGATACATTTCTATGTTATAACTTCCCGAAAAAAAATACACAAACATATAAAACAAACTTCTAGCGAAATACTAACAGCATCTAACTTACCAATCCAAAAGAAATGTTGCAAGTTCGGTGTCGAACCTCATTTCTTTCAGGTCCATCAGTTGTCTCCAGCGATTGAAAGCAGTGCCGATGTTTACTCTGGTTCGGCTCCTTTTCTTATCGGATTTGATTTGTGATTCCGAGCGCGGTTGTTTTCCCTGTAGCAGGTGGTGGTCTCTTGCCAAGGGCTTAAGTCATCCTTTCGCTCTCTTCCCTGAACTGAAATAAAGTAGTGGGCTGTACTTTCCACATGATTGACATCAGGTTAGATTACGCCCACAAGCCGTGCGAGTTATTCGTGTATTGCAGGTTGGCTTATGGTTATGTTGCCCGCATACCGCCTCCCATGGCCGAAACTGGTATTACGACACCTGTCGGGCTGGGCTAGTAATGCTAATGTTAATTAAGGTTGATATCTCTGCAGCACTATAACTTTAAATTTTTTTAATTACATCATCGCCCTTATTTCTTCTCATACTTTTAATGCGTATATCATTTTTTGTATATTTTTACCTCAATTTTTGCACATGGCACCTTTAACCTGAAAAACAGAATGTTTTATAATTGTGATTTTACATTCTGAAATGCATCAGTTCTGCACTATATTTAGGTTGCCAGTGAAATAAACACAGCGCTACACTTTAGGAAATATATATGGAAGACATTTGTATTTGACACCTGTTTTCAGAATATTACAAATACAGTAACAGTGAATGTGTGCCTATTTTAAAATAAATAAAAATGTTATTTGCAAATAGTTAAAATGAATTTGACATGTTTTGGTAATCTCAAAAGAAGAATGCACCATTGGAGTCCTCATGCCGTTCATTAAAGTTTCAAACTGAGGAGCTTATAAAAAATGCATCTTCACATCATTAATTTGTCACTGTGTTGATGTGTTACAAGAAGTGAGAAGAAATGCCTAGAATGATCTGTTGTCCCCCCATGCACACGGCGACTTAGCACACAACATCATAAATCATGTTACAGTAGACTGACTCTGATGTTGGCATATGAATATAAAATAATGACAAGAAAGAGTAGAGTTAAATGACAGAACAGAAGAAGGAAATAATGTAGTAACTGTCAGCAAACTTTAATGGTTTTAGTTTTCGAACTCATAAATTGTCATTGTTTGGTTTCAGTTGCATTTATGTAATCTGCAAACAATCAAATTGATAACAGCAGGTTTTTCAAACGTGTTATTGTTGTGATGATCTGCATACCCTTCCTAAAATATGTGAGAAATTATATTTCATGTATAAAGACACATTTATACTATGTGAGAAACATGGTAAATGCAATGCTAAGATGATGTTTCAAAACAATAACGTGTTTCGTTTTGATTTGTCATTTTACTATAGCCATAATATATTATTATGATATAAAATATTTGTAGAAATGTAAGCTAATATATGACTTCAGATTTGTGCTGTTTGAAATAAAATTAAAATAATTTTTTAATCCATATTAATTATATATAATTATATTTATGTCATACTGTATATTATAATATACTATATTAATATAATATTTTAATATACAAAATGTAAAATATTAATTTATTCACTCATTAGCTGTGCTCATAGCATACTCATAGCACTATTTCTTTTATTTAATTTGGGTTTAAAGAAGAAACTTTAAATATTGATTAAATCAAGTGTTGTATCCCGCTCAGATTGGATTAGAACTGATACGTTTGTTGAGATATTTGTACCCAGAATGTGATCAAATTCACACACTTAATATTTGGAAGAATGCTGAAGCCTTCAGATGAATGTTAACATGACATTTTTATCACATTTCCCTAAAATATTGGCACTGTAACAGAGATATAATATTGTATTGAGCCATATGGTGCACAGAATCCAATTGAAGACCATGATTTGCTCACATATGCTAACAGCCCACACCAATATACAGCACTGAAGTCTCTCATGGGAAATTACATTTCCACAGGAAAATTACATTTAACAACCTGACAAATTTACATCCGTTAGTGTGAATGAAATGAAAGCAACGAGTAAAGGAGTATTAATGCCTATTATTTCCCACCTACTCCTTCTATTCGTAAAGGAAAATTCTATCATCATTTACTCGCGTTGTTACAATATTCAGATATAGCACAGCAAATTGTGTCACAGCAGGTTTGCATCAATGATGCCAAACGTTATTGGTTCTCATATGTCTTCTAAACGCAATATGGCGCATTTGAATATGTACATATTCAGTCACACAAATTACAGAGATGTAGCAGAAAGAAAAGATTGTTTAACAGTGCCTTAAAGGGATAGTTCACCCAGAAATGAAAATGCTGTCATTCTATACTCACTCTCAGTGTTTCTTTCTTACTATATGTTAAACACACACACACACACACACACACAAATTATATTTTGAGGTTGTTGGTTTAAAAAAAAAAGGTTTTTTTCAAAAAGGGCATTTTTCAAAATATTATTTTGCATTAAACCGAAGAAAGAAGCTCATATAGATTTGGAACAACATCAGGGTGAATAGATGATAACAAAATGTAAAAAATTTGGGGGCAAGTACCCCTTTAAATGTATTTTTTCTCCTCTGACTGAGCTATTGAATGACTTCTAAAGACTTAGAAGTTGTATGAACTACAGTTTTGATGCTTTTGTGTATTTTTGTTTTGTTTTGCTCACCATTCGCTTTCATTGTATGGAAAAGAATGTCCCATCTCATTTGGTGGTCTCTAGAGGAAAGAAAGTCACACAGTTTAACAACATGAGTACATGTTTAGAACGAAGAGTTTGGGTTGAGGGATTGGAGGTACCACACTTTGAAGTGACAATTCCTTCCGCTGCTTTTGATGCTGAACCATCTTCTTAAAAAATAATAAGGGAAGGGAATGTGGGTGTACAGTGAATGAAAGAAAGACAGGAGAACAGATGAGGCTTGGGAAAAGGAGAAATGTTTCCCACCGACTTCAGATCACTAGATGTGTTAGCTGAGGAAGAAAATGAGTTTGGAAGATAGGCTGAGATGTACTAGTCACTGACTGACAAAAGAACTGACTGAGAAAAAAATCTTTGCTTTAGATTATAAAGTAGGCACAATGTCACTCGATTCTACAAATGATCTTTACAATGGCAGTTTCCTTACTGTGGCTTGTGTGACTCAATGAAAGTCCTGCTTTTGATTATTATCAGTTTGTCGGTTAAATTTGTTATGGTGGCATGATATCCAGGCTGGATACGCCACCTCTCATGCTGTACTAGATGCATATGACTTTCTTTCTTGAGATGAATACAAACAGATGGTAACGATAAAAATGATGCTTTTAAAACCACACAAAACAAATCCATCCAACCTAAAAGTCACTGTCTTCTGATGCAACACAACAGGTGTGTGTGAGACAGATACTAGGATTTTATTGTAGTACTTTATTTTATTTGTTGTATTGGTATTTATATACCTCTGGTTATATAGCATACATTTGTAAAACTTACACAAGGTGCATTGACAAGCATTGTGTTGAGGGAGCATTGGCTTAACTCGTTTTTAACACTTGTTTTTAAATAATTAATTTCTCTAAATAAACTAACACACATTTTTCAATTTTAATCCTTTCAGTTGACTTTTTTGCAGGTTCAATGACCCAGTAAATTAACCAAAAAAGACTATTTGCACATGCAACCCACATTATTACTCATGCTGGCATCATACCATACTGATCTTCTTATATTAAGACTTGAGCTGTTAATACTGACATTGACATTTGCCTTAGGAAAGAGTTGCACAGCAATCACAACTTTGTTAACCTGAGTGTGGAAGCAGGCTTAGTAAGTACTGCATAGAATTCATTTATGAGATATGCATATTCCATATTTAACAGAGCAGATGGAAATAGATGGAATTGTCCATTAGATCTCAGACTTCGGGGAAAGAATTCAAAAAGGGGGGTAAAATGGTAAAATTATGTAGAAGTTATCCTTTTGACTGTCCCATGGTTTGCTGGAGAGATTTTTAATTAAATCTCTCTCTCTCTCTCTCTCTTTTATTTTTTTATTTTAAACTGCAGGTTGTATAATTTATAGAAGGGCCAAGGGTTAGTTACCAACTGAAGTGTCTCTGCAGATCTGATTTGCAAGTCTAAATGAACTGCTGAATATGAACTGCTGTATTACTGAAACGTGACCAGAGCTACTCAGAGCTCAGGGTATTGAGTATATGTATTTTTAATTTGGGGAATAAATTACTTCAGCAAACCAGATCAGAATGGGGAAAATAAAGTATTTGCTTTAAAATGCTGAACTTTTGAATGGTTTCATTGACCGATTGCATTGGCCAAGCAAACCAGGTGCAGATCCACCTGTGGTCAAACATTCACAAGACCATTTCAGATTCATATTCTACTGACATTGCAAGGAAAGCCAAGGCAGGTTTGTTTATATAGCACATTGAATTCACAATGGTAATTCAAAGTGCATTGGATTATTTGGCTTTGAGATACAATCATATTTCATATTCCAAGTTCCAGAATACAAACATATATTCATAAGTACTTACATTAATATGGCAAAGTGATAGAATACACAAAAACTGTCAGTAAGGTGTACTTCTATTTCTTCTGGAAGGTTCAAAATTCCTCTTAGTCCAATGAATTTTGTAACAGATTTAAATGCAGTTTTTCAAAACGTCTTTATTAATTTTGCACTAGGCGTGTGCAATGTCATGATTTTTTATCATGGACAATTATAATGTCTCCACTATCTGCTTTTGAAGAAATATCATAGTATCGTGCTGCAGCACACATTCCACTTGCAGTTCCGGTGCGTTCATCTCAAATATACAACACATCAAATGTTAAGTCAATTGTAGAGTTACATTCACAGGGCACAGTTTATTCTCAATCACTAAAGTACATGATTTGCATGTGCTTTAAAACCTTGCTGGTACACCTGAAGCACATGCACACTAAAAAGCCTGTCAAACAGCACCTGATTACTGGACTAAGTTATCTTTCACTGTTTGTGCTAATATTGTCAAAAACACACAAGGTTTACATATAAGTTGGTTATGTCAAAAGTTAAAGTAAAAAGTCAAGAAGAACTGAGCGCATGCCTATACATTAGATGCATGTCTTAAAGTGACAGCAGACTAATAGTACTGAATATGCTGCTGTTTGTAAGAAAAGGAATAGCTCACCCAAAAATTTATATTCTGTCATTATTTACTCACTCTCATGTTGGACCAAACCTGCATGGATTTTTTTTCTTCTCGTGGTAAACCCAAAAGAAGATATTTTGAAGAATGTTGGTAACCAGTTAAAAAAATGGAAGTTTGGTTACCCACATTCTTCAAAATAAAGTCTGATCAACAAAAGCAAGAAACTCAGTCATGTTTAAAATAACTTTCAATTTTCATTTTTGGGTGAACTTTGTAAATAAAACAAAACACAAAGAGAAAAATCACTCACTTCTCATGACTGAAGAACTTTAATAGAGTTGCTTTAATAAGAGTCTAATGTATAATTTATACAATGAAGTGTATATAGTGTTTTATATTTATATCTGTTCATACAATTTCTTGAATGCTACTGCTACATACACCTACTGTACCTGAAAAAATAAATCACTGTTTGTTTTATTTGTATAATATGTGTATTTGTAATGGAGATCTTTGTTCTTATTTTTTTAATAACAAAGATAAAAACAATGACAAAGATATTTATCTTTTCCCACAAATGATACGCCTACCGCTAGTTGGACTCCATTGAAAAGCATTTGAAATGTTGTTCATAATATCATGTTTCGAGTTGTACAGTAGAATAGTCAGAATTCAAATGATGAGAAAATGATGACAGTATTTTCATTTTTGGGTGAACTACAGTATCCCTTTAATGTTGCAGTATGGATACATTTTACTTTTGTTATGTTGCCACTTTCAGCTTGTTTTTCTATCGCCATTGTGTTGTACTCCCAGAGGTCTTCATATACACTGGCCCACATGAGGACTCAAGGAAAAATGAAGGTGGAAGAAAGCATACCTGCGAAAAGCAATTTATTTAGCTTATTTAAAGTTTCACGGAGCATTTAATTATCCTTCAGTGAATAAATTCCTAAAGTTTGCCACCATTTCGTAGAGCCAGAGAAGTAATTCTCTAATTTAAACAGAGGGCTGTCTCTCTTTTTCTCACCCCCTGCAATCCTTTTCTCTCTGCCTCTCAAACATATCTGTTTTTTATGGACCTGCTTTATTCACCGGCTTCATGGCTATTTTTTTCATAGAGCAGCCAATTTAACACAGGCTTAATCCTGTGGAGAATACTGGTGTGCTTCCAGTTCATTCTGTGATTGACGTCTGGAAAGATCTAATCGAATGCAATGCATTAGCAGGATTGACGCTCAGGTACGACACTCTGATTCTGTGACTCGGAACAAGGGTTGGTAGGTTTGTGGGAAATTCATTTTTCTGAAGAGAAGAAAAGACGTTGGCCACAAAACGTAAAGGGAATTGCTTCTGGCTTAATCAGTCTGGAGATCGCAAAATCTATCTTTTTCTCATTCACTTTTCATTCACTCTACTTTCTAAGATTTGTCAGTCTGTACATGACATAGAAATGATGGGCTTGAAAAAAGAAGTAAATATAACTGAAGTTCGTTGCATAATAGTGAGCATGGCACTAGATGGGGGTTAGTCCTGTGTTCCCAGTGTCCCATTTTTCCCAGATTTATATGGCACATAAGGAACACATGACTGTGTTTCCCAGGTAATACATTATGTTCTTGTTACTAAAAGAAGCAATTATTATATAATTCAGCTGCACTGAACATCCTCTTCTGTAACAGCTTTTGAAATGATTTCTTTACAGTCCTCCAGAAAGTCTAGCTTCTCAACATCAAGTGAATTGATATTTGTGTACTGTTGAACTCTTATTAAATGACACTTTTTTTGATAAATTCTGAGTTAGGGGTATATTTTGGAAAAAAAAAATGAGTCTTGACCATTTAAATGGTTTACTTAATGTTTGTTAACAGACCATTAAACTGGGAATTTACAGACGCACACACACACACACACACACACACACACACACACACACACACACACACACACACACACACACACTCACTCTATAGTTCAAAAGTTTAGGGTCATTTGTGCTTGATTTCAAATAAATGATGTTCTTTTAAACTTAATATTAATCAAAGAGTCCTGAAACAAATGTAACTTTCCACCAAAATGTCAAGCAACACAACCATTTGCGATTTTTTGTTTTCCCAAGGACCAAATCCGAATTTCTAAAAGATCATGTGACACCAAAGACTGCAGTAATGACTGCTAATTGAAATATAAAACAGATATTTCAAATCGTAAAATTAATTAATTAATTCAATAAAATAAATATGATGATATAAAAACAAAAATATTCCTGTGTACTGTGTAAACACAGCTTTGGTGAACAGACTTCTTTCAAAAATGTTTAATGATTTTGCCAATATTTAGAATTATATTATATTATATTATATTATATTATATTATATTATATTATATTATATTATATTATATTATATTATATTATATTATATTATAATATATGATATTATATTATATGATATTATATTAAACATGACTGTATTTGTACCTCAAGACTGATGCTATTTTATATCATTCACAATGAATTAGTATTTTGATTTGTGATTTCTCTTTATAACTCCCAGTTTCCTGCAGCCAATTTTTGAAGAGGAAAGACTGTTGGCACCATGCTGATGTCTGTTTTCTTAACTATTGCAAGCAATGAATACATGCCAGAAAATCACTCCACACCGAGACTTGATCACTTGCAAATTGCAGAGTGTACAGTCAGTCCTGTAGGTTGGATTTGAAAAAGAGGTTGAGTTGAAACAGCCCAAGTTGCCTGGTAACTGTTTCTTTCTTAGTGTTCAAACTGTTCGATGCAATTTCTCTTCTGTTATGAATCTGTTTATATGCACTCATACTCTGAGGATGCAAGAAAAACCTCCAGCACTTTAAAACTGCTCGTAGACTACTGTAGAAACTGCCAGCAGTAATAGCTTTCATAAATATAGTAATTTTCTTTTTTGGATCTAAAATATGACAGCTGCTATGGAACAAATTTAAATAATGAATCACAAAAGATTATGATATGTTGGATTTCTTTTAGGGTGGAAGCTCTTTATATGATTTGTCTGGACAGTAAATGTTCAATGCTATTTGCTAATATAGAGGTAAATGTTTTAATTGTGTAGCAAAATGTAAAGAGCGCAAATAATTCAAAATATACTCACCCTCAGGTCATTCAAGATCAGGGTTCTAAATTAACTTTTTTGATCACCAGCCAATGTGGCTGGTAACTTTCTAAAGTTACCAGCCAATCAGAATTTCCACTAGCCATTTTTTTTCTTCGGTAAAAATAACAAATTATGAGTGCCACTGAATGCATTTGATAATTTTATTAACATTGTTGGCATGAAAAACACATATAAAGTACAATGCTTACAACAAAATATACACTGACTCAAATTGTAAAAATTATTAGTTCCCACCACGAAATTGCTTGTTTTGTTTTTTCTTTCGCGTAATTTACATGCGGCAATCCTGACAAAGAATTACGACATTCTTGTGATCAAACACAAGCCATTCATGACCCGTCAGCCATTTGGCATTCAATTTTCTTTTCTTTGTTTCTCTGTCAATATCCTCATCCCCTGTCTCGTTCCTCTTTTTGCCCCCGGAAATCTGTCCCAACCACCGCCGCATTTAGTTTAATCTTAAATTTTTTCTTTAATAGCTAACTCCCTCCTCTTTCAGTCTATGCTCCCTGCTCTGGCTCCATTCGTTCTTCTTCCTTCTGATGGATGCTCTATTCGTTTCCATGTTTTTTCGCGCTGGTTTAACTGCAAACTGCGTGCAGCCAATGGGCATATGAAACGTCATCACGTAGCATTACAGCACAGTGTTCATGGGAAATGTAGGAAGTGCTGCCAGGGGGATAAATGACCGAGAACACAGCCTCATGTCATGCATCACCAGCCAAACTGGCTAGTAAGTTTTAATTAACACCGCCAAAATTAATTTTAACCCGCATTTGGTGGGTTGGCGAGTGTTAATTTAGAACCCTGTTCAAGATGTAGATGAGTTTGTTTCTTCATCAAAACAGATTTGGAGAAATTTAGCATTGCATCTCTTGCTCACCAATGGATCCTGGGTGCCGTCAGAATGAGAGTCCAAACAGTTGATAAAAACACAACACTAATCCACAAGTTATCCACACAACGCCACACACAGTCTATCAATTAACATCTTGTGAAGCAGAAATCAGTGTGTTTGTAAAAAAAAAAAAAAAAAAAATCATCAGTCAACATTTTAAATTTCAAATGGTTGCTTCCAGCCAGTCCTCTATATTCTTCATTGAAAACGTCTGAATCAGTAGAGAAGGATGCACAGATCAAGCCGAGTGAACGCAGTCCAAAACAGTTCGCAACAAATATGTCAGTGGATTTTGATGTGAGACCACAATGGTGGATGGACATTTTCACAGGAGGAAGTGCTATTATTATGGATGGATTATAGACTCAATTTAAAGTAAAAACACCTTAATAATGGATTTGTTTAAACATCAACAGCTTTTCACTTTACGTTAATTGAGGTTAAAATACATTATTTGTTGGACTGGATCCATGTGGATTACTTTGTGGGTTATGTTTTTACCAGCTGTTTGGACTCTCATTCTGATGGCACCCATTCACTGCAGAAGATTCATTCGTGAGCAAGTGATGTAGTGATACATTTCTCCAGTGATCTGGATGAGGTTGAGTGCACTTAAATTGTTTTGGTTCTACTGCTCCTGCTACACATGCTAATTTTGTTTTAAAACATTCGTAAAGATATTTACATCCTTAGAGGACAAATATACGGTGTAAACTAGAACTTTGTACTTACGGAATCATTTGTGCTTGAAAGTTGGTCGGCGATGTCTTACATCCCCTTCTGTCACTAACACCATAACGAGCACGTTAGTGACATAAATCTCACTAATTGAATTTGCATGTAGATGCCTAGCTTGATTTAGAGCCCTGTTTCGGGGGTGGGCGTACTGGAATAGATTCAGCTGTGGATGCAACCTTAACTCCCAGTGCTTTAAATCAGCACACTGCAGACAGACAGTGGTTGCCATATCAGTACAGAAGGGCATGTAAAATACATGGGGCCTTTTGGGTAACCTTGTGCGAAGTAGTTAATGATTCAGCCGCTCTGGGAGTTGGAGATGTTCTACAATGTGCCGTGTCTACTCCTTTCAGCTCCTTCTGATGGATACCAGAAGGTTTCAGTCTGCTCACGATTCTGTATTCTTACCACTAGCCTTCCTCCGTTCAAAATAATGCTGTTCCTTTTCTGTCTTATTTAGAAATTGCTGCTGTTGTGGAGGTTGTTACAGATGAAGCTACAATTTAAATGCAATGTCTGATGCGAGCTGATTTTTTGTAAATCGGGCAGTTTTTCATGCAGTACAATTTCTGAAGAGTATTAGTTATCATTTTCACTATTTTAAAGGGCCAGTAACACTTTCATGACACTTTAAACACACACACACACACACACACACACACTCACACACACATATGTTACATTTTTGTATTAAATATTGATATATGATATAGTTTATATAGCTAAATTTTTTCAGAATATATGCTGTACGTGTGTATCTTTATATACATAATAAATATACACAGTACACACACATATATTATGTAAACAAAGACTTTTATTTTGGATGCGATTAACTGCGATCATTCATTTGACAGCGCTAATAATAATAAAACCCATTATAAATTGAATGAATACTTTTTCCCCCCATAGTAATATTTAAACGCTTTTGCAAGTCAAATTTAAATAATGAGCACTATATTTTTTCATCTAAAGTGTTAACAGTCAGTCTTTCTACTTAAATGATTCACATTTAATTTGTATCTTTATATATATATATATATATATATATATATATATATATATATATATAAAGAAATAATAAAAAAAGAGATTTTTGGATGATTTTGAAAATAATGATTAAGGTAACACTAAATTTTGTTGTAAGAATTTCTGGAAATCACCATAAATAGAATACATTTCTAAGATGTATTTGACAATGACAAATAAGAGTGTATGAGAAGCAGAATATACAGTGTATATATATATATATATATATATATATATATATATTCTGCTTCTCATTCACTCTTATTTGTCATTGACCCTAGTACAATATATGATATCTCTCTGCTGGTGGCATCTCTCTTCTCAACTGTTTTATTCATTATGATGTTCCCGTACATGCATAGACTTTGTAATTGGGACTTTTCTTTAATAACTACCGATGTAATTTAACAAGAAAAGACACCTCAGGTAGTGAGAGCAGCATGTGAAATTTAAATTCCATGCATTTGTACCTTCCTCTGGATACACACATTAACCCTGAGCACATTCCATGAGCGCAGTCCCTCCGCGACACTTACAGAATAACACACTCTCTCCAACAGGTTTCACAAACAGATAGTTGTGCCGTCGGGTTAAAAGATTCTCCTTTAAATCTTGCCTGGAAGTCTTTAAATCCGTTCAGCCTGTCTCATGTTGCCGTCCCTTTTCTCATCCCCTCAACCTTTGCGCCGCATGTAGAAATGATAAAAGTAAAGCCAAAACAAAAAGTTAAGCGCGCAAGAGAAATCGAAGACGAGAGGAGCACCTGAAATGCTCGCTGTTTTATTTATGAAGGCCCTGCCTGCCACGAAGGAGACAAATTACCTTTTAACAATGTGAAATAGAATTTTGTTTACAAGGCTGCGCTTCCCCATGCTTTTTAAATGAGATTTCTCAATGCTCCCATTTATATCCCCCGGCATTATCATCTCAATCTCTCAAAGCCTATCGCTCTTAAAGGAAACGGTGGAAAGAAAGGCACAAATCTCTTCCCATAAAACCAGCCATTAGGAATATTCGCAAAAGCTACACCTCTGTCTGCACTAGTCCAGACAGATGATTTTTGTGGCTACAGGTAATTTAAAGCTGGAGCTCTATCGCCAGAGTGAGTGAGGCTGACCCGCAGCAAGAGGTCACGCTTCTGGATATCTCCGGCACTGAGTGGCCATCTGGAGAAGAACAGAAGGTTAAAAATATGCGGGGCCAGTAGCGATGTAAAACAGAGACGGAGAGATAGAGCGGAAAAGAGCAAGCTGGAGAGAAGCGCATTTTAAGACCGTGCTGTATTATAGGGTTCTGCCCGTATTGAACCGAGAACATCTCATAAATCACCCATGCAATGCTCCAGCCAAAGTAAAATGGAAAAGTCTCATGGACATTCTTGGTTAATTTATCTCTGGCCTTTTTATTTTGTGTCTGCAATATTATTGTGGGTCTCTTGACAAATGTTTTGAATGTTCTTTTCTGCAGATATACGTTTGAAGTGTCTTTTCACATTTCAAATCTTTGCTGCAAACTATTTGTTGTTCTCTAATGTATCAGATTGAAAGATAGATAATAAATTGTAGAACTTACATTAGGCGGTTTTCCTGATTGTATTGATTAATTAAAATGGAAAATGAGAAACAAGAGACCAAACAATGCAGATGAGCTGAAGGCCACTGTCAAAGAAACCTGGGTCTTCATACCACCTCAGCAGTGCCACAAACTGATCACCTCCATGCCACGCTGAATTGAGGCAGTAATTAAAGCAAAAGGAGCCCCCTACCAAGTATTGAGTACATGTACAGTAATTTAACATACTTTCCAGAAGGCCAACAATTCACAACAATTCACATTTTTTTTTACATTTGTTTTTATTGGTCTTATGAAGTATTCTTATTTGTTGATATAGTGAATTGGTGGGTTTTGTTAAATGTGAGCCAAAATCATCACAATTAAAAGATCCAAAGACTTAAACTACTTCAGTCTGTGTACAATGAATTTATTTGATACACGAGTTTCACAATTTCAGTTGAATTACTGAAATAAACGAACTTTTCCATGACATTCTAATTTATTGAGATGCACATGTATATATATATATATATTTATTTAGATAAAAAAATACAGAATGTCAAAATCAGTTGAAAATTAAATGCTAAAACCTAAAATGGTATTTTTAAATACTATAAATACTGATGTTAGTTGTCATAAAATGTATAAATTACATTATGAAAATTTATGTTTTTGATTTTGTTAAAGCATACATTTTAAGGTGTTATTCAGGTTAATAAATGTTAAACTTTGCAAGTGTGATAAAATATCCAGTAAAATCCGGTTATAATAAATGAATAAATACTAGCTGATAACCAAAATTACATCAATATATCATCCTCCTTTAACTTGTAGGACTCATTTTTACTGGTCATCTTCCAGAAAAGTATAGTCCGTTGGCTGATTTGTCAGTGGGTGAGTGCTTATACTTTATGTAAATGACTCAACATATGTGTGCAGCATCAGGGTTTTTACTGTTCCTAACAAGTTCACAGCAGTGTTAAAGAGTGTGAGTGTACAGAATGTCTACACAGCTGAGAATGAAAGCATATCTCCATTCCTGGAATCATGCAGCTTGCATTGTCATAAATAATGCAAAAAACAGTCACACTCCATTTGCTACTTTCTGTCAGCTAAACTTCCGTCAGAGAGTTTGGGCTTGACAGTGACCCAGCGGCAGAAGTAATCGACTTGTCGCATAACCCCTGCCCTCATACTCCTCACTTTCACTAGCTGAATTTAAACATGGAAAAGGACCTGCCATCTGTGCCCAGTAGGGATTTATGTGTATTCCAGTTAGAAAGTATCTCTCAAAATGTTTTTCATTTCTCCAAACAACCAGGAATTAATTTTCTTTTTGTACTTTTCCAGAATTTACCATGAATGCATTATCATAGCATCTGTTTTTATAATCTAACTAAACACAGCCCAAATTAAATACAAACTTACTGAATAAATATACATCATCTTGGATTTCCCTTGTGGCTCTAGAATAGATTTTCTCAAGCACTGCCCTGTCAAGGCTATGTGCACTTTATTTAAAAATCAATTTATTTAAAAGAAAAGCTTAATGTGGGCCAAGGATTTTTAAGGTAGTTTTGCATTGAATATCAATAATACACACTTTTTTAAGGTCAACATTTGCATCAAGGCCCAATTAAGCCAAGGGTGCAAAATATGAACTCTCTTCCAGTGATAACCGAGACCAAACACTGCTTGCCAATTTGGTTAACAACTTTGATTTACAACACCAGAAGTACTTTAAAGTGTGAGTCTGACCCAAAAGGTGTTTTAATCTCTGCAAATAAAAAAAAATCGGCAAACAAATAAAAAAAAGGAAACGTGCATTATGTACCTGCAGAACAGTTTGCAAGTTTCTTTCACTGTTCTCATACGCAAAGCCCTAACTCTTGGTCTTTTGTGAAGGGGATTTTGTAGATTTCTAGAGGTTTGATGAAGTAGTAGTACATGCTTATTCAAGATGAAATAGTGGATCTTTGTGAGATTTTGGATTTTTTAAATTGCACAAGTGAATGTAGCATTAGCTGTGTAAAGAAAGAAGGTTATATATATAGTCCTATCGTTACAAACCATACATCAATGGGAAGCTTATTTATTCATCTTTCAGACTCAATTTCAAATTATTGACCCTTATGACTGGTTTTGTGGTCCAGAGTCACAAATTTGATTTGTTATTATACATTATTCATAATTACACATTATTATTCATGTACATTCATTTTTATCTCATAACACCTGTGATGGGTTCAAAGAATCTGTGAAACTCTCATATGTGAAGTGAAAATAACTTAAAGAGAATAATTCTAGCTGTTTTCAGTCTCTGCTCCAACAATATGCACATAATTCCATAAAAGACAAGCAGAAATGCGTATAATACGGTACATCTTGCTGTGAGGAATCTCACTCTTGAAATTTACAGTATCTGTGAGGCCTGAAACCAAGCTAGAATAACACATCCATTGTTTTCTGCTTTAAGATGGAACACCCACCACCATCTAGGCCCAAACCACTGTTTTTTTCATTTATTTCTTTGCTTGGTGAAAGAGGAAACCTATGGAGTGACAAAGGTGTATTGCAGTCACTAAACACTAGAAATGTGGCACACTTGGCATGGCTCTGTCCACTGTGTGATTGATTGGGTTGTTGACCCGCTCCACTCCTCCGCCACTTCCTCTTACAGCAGCCACAGCGGCCAGTGTAGGTTTGTGATTCTGCTTCTAAACATAGACTATGTTTCCGTCTCGCTGTTTAATTGATTTAGATCGTTGCATGCTCTCTAAATGACAGATGTGATTTCCTGACATGCTGCTTTAATATGAACGGCAACGTTCCTAACACATGCACTCATTGCAAACTGTTGAACTAGCTTGTAATTGATATTTCTAAGTACCATCTGGAAGGCACAAAAACAACAACAATTGTTTTCAGCTCTAAACGACTAAAAACGGGAGCACAAATTATTCCCCGGGTGAGGGGCTTATTCCTTTTCACATGTTTTTGTAAATATGTAAATATCTGCAAATTAAGGCTGTTTAAATAGTGTTCCCGCTTTCACTAAAAGTTATGAACTGGTAACGGCTCCACACCTCATCACCCTTACAAAAGATGAACACGTCTCTGAATTTAATTAAAATCTCATTTTGCCTGCAATTACTGCATTCGTCTGCTATTTCTCCTTTCCTAACAGCAGCATTTATTTTCCCTCTGAAACATATCACGCTATTGCTATCGACTGCTTATTGCTATGGAGATCTTAAATGCTTCCTGAGGATACTTTAACATTTGCATAATGCTGGCAAGGAACAAAGGTGGCCTTGATTGTAAGTGTTATTTGACATTTAAAACATTTCTGTGGTTGGTTTGGAAGGTCGTGCGAATGTAGATCACTCGCAAATTTGATAGTTTGCATTTTGTGCCCCGGTGGAGCTCATTCTTTGATAGTAATGGTAGTGAATAATGCTGTGTGTATGTGCTGTGTTCAGCTTGCACATATGACAATATAAATTTGTTCAGTTTAAATTGCAGTTACAAATGCAATTATTTTTAAATAAGCAAATAAATAAATAAATTTAATGCACATATAATTTGCATATATTACAAATGTATATATTTTTTTAAATACATAAATAATGAAATAATTTTGGACCAATAGCAGTACATACATTTTATTTATTGTCATCTGTACGGTGGCCGAGACAGCTCAACATGCTGCAACTTAAGAAAACACATGCAAATTGAAAAAACATCAGCAAATGAAGAAAACATCTTCATCAGTTTGACAACACAAGTGTTGCAAATCATCACAACACATAGCCAAACGCGCTGCAAATACTTCACAACACATGCATATAACGAAACACGCTGCAAATCATCACAACACATGCATATAACGAAACGAGCTGCAAATCATCACAACACATGCATATAACGAAACGAGCTGCAAATCATCACAACACATGCATATAACGAAACGTGCTGCAAATCCTCACAACACATGCATATAACGAAACGAGCTGCAAATCATCACAACACATGCATATAACGAAACGAGCTGCAAATCATCACAACACATGCATATAACGAAACGAGCTGCAAATCATCACAACACATGCATATAACGAAACGAGCTGCAAATCCTCACAACACATGCATATAACGAAACACGCTGCAAATCATCACAACACATGCATATAACGAAACGAGCTGCAAATCATCACAACACATGCATATAACGAAAACACGCTGCAAATCATCACAACACATGCAATTGACAAAAGCACTGCAAATAGTACTGACCACAATGGAAATGTTTCAAGGAGACCTCAAAAAGTGTTGGACCTGACTTGGATTTGTTTATCGTGCAGTGGCTACCGGTCAGTGGAGTTGTTGGTGAACTGAAAGGTGAGGTTTTTTTTTTTTTTTTCATGGTGTTTTTTAAACACCATGATTCCTTTATCTTTTGGATATTATTAGCCTAAATAAGCTGAATAATTACATGATTAAATGTAAAATGTTACTTAAGATGGCTAACTTTAATATTCTCAACTAAATATAATTTCAAAGGTTAATGAAATAAATTTGCAATGCTTCATTAATTGTTTCTTAATGTGTATCTTAATGTGTGCTGTGAGGATTTGTAGTGTTTCTTAATTTATATGTGTTGTGAAGTATTTGCTGTTTCGTTGTATGCATGTGTTGTGAAGTATTTGCAGCGCGTTTCGTTGTATGCATGTGTTGTGATGATTTGCAGCGTGTTTCGATATATGCATGTGTTGTGAAGTATTTGCAGCATGTTTTCTTATTTTTTAATTTGCATGTGTTTTCTTAAGTTGCAGCGTGTTGAGCTGTCTCGGCCACCGTACATCTGTGCATATTTAAATAAACAAATAAATAAAATCACAATGCTGCATACAAAAAAACTGGAGAGAGCATTTTGGGTCATGGATTCCAGCAATTACACCTTACCAGTAGTTTAACACAATGAGCTCTGCATGTATTGTAAAGGACACCCGAAAATAGTTTGGTTTAATTTTAAATGACTGCAAGGAAATTCCTTTGAGGTTATGCATGCTGCATGCAAAACAGTTTGATTAAAAGTAAGCATATAATGAGCTTGAAGTGCCAATTGTAGCCCATTTTACTTTTGTAATTTTAATGTATTTCTGAGTGAAACTGGAGATTTAGTGAGAAAAAAAAGTACACTACATTTTCTTTCTCACTAAAACTTGCTTTTATCCAGTGTTTCTCACTTTTAATATAATCATCATACAGTTTCTCACTTTTAATATAATCATTAACAACTTCCACATTTCCAAACCAGTCTCTTGGTTTCACAGGGTAGACGTTATGTATCCTTTCAAGCATCGCCAGAATCATTTATGAGAATGTTTGAAAATGATCATGAAGGAACAAGATATAATATTTACTTGTTGCTCCTTACTAGAAGCCTTGCTTCACTTCTGCTTCTCTCCTTTAATGTTGTTCAAAAACTACAATACACATGAACACGAAGGATCAGTTTATTAATTGCCCCCACAGGTGCATAGATGAAAGCAAATGGAGTTCAGATCGACCAGTACCCTCCTGCATATCTCTCCTTCACTCTTGAAATAAGAATCTTTTATTTTTTGGCTCCTCTTTCTGTAATACAGCTCATTTTTTTTATTTGATGAGAGTGTTGTTGTATAATTGAAGGGTCAATACTAAGCTGATCCTCCTTCCTCATGTAGGAGGACATTCATTAATTTGCTAGATGCATCGTCAAAATGGTGTAGATGCTCTCCCTGCCTCACCAGCTCTCAAAATCTTTAAAACCAGCAAATATGTCCAGACTAGGAGTTAAATAAAGAAGACATTTACACATATTTTTTTCTCTCTGATAGTAGTTTGATCATGACAAAAATGTTTAAATGCTCTCTGTGAGATATTCGAGATGCAATCTGACCACTCATCCAGCCAAGTGCATTATGTGAGTTATTTAAGCATTGTACGCTATAGTTCTATAGCACTATACTTTTTTTCTTTTCTTTTCTTTTCTTTTCTTTTCTTTTCTTTTCTTTTCTTTAGTAATATAGTAATACTATTTCATAATAATATTGTTTTACTGTATTTTTTGGGGAAAAACTGCAGCCATGGTGACAATAGGAAAATTCTTTCAAAAAACAAACAAGCAAAAAAAAAAGTTTTTCAAATTAGTGAGCATTATAATGCTTCAGTCTGGGCTCATTATAAAATCTGCTAATCCTGTACCTGTTCTTATACCTATATAAAGAACCAATACTTGACATGCAATTCACTGCAGTTTTCAGCTGAATTTGACATAAGTGGAGGTAATATACCAATCCCCCCCCCCCTCCCAACACACACACCCACCCACAACATTATGCTTACAGCAGCAAATGAGCGATTAATAAAGGCTTATTTTCACAAGCTTCCTTGCACAATACTTAATACATGATTTGTATGCTAATACATTTCCAGTACAGCTCCATATGTTTGACTTTTCTGACATAGTAAACTTACTCGGTAGCTCACCTGGTAAAGCACTACACTTGCAATGTAAAGCTCTCTGGTACAAGTCCAATGAAACATGAGTCATGATAAAATAAATCAAAGACTAAAAATGGTATGGTTGCTCCAATTATGCTTTTGTAAAAACTTTTGATTATGTTTAGAGTACATTAATTTTAAACACAATACAGCATTAAACCTGTACAGACACTCTCCAGACATTTCCTTTTTAACTGCCACGATATCTGTAACAGCTTACTTAATAAAACGTTGCCAGATTTACGTTCATCTGTCTGATTATTTTGCTTTGAATGATCTTGAAATGTACAACATAATATGCAGAAATGTTCCCAGCGAGCCAGGGTTGATATTTTCCCATCTGTGCTGACTCCGCTCTCTCACTTTTAACTCTTTGTTTTTGAATATTAATTCTGATGACAAAGAAGATGAGACACATGACAGCTGCTTCTTTGTGTAGCACCAGTCGAATAAACTTTTTAAGTTTGATGAGAAAGATTTAGCAAAATTTGTCTTTGTTATATCAGCATATAGCACAGGAGTTATAACCATAATGCAACTGAGCCACATTGTTTGGGGCATGTATGTTGGTTGTTTGCTTCATATCCCTTAACAGTACAATGAAAAGGATGATATGCTGAGATGGATGAAAATTGCATCTGCTGCCATTGTAGTTCTTTATCATACACCTGTCCCGCTGTGTTAAATCGATATCCGCTGCTCACGTGAGCAGTCATGCAGAGGTAAATCCTGTGGGGAGATCAAGCACATGACATTTCCTGTGTTCTCAAGGTCACCAGCCTTGATTCTCTCTCAATGAAGCCTACAGATAAAGACAGATGACCCTGATATATACTAATAGAGGGACATTAAAGGAGAGAGCTCACCAAAATGCCTCGCCGCACAGTTCACAGCAGAATAAATTACCCCTTCTATGCCTAGCCTCTGTTAAAATGATCACCCCATGCCTCTCGAGTAGAACTGGCGTCTCATAGTCACACATCACTTTACAATGTACTGCTCATACTAATAGGACGAGACTTAAAGACACAGGAAGCGTCTATCATTGTGCCAGATGTTAAATTTGATTATTAAAGCCTCCTTTGTAAAGGTCATTTTGACAAGTTCAGCAGTTAGTGCCATGGGCTGAAATCATCAGCTCTCTGCAGGGTCCAAATTTAACACTCAGGAAGTGCTAAATGTGAGAGAGTTGTGGCTTTATTAAGAAAAAGCAGCATAGTACATGAGCTAAATGTAATTTTTAAAATAGTCAGACTCTCACTGATGGCAATTCTTTTCTTTAGAATGGCGACATGTATTCTAGTAACGATGTGTAACATTTTTGTGACTGGCGCAGTTTCATTGAAAGTTGAGAGACTGAATCATATGGTATGCTGCCTGTGACTCAATTGGCCTGTGCAGTATGTCATTAAAATGCAGGAGAAAAAATAAATACTTAAAACAGCAGACACTTTAAGAAATAATATTAAAATAAAGGGTTTAAGAAATATATATACACACACACACACACAGAAAAATGTGGAGTATAATTTCACTCAGTTGTTGCTAGTTAATAAATAATAATGCAAAATAAAACATTGAAATAGTCTTTTCTTACAGTGTTTAACTCCCAGTTATTTTTCTCTATCTAAATATGTCTATAAATGAAAAATAATAAAGATTTTTTGTTACAGTGTAAAAGTCTTTACTATCACTTTATATTAATTTGAATCAAGCCTGGCATGTTAAATATACAGTAAGCCTACATTTCCTTATGATAAGCTGTTGAATATATTCAGATCATGGGCATCATGCACATGTTTTATGAATGCGGCTGATACAGTGAAGCAAAATAATTGGAATCTGCTGTCTTCATAGAGAAAATCAATTTGCTAGAAAACAAGTGTCTTTCAACAACAATATTCACAGGGATTTTTAGATGCCATGTCGAAATTTACTTTCACAAACTCTCAGCACCTCATCGCATTTACCTTGAGTAGCATTCACGCTGTCTGTCAGTGGAGGGCCAATTCCCAAACGCAAGTCAACTTTAACAAACTTCAAATGCACGCTCAGTTATGACTGCCAGGGTGAATATGTAATTAAACCTGCTGGTTAACAGGAACACCTGCAATGAAGGAAAAGATTTGGAGGAGCGGTGGAGAGATAGCCTATTTAAAATTTCATTAGCGATCAAGAGGACAATGGAGGACTCGTGCGAGCTTCTGAGGATGAAGTAGGAAATATAATGAAGTGCCTTCATACTGATGTTTTGACAAGCAGAAAGAAACACGGCACACGTAGGGAACAAACATCCATACTTGAAAACAAATAAATCAATGGGGCTGGCCTTCATCCAGTTGTTAGCTCAGCTTATCTCTGCATCCAATCTGAATGGTAATATGTGTCATTTTTTTCCATGTTAAAATACTTTACTTGATTACAAACAAAGACAATTATAAGTAAGCCATTTGTAGATTGATTTCCCATGGAAAATGTTAATATTCTGACTTTGCGCCGATTCCAAACCATTCGTTTGAGAATCTCAAGGCTTCCTGACCAGCCCAGTTATGTACTTTGACTCACTGAAAAGTAGGTCATCTGAGTAAAGTGAACTGATTGTCATGTTCAAGAAACCAGTCTGAGATGATTTGAGCATTGTGACATGGTGCATTATCCTACTGGAAGTAGCCATCAGAAGATGTGTACACTGTAGTCTTAAAGGGATGGACATTGTCAGCAACAATACTCAGATAGGCTGTGGCGTTTAAATGATGCTCTATTGGTACCAAGGGGCCCAAAGTGTGCCAAGAAAATGTCCCCCATACCTGTACACCACCACCAACAGCCTGAACCGTTGAGACATGGCAGGATGGATCCATGCTTTCATTTTCTTTACGCCAAATTCTGACTCTACCATCTGAATGTCGCAGCTGAATTCGAGACTCATCAGACGAGGCAATGTTTTTCCAATCTTCAATTGTCCAATTTTGTGAATTGTAACCTCCGTTTCCTATTCTTAGCTGACAGGAGTGGCACCCGGCGTGGTCTTCTGCTGCTGTAGCCCATCTGCTTCAGGGTTCGACGAGTTGTGTGTTCATAGATGGTATTCTGCATACCTTGGTTGTAACGAGTGGTTATTTGAGTTACTGTTACCTTTCTATCATCTCTAACCAGTCTGCCCATTCTCTTCCTCTCCTCATTGACCTCTAACATCAACATTACATTTTTGTCCACACAACTGCCGCTAACTAGATATTTTCTCTTTTTCAGACCATTCTCTGTAAACCCTAGAGACGGTTGTGTGTGAAAATCCCAGTAGATCAGCAGTTTTTGAAATACTCAGACCAGCCCGTCTGTCACCAACAACCATTCCACATTCAAAGTCACTTAAATCCACTTTCTTCCCCATTCTGATGCTCAGTTTGAACTTCAGCAAGTTGTCTTCACCACATCTAGATACCTACATGCATTGAGTTGCTGCCATGTGATTGGCTGATCAGCAATTTGTGTTACCAAGCAATTGAACAGGTGAGTGTATGTATATATATATATATATATGTGTGTGAGTGTGTGTGTGTGTGTGTTTTTATTTTGCAAATTGCACAGAAATTAATGTACTTAACCTTTAAAAATAACATAAGCAACGTTTAATATCCCCCAAAATATATGGCTCTACATTTCCTCCTTCCATGCTTCCATTTTCCTCTGCATAATTAACGCTTTGCACTTTCACAGGAGCTGAAAAGCCTTTCTCGGCTGCATTGAGGAACTGTCACTAGGTGGAGACCTTAATCTAAAGATGCAGAAGGGAGAGAGAAAAGAGGTGAAGGATGCATAAACATTGTCACAAAGCAGAGTCCTTATATTTGCTATACCCTGATGGGAGGAGGGGATGCATACACCACCTAACATCCTCCCTCTACATTATACAAGCTAAAGCTGTACAAACAACACACCCTACTCTTATTTGTTTTCCTACTGTATTTTCCTTTGGGGATACGGATGGTGGACAGAAACGGCAACGCCATTATTACAGGACCATGTCCTTTTTGCTGAAACCTTGTGTTGTATGAAGTTTACACTTTGAGTTCTCATTAATAGAACTGCTGCTCTGCCACCTCCCAGTTAGTCTGAATCGCAGTTGCTTGGCAACGGTGAAATATCCCCTGTTCCTTTTCTCAACATGGCAACTTTTTTTGTGGATAATCAATGCGTTATGTGCAAGTCAAATCATTTGGAGCGTGATTAGCAGGAAACGGAGACTCTTCCAGAAAATCCAAGGTTATGACAAAGTTAATGGGCAATTTGCAAGCATTGTTTCTTCCCCATCAAGATGTGCAGTGTCTGTGGCGACTTCAGGAGAAACTAAAGAGCATCTTTGTCATCATTATCCATCAATTCTTGCGGCTTTGCTCACTGAGATCTGAGACTTTTGGTTACAGAGATCATGTGGCTTGTGGTTCATGCGTGTTTGCTAGGTGACAGACCTGTAAGCTTGCTGGAGTGGCAGTGCCCCAGTTAAGCTCCCTAATAAAGCTTGACAGGCAGGCCTCTGCCCAGAATACTGATGCTAGCCGCCTGGCAAGCTGATGGACAGGCGCTCAGCGGTAGTGGCTTATGTTGGCATTACCCTCACACCTGAATTTTACAACTCTAACTCAGGGATCTAATGCCTCAGTTCCCGCCTGGCCCTGAATGAAAGCAAAACCTTCATAATCCGAGTTTTACATCTCAGAGACAAAAGCTTGTTTCTCTATGTTTGGTTGATGCTTTTACAAAGGTGACACGATGCATCATACTTCACAGACACATCACATCCCAGCGCGCTTTCGAATTTTGACCCATGATGTATGAGTCGTAGGAGTTTGCTGAACTTTTATTAGATGTGGAGATGTTGAAGGGATAAATCTTCCTCTAAGTACTTTGTTGTAGACATTTGTCAAACCTTTGCCTAGTGTTGATGCGCTAACACCAGCACTCTCTCTCTCTCTCTCCCCTTCACTGCTGTAATGCAACACACACACATACTTTTTATTTAGTTTTGCACTCTCAGGCATCTGATTCCCTACAGTTCGCTGATTATAGAGGAGAGGAACATCAATTATTGAAGCCTGGTTTTCTATGAGTCATCATGGGGTTGCTGAATTAGCCATGTTGCCGATTTTCTTCAGACTGTCTACATTTCAACACGTTTCTGTTGCAGACAGTGCTCCTTAAAAGAGTAGTTCAGTGAAAACACTGTCATCATTTACACACGGCTCAGACTTTATTTCTTATGTTGAACATGAAAGGATAGATTCTGAACACTGTGCTTGTCACTTTTTTCCACGCAATTAAAATAAACTAAAATGTAGCAAAAGCACCATGAATACAGTCCATGCAACTGGTGAGCAATATATTATAGCTTTGTGTTAGGAGAAAACTAAAATCGAAATCATTTATTTATTTATCTTCCCCTTCAGTGTTGCTCTCATATGTCTGTTACACATCACAAGTGGTGATCAGTAAATTTCTGAATATTTTACAATATATGACATTTATATCGTAGTGTATCCACTAAGGAAAGTGTTCATGGAACAACAGCATTGCAGATAGCAGATTTGAATGTAGATGTTATATGTAAAAAAATATCAAGATTAATGCAACTTATAAACATTTTTTTTTATATTGTGCCTAATTTTTAATCTAGCTTTCTGTAATATTTATTTATGCACAAACCTTGTGAAAATATCTTTCATTTTAGATACACTCAAAAGCTTGACCTTTGATCAGATTTTTTATATATTTCTGAAAGAAGTCTCATTGCCACCAAGTTTGCATGCATTTAAGAAACAAATACAGTAAAACAGTAACATTGTGAAATATGAATACTTTTTTGATGGACAATCAAAATTTTCAGCAGCCATTACAGCAGTCTTTAGTGTCAGAGTTATACTTTTAATGTTATATTTACTAGTAATGTTTGCGTTGTTTCATTTGTGTAATATCGATTTTCTCATCCAAATTTTTTGAAGACGCAGTGTCTTCTTGCATAACAAAACGAAAAAAAACTTTTGAATGACAGTGTGCATAAAATTGACTTAAAAAAAACTAAGTTGATTGTTTTTTTTTTTTCACTACCTTAATTTCCACATTGAATAATGACAGAATTTTCCTGTGATGCATGTAGCCTGAATCTATTGATGGACAAATTGAAATTGAGTGCAAGAAATGTGTTTTAAGAGTGATTAATTCCAGTATATCCACAGGGCCAGAAGTCTCCATGACACAGCCACACAGTCGAATATTAATATAAAAATATTTGACATTACACAATGTAACATTTCATACACAGATCATAGTGGTCACTTGTTATGCTTACTAATTTCCTGCCATTTACTAAAAAATGACGGTTAATTAGTCATTATCTTTTAATTGGTATGTTGTAAAAAGATTCTCAGCCCCATCTCTGGTTATTTGAATAGAGACACGGATTACACTGCCGTGATATGAGGGAAACAGCCATAGCCGCCAGCTTGGTAATTTTGCTAACGAGTCATATTCTCATTTTGATTAGATTCATTTTTGTTTTTCCAAACTGCAGCCTTCAGGCATGCTTTCGTCTTCTCTCTTTGCATTTCTTTATGGTTGTGTGTGTTGCTGGCAGCTGGCAGAACCTTTTGCAAATCAGCAGGTTTTTTTTCATAGAAAGTAGCTCTTTTCACTGTCTACTGTTAAAAGAGGGTTTGTAATTGCAGCAAAACTGTTGAAGCGTGGAAATGAGTTGAATGTACATTAAGGCTTATTTCGATAAAATGGTGACAAGGGATTGTAGCATTTTAACGAAAGTGAAATGTATCTTGTTTAGAAGTTAGGCTGTCAAAAAAAGTGCAGTTTGTTTCCCTTAAGTTGATTTACACTGTGAATCGTACACATCTATTCCAAATACCATATGGTCATTGGTCAGTATTTACAGCTAGATTGTCTGATGTTGGACTGAAGCCCTGGTTGGAAGGAGCTTTTCCTTTTTCTAGCAGTATTGACTGCTCCCTGCTGTTGCAGCTGTCTGTGATACTGTGGAGGGCACCAGGGAAGTGTGCTATAACGAAAGCAGGGCATGCAAAATGGCCACTCTTGACTCGCATCAAACAGAAGGGCTGCAGCTGACAGGTTAGTAATGTGATCAAGGGAACAAGTTAATCGACAAGTTAGTGCTGCACGGAATTTGGCTTATACAGTCTGGCACACTTTACCAGGACCGTACAGCTCCAACACTGTGACCCGACATCTGAATTAGTTTTTTAAAATCATGAAAGATTCACCAGTGTGTCTGGATATATGCTTTTTTATAGCACTCTTCACCATCATTTGATTTACTACTACCATGATCAATAAAAATACATCTCAATTTTCATTGAAATAGCAGAAAGCAGGTGATAATAAAAAGCAGCCAAAACAGTAATGCCAAGCAAGTAAGATTTTATAAAGCGGTCATGTTTATGCTGAATAGAATGACAAGAATTTAAATCTTAAATGTAATTCTTTACTATAAGTTTGAATTTTGTGTATTAAACACTATATTTAATGAATTGTAATCTTAGAATGCTAAGGTCTTATTAGCATTAACTAACAACAAGTTATATATTTCTTGGTATTTTCTCAGCACTTTCTTAGTATTTAATGATCTTTTTCAACATTGTAGACAATAATACAACTGTTCATAGTCAATTAATGTTAGCTCAGATCCAGTAAATAATATTAACAGATACAACATTTTGATTTTAATAATGTATTAGTGACTAAATTAATTAAAATAACTTATAGTCCATCTTCATTTCTGTAGTTAGCTAATGTTAACAAATGGAAACCCTGTAAAGTGTTTCCACTATATTATATTCTAAATTTGTTATATATTTTTGTATTATTGTCCATACAATGAAAGTCAATGGTGACAGTTACCAGCATTTTTCAAAATATATTATTTTGTGCTTTGCAGAAGAAAAACATACAGGTTTTAATGATATGAGGGTGATTAAATGATTACAATTTTTTAAATTTTGGGTGAGCTAGATGCTTAATTTTCACACTTGCAATGCTGTGATATTTTATTTACTCAAACTGGATTGTATGCAGTTAGTGGTTTCAGGGTTTTCTTCAAGTCTTCAGAGCATTTGCCCGACAGATACTTTTTGCCATAAAAAAATTCTGGTTATTACTTAAAAATGTTTTCACAAAGCCTCTCCCACCCACACACACCACCATACTGTAAACATCTAATACTCCATAAGAATATAAGTTATTTTCTAGTGTAACTGGAATCTCGGGGTCGTAAAATACAGTGGACATTGTATCATTGCCTTGGGAATGCTCAGTCACTCATGACAGGCCTGAGACGGGATCGTTAAACAGACTGCAACCTGTGTTATATTAGAGTACAGCTCTTTTCCTCAGTCATACTGCTAATGGCAGGAAGACTTGGAGGAGAGAGAAGTGTGGGCAAAGACCTGGAGACTAATACTGAGGCACTAACTTTAGAGAAGCTAAATTAGAGAGTGGTTCTGTGTCAGGAATGCATACATTTAGCCGATGTGAGCAGGTCCTCTGGGACCCTCATAGAAATTACTACCAAAGTGCTGTTTTATGTTGCTGCAGTCCACTTCCCCAGAGCCTCCCGCACGCCGCTCCTCATCACCGCTACAATAAATCAATTTTCATCCTTCTGCCACCACTGCCATTTTACCAGTACACACACATACACACACACACACAGTCTCTGTCTCTCCTTTAGCCACTCATTCCCCACAAGGGCTTCCCTTCCTCTTATACACAAATGTGACAGACTGACATCCTGGCCATCATACAAACTCACTATTATGCACAAATGCATAAATATAAATGAATTTCTAAACCGACTACAAAATGTGACTTTGTATTAAATGAAAGGTAAAGGCAAAGAGATTAATATGCTTTTCTTGATCCAGTCTTTTTGCTTCGCAGATTCAAAAGACATACTGATACAGTGGTCTCTGTGTTTGCACATGGGTTTGGAGAAAAAAGGGAAAAGAAATGCTGTTTTCTATTTTAATATATTTTAAAATGTGATTTATGGCAAAGCTGATTTTTGAATCATTTTAATAATCTGATATGCTACAATTGATATGTTCCAGTTGCTAGAAACATTTAATTATGATAACAATATGAAAGCAGTTGTGCTGCTTAATATTTTAGTGAAAACGTTGATCTTTTTTTAGGATTCTTTGATTAGTAGAAAGTTCAAAAGAAGAGCATTTATTTGAAATAGAAATCTTAAATATCTTTGCTGTCTTTTTTAATTAATGTAGGTTCCTGTGGCTCAGTGGTAGATCATTGCGTTAGCAGCGCTAAACGTTGTGGGTTCAATTCTCAGAGAACACAAATAGTGGTAATAGAAAAAAAAATATGCTGAATGCACTGTAAGTTATTTGGATAAATGCATCAATTTAACGACTCCATGTTGAATAAGAGCGTCATTTTCATAAAAAAAACCTTGCTGTCCACCAAATGTTGAAAAATATAGTGTATAATATTATATTTTCGGAAGTTCTAAGCGGCCATGCATTATAATTTTTTTGGTCACACTTTATTTTAAGGCCCAATTCTCATTATTAATTAACCATTAACTATTACTTTTGCCTCAATTAATTCCTAATTTGCTGCTTATTAATAGTTTATAATGTAGTAGTTAAGTTTAGGGTATTGGGTAGGATTATGGATGTCATGCATTATATGTATTTTATAAGCACTAATAAACAGCCAATATGTTAATAATAGGCATGCTATCAAGCAACTAGTTATAAGTGAGAATTGGACCCTATACTAAAGTGTTACCATTTTTTTCCTTCTTGTTTTCTCATTATAAAGACTTAATTTTCTTGTTATCTCGACTTGACAGTTTTACTGTTGCTATAGTAACGAACTCAACTTTGACAGGCATCTGATGGACAACCATGCAGGCACTCTTACTGTAGCCTATATTTCAGCCCATTTTGATTCGCATATAATAATGACTACAATACTGTACATAAATAAAGGCTGATCAATCACTGTTGTTTTTCCCAGAGACCGTACACCAAACGTTTTGTTTGCTGTGACAGATATCATGTGTGTTACAAGCTTCTGTTTGAAAAGAGCGTGCAGTGTATGTGTGTGTGCAGAAAAAAATGATTACAACATTATAGAACAAATCTGAATTTAATTAGCCTATGCACTTTACATATACATCACATTTCTCATCAATATGGTTAACAATAAAGATTAATAATCACAAGCACATCACAAATAACCTATACCGTTAAATCCCGTCCTACTGTAGATAAACAGAACATTTCCGCTTATTAACTACCTAATCATGTGCCTCAAAGAAGCACAAATAAAGATATAGGTGCAAACAGAATACAGTGATGTCAACCTTGGTTTTGATAAGCAGTTATTTTATGACACAGAACGTGTTGGTGAAACTCATGCATCTAGCAAGAACTTAATACACAAAATAATCATATTGATTCAAGCATTTAACATTTATGAATTAATTAAATGTCAGTAATGAACAAGACTGCACAAATTATAGCGATCACGAGGAAGCTCCGCGTACAGTAAAGTGGATAGTGTACAACACCCCATCAGTTATATTCAGGTCTACAGTGACACCTGGTGGCGCAGTTTTGTAACTTCTTAGAGAAAATTAAGTCGTTATAACGAGAAAACGATTTTCGTTATGTAGAGATAACGAGAAAACGAAGTCGTAATAACGAGAAAACGACTTTCGTTATGTCGAGATAACGAAAAAATTAAGTCGTTATAACGAGAACTACTTTCGTTATGTCGAGAAAACGAGAAAATTAAGTCGTTATAACGAGAAAACAAGAAGGAAAAAAATTATAATGCATGGCCGCTTAGAACTTCCGTATATATTCATATATTTGTTACATTATATTATTTCCCATTTAACAAAATAACAGTCAGCTATATATTATTTCAATCAGGGAGAGGCATGGCGGAGGCTGTTTCTAGTCTGTGGAATGTAATTTTAAGAGTTTTTTTTTTTTTTTTTAAGAAATAATGTACTTGTTTAGACCAAAATGCGGTTTGTTAATAAATATACTGTAGTGTCTATTTAAAAAAATGCTTTAACATTTCCAGAGATGTGAGCATTACCTGGTCCAGATCTCCTGGAATTTGCCGCTCTCCCTGATGCCTCTTATAGTGGTTAAACATGTGATATAATATGTTTTGGCTATTTTTTGCTCCAGAGCAAATAGTTTTGGCTGAGGGCAAAATCTCAATAAGTTATCAACGAAGCAACTCAACGTTCCTTTGTTACTAGTTCTAAAATGACAATTTTTAAATTAGTAATGGAGGCTTGGGCTCAGCTGTCAAACTGGCAAACTGAGATTTGAATAGTTGTGCAATAAAGAGACTTTTAAAGACACTCTGTTTTTGTTTCCCATGTATTTAGACACTCATGCCATCGAACTGTTGTAAAAAGCAATATCATACTCGTTGCTGAATCACAGCCTTGCCAATATACAGCCTAATCACACTGCTTCTATGTGATATTTCTCATATATTTATATAAATGCATACGAGAGACACAAATGGTGGCTATTTTTATAGCATGAAAAAAGCCTTTTTGCAAACACACTCTATGCCACCATGGACACTCACTATCTCGTACACTATTTCTGCCATAGAGCTTATAAAACCAGATTGTTGCCATTCCAGACTTTTAAATGTCAGGTCGGAGCTCTGAGTAAATGGCCTTATTTGTCTGAGCTTTGATAGATAACTTGCATCTGCTTTATCACAGAGACCATTCTGATATTTGTAGCAATGGGCTGTTTTCTTGCATCACTAGTGACAGGGCAGCCTCTCATTCTGAGCTTTTCTAAGAAACCCAATGAACAAAAGCACTCCCCTTCACCATGTGAAGTGTTGTCAGAGAAGTAGGGGGCTTTACTGGCTCAGAGGAACAAGCTCTGGAACCACACAGTATTCTGGGAAATGACAGCACTCTTAGAATTAATAAATATCTAAAAATCAGTCTGCCAGACATTATTTGTGTACTTGTACCAAAACAGCATGTAATACATTTGGATGGGATTATATAAATATGTATTTTGTGTTTTATAAATTCATGAGTTGAATTTACACTTTCTGTTTTCTCACAATATTAATTATTGAGCAGCCTAAATATAAGAATACAGAGCCAGTAAAGCATGCAGAACGCAAGTATAGTAAATTTCGTATTGTCAACTCAAGTTAGGACAAAAAGGCTTCAGCAGGAACTATCTCAGCGGTTGTCCCTTTAAATCGATACTATACTCTTTCCTGCTTCGCCCCGATCTTCTCTGTCATGTCTTTCTTTTTCCTATTCCCCATTTTACTTTGTGCTTGTCAGCTTTTCCAGCTACTTTGTCCTCAGGTAATCTTCAGTAAACTGCCAAAAAAAAAAAAACCTGATTAAACCTAAAAAATGAAAACTAAGTACCTTTTGACTTCACTTGTTTGCTTCTATGCCCACCAAGATGGCTTATGAAGGCTCCGAATGTGCTTGGCACTGCCATCTTGAGCACTTCAGAATGAAGTGGACCAATTTAGGCGTGTCTAAAATTTACAGCTTTATGGATTCCAGGAATAATCGAGCACTTTCCAAAAGTGTCCAAGGTGTAGGCATAGGCTCTTGAAATGTACTGTAATTACTCTACTCAATTTTCTTAACCTTCTTTTGTTTGGCGCTCACAGTTCTTTCATGATTTAGCAGGAGAAGGCAAACAAATCTCTCACCATCAAGGTAAGAGGCCTGTGGCGTGCTTTACAAGTGGCTCAGGTTATGGCCATCAAATTGATGTAAAGTGAAGAGCTGTAGCTACATAAACCATTAAACCCACCTAGAGAGACGTTTGCATCCCATCACTCCCTCGCGGCATTTCTTTATATCTCTTACTGTCTCTTTCCACCCACTGTCTGTTCCTCCTGCCAGAAAAAGAAAACAAAGAACAAATTTATTCTCTTGCTCAATCTTTGACAAATTCACCTGGTGGCCATAAAGCACCTAATAGTCTATAATGCCACAGTTCTTTACTAGTCCAAAACCCTTAGTCTTCCCTTTTACAGCTTCAGATAATAATGTACAATATGTATTTCCTCAGGACTTATGGTGTAAAGAGGACAAGTGTTTGGTTTGTTAGCAACTAGACAGCACAGTTTTGGAGCAGATCTCTTTCATTTCCTGTGACCACTCAAGTTATGAATCGCTTTCCTCTTCATGTCACCTGTCCTTTTTGAGCAGGGCTACCTGTTTGTCAAATCAGTAATAGTAATTTTTACCCATTGGCAGAGCACATATTATGTTTAGCTTTTATCAGAATAATCTGTATGACAAGTACAGTGCCATGAAAATGTGTTTGCCCCATCCTGTTTTTTTTTAATTGTTTTATTTTTTTATTTTTGCATATTTGTCACACTTAAAAGATTCATATCATCAATGTTAATATTACACAATGATAATGCAAGTTAATACAAAATGCAATTTTTAATAAAATCTCATTTATTAAGGGAAAAAGCTGTCCAAATCTACCTGGCCCTACGGGAAAAATTAATTGCCTTCTCCTGCTAAATCATGAAAGAACTGTGATTAACCACATTATTTTAAGCTGAGCTAAATTTCACTAGCCGCACCCAGACCTAATTACTAACAGACCCGATGAATCAAGAAATCGCTTAAAATAGAACCTGTCTGACAAAGTGAAGCATGCATAAAGAGCAACACATCATGCCGTGATCTAATTAAATTCAAGAACAGATGAGAAGCAAAATAGTTGACATGTATCATTCTGAAGAGGGTTAGAAAGCCATTTCTAAGGCTTGGGACTCCTGAGAACCACGGTCAGAGCCATTATCCACAAATGGAGAAGAATTGGAACAGTGATAAACCTTCCTAGGAGTGGCCGGCCTACCAAAATTACTCCAAGAGCGCAACAACGACTCATCCAGGAGTTCATAAGAGAACCCAGAACAACATCTTAAGAACTGCAGGCTTCACTTGCCTCAATTGAGGTCAGTGTTCATGATTCAACAAAAAGAAAGAGCCTGGGAAAAAATGGCATTCATGGGAGGGTTCCAATTGAAAAGCCACTGCTGACCAAAAAAAAAAAAAAAAAAAAACCACACAAGGCTCATCTCATATTTGATTCTGGTCATCAGTTTGTGAGCTCGATCTCAAGTGCACTTGTGTTACGCAGAAGGACAATGATCCGAAAGACACAAGCAAGTCCACCCTCTGAATGGCTCAAGAAAAACAAAATTAAGGTTTTGGAGTGGCCAAGTCAAGGTCCGGACTTAAATCCGATTAAGATGCTGTGGCATGACCTTAAACATTCCTTTCATTCTCGAAAACCCTCCAATGTGGTTGACTTAAAAAAATTATGTCCTAGAACAGTCCTTATAAGCAATGTTTAGTCACGGTTTTGACACAACTTCTTTAACCCAAAAAGCAATGCTTTGTTGTAACAAAATACCTTATACCAATGTGCTAAAAATGTCTCTCTCTCTCTCTCTTATATTCTTGTTTTTTAATATACACACCAACCACTTTATTAGGTACATTTGTTCAACTGCTCAAATTAAAGAAAAAATAATTTTGGAGAATATTAATGTTTTGCATTTACTATGCATGCTAGTGCCTGCATTTAATGGGCGTTTAATGGAAATCAAATTTTTCAGGACTTTGACAGGCTATGAAGCTTCCACCTGAACCAAACTTTGCTCAAAGATTTGGGCAAAGATTCTCAATTATGGCATGAAAGATGCTAATGAAATATGATGCATGATGTCCACTGCAGAGGATCTGTATGGAATTGATGTCTGTCTCACAACAGAAAGTCATATTCTGCTTTGATCCCCCACAAAAGTCCTGAGATGTTCATTCAAGACAAACAATTTGAAAATTAGTCTGATTTAAATGATAATGACAAAATATTATTGTATTTCCAGAAGAGTGCTGAACTGAGGCATACAGTTAATGTATATCATATTTAAAGGGTTAGTTCACACCCAAATTAAAATTATGTTGTTAATTACTCACCCTCATGTCGTTACAAACCTGTAAGACCTTTGTTCATTTTTGCAAGGCCGACGCAATGTATGCCACTCTCCCAGGTTTAGGAACCAGTCCTTTGTGAAATGTCTCCATGACATGATGGTGGCAGCAACAATACTTCAGCAAAAAGAAAAGTTACGTCTTCTTTCTTTGCGTAAACATTTGGGCGGCGTTATGCAAATCTGTAACGACTGGGACACAGGAGACGAGAGATCCAAGAGCAGTGTGAGTTTAATGGGTAATCCAAAATCAGAATCAAACAAGCAGGGGGTCAAAACCAAAAATCAGTCCAAAACACAAACAAACAAACAAACAAACAGGAACAGGACTCAAAATACTAGGAATGCGAGGAAACCAGGTGACGGAAAGTAAGGACTCAATGACACAGACAGAAAACAGACTGGTTTAAATAGGCAGGATAATGACTATGAAAGTGAAGACACCTGAGTGCAATTAACAGGTGTGTAATTAAAGTGATGAAGGGACAAGGCTTTGTGGGAAATGAAGTGCCTGAGGTGAGGTGCCTATGGGGAAGTGAGACCACTAGTGGACACCCAGGGAAACACAGACCAGACACCATCTCGTGACATTTCCCCCTCCCCTACGTTGGTCGAGACAGAAGCCAACCGGGGCGGTGCAGAAGACCACCACAGCCATGTGGTCGAGACAGAAGTCCACCAGGGCGGCACAGAAAACCACCACAACCGTGCGGTCGAGACAGAAGCCCACCACAGCCGTGCGGTCGAGACAGAAGCCCAACAGGGTGGCGCAGAAGACCACCACAGCCATGCGGTCGAGACAGAAGCCCACCAGGGTGGCGCAGAAGACCACCACAGCCGTGTGGTCGGGACAGGAGCCCACCAGGGCGGCACCGAAGACCACCACAGTGGGAACAATGACACAGGAGAGCAAGTCTGGTTAGGCAAGTCTGAAACAGAGAACATGAACAGGTTAAGGGTGGCCTCCGTGGCCACGACAGGATAAGTCGAGCGCTCAGAGAGTTCGGCTGAGACGTGACAAGTCTCTGGAAGTTCCGCAGGTACGAGGAGAGGCTCTGGTAGGTCAGCAGAGACGTGGAGAGGCTCTGGTAGTTCAGTAGAGACGTGGAGAGACTCTGGTAGTTCAGCAGAGACGTGGAGAGACTCTGGTAGTTCAGCAGAGACGTGGAGAGACTCTGGTAGTTCAGCAGAGACGTGGAGAGACTCTGGTAGTTCAGCAGAGACGTGGAGAGACTCTGGTAGTTCAGCAGAGACGTGGAGAGACTCTGGTAGTTCAGCAGAGACGTGGAGAGACTCTGGTAGATCCGTGGTGTTTTGACTGGATTCAGGAAGATCAATGTTGACTTGACTCTGCTCATGAAGATCATTGGTGCCTTGACTTTGCTCATGAAGATCATTGGTGACCTGACTTTGCTCATGAAGATCAATGGTGACTTGCATTTGCTCATGAAGATCAATGGTAACTTGCCTTTGCCCATGAAGATAGTCGGTAACTTGATTTTGCCCATGAAGAACACTGGTGACTTGACTTTGCCCATGAAGAACTCTGGTGACTTGACTTTGCCCATGAAGAACACTGGTGACTTGACTTTGCCCATGAAGAACACTGGTGACTTGACTTTGCCCATGAAGAACACTGGTGACTTGACTTTGCCCATGAAGATCAATGGTGACTTGCCTTTGCTCATGAAGATAGTCGGTAACTTGACTTTGCCCGTGAAGAACACTGGTGACTTGACTTTGCCCGTGAAGAACACTGGTGACTTGACTTTGCCCATGAAGAACACTGGTGACTTGACTTTGCCCATGAAGAACACTGGTGACATGCCTTTGCTCATGAAGATAGTTGGTGACTTGTCTTTGCCCATGAAGAACACTGGTGACTTGACTTTGCCCATGAAGAACACTGGTAACTTAACTTTGCCCATGAAGATCATTGGTGACTTGACTCTGCACATGAAGATCGACGGTGTAAACGGTGTCCTGACCCGACTCTGGAGGGTCAACGGGAACCTGACCTGACTCTGGAGTGTCAACGGGAACCTGACTCGACTCTGGAGGGTCAACAGGGACCTGACTCGACTCTGGAGGGTCACCTGTGGCTGCCATCTTGTGCTCATGGCTCAGGGCCGGTGGCCATCTTGTGCTGTGGCACTGGGTAGGCGGCCTACTTGTGCTGTGGCACTGGGCAGACGGCCAACTTGTGCTGTGGTGCTGGGTTGGCGGCCACCTTGTGCTGTGGCGCTGGGGTTGCGGTCATCTTGTGCCGTGGCGCTGGGCTGGTGGCCATCTTGCGCCGTGGCGCTGGGCTGGCGGCCATATTGTGAAGTCTTACCGGGCTGGCGGTCCTCCTGTCTGTAGACCCCGGTCTAGAGTCGGCCATCCCACCGGGAGAGACAGGTGTGGCTGGGGTATCCCACTGAGACCGATGTTGTAGGTACAGAATGAACCCCCAAAAATCAAAGGCTTCCAGCTTATCCATTTCCATTTCTGGCATAGGGTTATCCAGACCGGCGTTGAAAAGGTCTTTCAGGGCCGCATCATTATATCCCATTCCTACCGCCAGGGTCCAGAATACTTGTACCACACCACCCACCTCATTCCTCTCTAGACGGAGGGTGATTCATTTGAGGAATCTCGCCCTCCGCTCCTCCACACAGGCTGGGGAATGGATATGAAGTCCCACACCGCTGGATCTAGACATGATGGAGTCCTTCTGTAACGACTGGGACACAGGAGACGAGAGATCCAAGAGCAGTGTGAGTTTAATGGGTAATCCAAAAACAGGATCAAACAAGCAGGGGGTCAAAACCAAAAATCAGTCCAAAACACAAACAAACAAAAAGGAACAGAACTCGAAATACTAGGAACGCGAGGAAGCCAGGTGACGGAAAGTAAGGACTCCATGACACAGACAGAAAACAGACTGGTTTAAATAGGCAGGATAATGACTATGAAAGTGAAGACACCTGAGTGCAATTAACAGGTGTGCAATTACTGTGAAGAAGGGACAAGGCTTTGTGAGAAATGAAGTGCCTGAGGTGAGGTGCCTATGGGGAAGTGAGACCACTAGTGGACACCCAGGGAAACACAGACCAGACACTGTGACATAATCTTCCCACACAGTGACGTAAACACGTGGGGTCGTGTTTAAACGAGGCCATGGACAAGTCTTAACTTTAATAAATATTATCTCTTTGGGTTTGAGACTTTAGTCTTTGCAACTTTAGGGATCTTATCTATGCATGCATGAACAGCTTTTAACACTCCAAAAAGAAAGGAAAACTTGAAATTGCACTATATGACCCCCTTTAAATTTAACAGTTGGTTAAAACAATATTTTATTGTTCTAAAATCCATATATTGGGTTGTTGATAGTTATACTGTGGAGACTTTTAACAACCTGTACTGCATTTCACAGATTGTCATATCTTTGTGCGTTGTCTAACAACTGCTCAATTGGAGCTTGAGGGTCAGTTTGAAGCCTGTTAAACGGTGTGCTGGGTCCACATAAAGACGATTGATTGTCAGTGTCCCAAAATGACCAGCCTTACTACAACACAACTTAACCTGCACGCACAAGACTAATATATCTGCCACCTAGAATCACGTAAACCACTAACATTTTGACACCAGCTGTTTGTCAGTCTCAAGCCTGATAAGATGGTGAGAGACTTGTCCAGAAACTTCTGCTACTGTTGGGCCTATCAAGCCTTCCCAACTGATATGAGGCCATAAATGTGTCTAAATCTGAATAGTGGCTCTAACACAAAGACTATGTGCTATCGTATCCCCATCCATCTTTCTTGGTTTTTAAAATGTGTCTTGAAAGACAGCCATCAAGATGAGCCATAAATTCTATGGTTTACATAGAAGCATCCTAACACATATTCAAATCATGCTTTTTCATATTGCACACATATATTCCCCAAAATATAATGCATCCAAAACCAATGATTAAATTCACTAAAGGTCATATAGTTCAGTAATGAATGAATAATTAAAACGAAGTACTTGAAATCCAATTTGGATTTGGTTTGTAAACAACAGACTTGTTTTGTTGTTGTTTTTTCAGGCTGCAAAAACTAAACGGATTTTAGTGGGATATGCCAATGCCTCAGATTTAGCTTCCTGTCTTCCATAGTATTTGTTTTCTTAGCAGCTTGTGTCAATCATCAAATCCTTTGTCATGTCTGTTTATGCTCAGTGTTGGTAAACGGCCAAGACTACAAGAACTTGAGTGATATTTTGCATGCCATAATGCTGGATTAAACACCTATTCTCTGCACGCTGTAGATCACAGAGTCTGCGTGGATTGCTATAATTGAAATTAGTCATAGAGGAAATATGGATTGTCTCACGCTGTCCAGTATTCTAAAGCATAGCAGGTGTGAAATCATTGAGAAAATGGTGGCTGTCCACCACCCCAAGCAGCAGTGCGTATAGAGAAACCGATTAACTCACCCCAGGGCAGCCATGACGGACGTGGTGACCCAACAGTCTTAACAAGTCAAGCTTGGGCCCCCCCCACATTCATTCTAAACGCATCCTGTCAAATCCAAGTTGAATAACTGATGTCTTGCTGCCTCTGTTTTGCCTCACACTGTGTATCAAGAAACATGGGTTAGACCAAGAGATATTTAGACTGTCTACTCAAAATAGTTGGTAACACTTTCTATGAAGCATGTATTTATAATACATTATAAGGGTATTCTTAAGACATTATAATGACTGCATAATGCATTATAAAAAAAAACCTTATGTTGTATCATCTCATGAATATTCATAAGAACAGTTTAAATAAATAATAATTTTTACTTATTTGTGGTTATAGTTTTTAAGAATATGAGGATGATTTATAACACAATGAACATGTTGCATCAACTTTTACAATGGATTATATTCCTCATAGTTATAATGTATTATAAGTCTCATATCTTGCCATTTTTCTGATGCTACTTTACTTAAAGCGGTCAAAGACAAGCGGTAAAATAGTAGTAGTAGTAGTAATAATAATAATAATAATAATAATAATAATAATAATAATAATAATAATAATAATGATAATAATAATAAAATAAAAAACTCTCAAACAGCCATAAGATCAGATATCAGATCAGATGAATCTGTAATATGACACATTTGCTTTAAACTATTTTTATTGTAATATTTGTTTGATGGTACCCTTTAGACAGCTGTTGATAAATAAGTTGATAAGTAAGCTGTTGATAAGTTTGCTACTGTTAATATATGCTAACACTTTATTTTGATGGCCAACCAACAGATAAAATGACTATACTTCAGCTTATTCTACCATACTAGATTCGACCATTCTTGAGCAAACTAATACTCTAATGAGAGTTAGTTGGCATGTAGTTGCAAAGTTGCTTATAGTTGATTGATTAAGGGGACCTTGAAAATAAAATTTGACCATTTAAATGTAGCATTTTTTCAGTAGCAGTATTAAGCTCACATCAATTAATTAACATAAGCCCCACAGGAAACACTCTAATAACACTCATCATCTAACCACTCACAAGCTGTAGTGAGATACTGTGCAGATCTTAAACAATGTCAAGACATGATACAGTCCATTATACTGTAAATGAAGTAGATTTAATATGGTGTTCATTGTATGTTATAAATAACCATACTCTTAAACTTATAACCACAAATACATAAGTATTATGATTGTTATGATTATTCATGAGTTGATATAACATATTATAAGGTTTTTTTATAATGCATTATGCATTCATTATAATGCCTTAAGAATACCTTTATAATACCCTTATAATGTATTATAAATACGGGCTTCATAGAAAGTGTTACCAAATATTTTATTTGAAGAAACTAATTTTATTTTATTTTTTATTCTGGCCTCTTACCTCTCATAAAATATTCAATAATTTTACCTCTTTATGACAAGGCAAGTTTTGTTTAGATTATAACAAGTGTTGTGGTCTGACACGTACAATTCCAAAAGTTCAAAACTGGAAGCTGTAATATATATATATACAGTATACTATATACGTATATTAATCAGTGCTGTTAAATGATTAATCACAATTGATCACATCCAAAATAAAAGTTATTGTTCACATAATATGTGTGTATTCTGTATATTTATTATGTATAAATAAGTACAAACACATGCATGTATAAATCATCAATTGTCACTAATATAAATTTTAATATATTAATATATGGTTATATTAAAACAGAAATGATAAAGATATTTTAAATTCTAATAATAATAATTATTATTTTATTTTTATTTATACAGTTTTTACTATAATAATAAATGTAACCTTGTTAAGACTTTTTTTCGTGAATATATATAAATTATAATACAAACCTCCACATTTCTATTCATGATAACTTTTGATATCCACATTGCATTTGAAGTCATTAAATTTAAACGTTGAAAGAACTTTATAATGAAACCTGAAACCATCATAAATTCAAAGTGTTTTAAATGCTAGACTCTTATTTGTCATTGACCCTGATATCAGGAAATATCACTTGAGTTTGTGATAAAGCATAATATCTTATCTGACTTTTTGTTATCGTTCCCCCCGAGGCACTTTGTCTGCCTATATTGAAATGTCAAGTCTATCCCTTAGTAAGCAGACAAAGAAAGACACAACGAGACAAGCATCAAGGAGAAAAAGTGTCCCATCACTTACTCTCCCAGTAGGATCTTTACATTGCAGAAAGTCTCTAGATGGCGGAAGTGTCATTTTGCACTCTGCTGCTGCAGTCTAACTCTGCATTTCAATTTACAATGACTGAAGCAGCTGAGGGCTTTTTCAGGGTTGTCCGCGGTGTACTTGCCATGCATGTCATGTCAAAATGCAGCAAGTCTTTTTTATATATTTATTTTTGATTTTCTTGTTGTGAAGGTGAACGTGAGTGGGTAGGAGAGGGGTCTGTGACTATACTCTTCTGTCATGTCAAGCATATCCACCATTCCATGAGATTCCGATCTGGAAGCGTGTGCAGCTTGCTTTGAACATCAGGCATTATGCGTATGGTGTGTGTCAGCGGGGTCTCTACACGTCATGTTTTATACCAGATAGCAGTTCTGATGGTGGCACTTTAATATCTATACACAACCATATGTATTATCTGTTTCCATTAGTAAATCCCGCTAACTTCTTATTCACACGAGGAGGCCTTGGCATCCGCCTAAAGACTTAGGATATAGTCATGGATCATGACTGGGCTTTACTTTCTCTTTGGTGTGTGTCTGTGCGCATGCAAAACAAAATCTCAGTGATACTGCAGTGGAGAGACTAGGATAAATACATCAACTGCTTTTCTGTTGTTGTTGTTTAATAACTCCACTCGGAGAAAGATTCATGCATTCTGTTATCGGAGAGGTGACGATGTTCAAAGATGCGGGAAATTTTTCAAATCACACGGTTCTGTATCTTTTAAAAAAACGTGGGGAAATAAATAAATTGGAATGGAGGGATAATCTTGTTCATTTTTTGGTTCTCTTCTCTTCATTTCTCTCGCTTTCTGACTACTGAAGTGTGCAAATTATAATGTAATGTGTGTTTAAATGTTTGCTGGAAAACATTCGATCTAAAAACTGCTTGCATGAAGGAACTGCCAGCAGACGTGATTAGATTATTCATTCGCAGAGCATCTCTAAACAAATTAAAATGTATATTCATTCTTCTCTTCAGAATTTAGAGTAGCAATCCATGTTAAGGCTTATATTATATACAGTAGATGTTTGTTGAATCTCAGTTTTCACTATTTTTTATATATGAAGTAGCAAAGTTCTGATAAGAGATGTCTGATGACAGAATTTAAAGGGGTTATGACACGAGAAATCAAATTTGCTTTGATATATAAGAGGTGTTTGGACCATAAAAGCATTCTGCAAGTTTCATAGTTTAAAACATCATCATTATAAACAAAGTATTTACTTAACCAAGCTCCAAAAACAGCTTGTTTAGATATTGTGGCATTTGTGATGTCACAAGATCAAATACTTTCGCATATGACTGGTTCTAGAGTAAGACAATGACAAATAGTTACATCATCACACATAGGCCACGCCCACTTCAAGTGTCAAACGCAAATAGAACCCGTTACAATCACTGACATATTCCACACATTTGAATCCGTTGACAAAAGGATGAATAAAAGAGAAAAATAACATTGACTTAAGTAAAAGAGCTTTGACACTGTCTTGTTTAAACAGCTCATTTACAACTCTGTACACAACCTCTTATTTATTTATTTGGTGGCTATTATTGTAGCTATTGTAAAACAGCTAAATAATGCACATTTCTAGTAAAGTAAATATAACACAAATAACAATGTCAAATAAGGCATGCATTATTTAATTTGTATCTCAGGCCTGTTCTGCATATTTTACACTGCTCTGTTTGGTCTGTGGATGAAGTGATTGAGTATCCCTTGAGTATTCATATACCCCTCTCCTATTATCACTTGTACAACAATGGATATGAAAAGTTTTCATGGATTTATTGACCATCTTAATTTTATAACCTGCAGCCTCTGCATCTAGGGGTTTGCCAAATGCTCTTAACGTCTATGATAAGACCTACAGTAAATGGTGGCAGTACAAGCAGAGAAAGTGCATAATAATGTCAAATGGCACTCTCAAATACAATTTAAAACCCTCTTTGTGTATATTGAGAGGTTTTTAATGCAATAATATTACTGCAACCTGACCTCATTCTTTAATCAATACCAAAATGTGTATACCCTTTCAAAAATGACTGATATGAAATTGAATTTCATTTTTTTTTACACCAATTTGTTTCCAGCCAGCTCTACTTTGTGTTTATTTGGTGTTGCTCAGTGGAGGAGAGCCAAGGTGGCAGATTAGCTATCCTAAGCAAATTCATGATAATCTCAACAGGTGTCATAACATGCTACCATAGAAAAGGTCAACCAGCATCGCTGAGCAGAGTTACACTAAAAATGACAACGGGGAGGGTATAGCGGTCTGGCCATCTGGAACTGTGTGACAATCCCTGCCGGGATGATCCACCTGTAGGACGCTGGTGTATTACATTTATTTACATATTTAATCCTGGCTCATCCAGTCTGACTGCTTCTGCTAAATAATTCAGACAACAATTGTGAAGGGGTAGAAGGGAATGTCAATAAATCTGAGGTCATACTGTCACCGGTTCCAAACCCTGTGGTTAATTTGTAAGTTTAGCTGTAGATCATCAGCCAAACTAATTTCTTCACATGCAGAATCATGTATTAGTAAGAAAACAACAGAATGACAGTAGAAAGACTGGGTTAATAATTATGATGTCTAGACTTTAATTCTAGACTGTAATTTGAATAGTAACAGAAATAAATGACGAAAAAACTCTGAAAACTTTCCACTTTTAATATGACTTTCATATAAGAAAAAAAGGAAAGAAAAAGTTCTTTTCTGTTAGTTTTAATAAAAATAAAATTGCCTGCCACCCACCTGCTCTATAATAAGCACATTCAGTTCAGACCAAATCATAGCTGCAAGGGCAAGGAAATAGATAGCTTAAATAATAGTATTCGAAGAGCTAACTAGGCTGCTATTCACAATATCAGCAGCAGACACTATTTTATTTATATTTTCTTTTTTTTAAGTAACTCTATATTTGTCACTAATAAAACACAATTTCTAGCCTGCTCTTACTAGATTAGAAAATGTTCACCTCAATATTCATGTTACTGATAATACATTGCTTTGTTCACGTAAGACTGATATGGTTTCATGCAGAAGTGCTGATTTAATTTATTAGTAGTAGAACTTTAAATGAAATATGCAGTCAAAGGAACGTATTATTCTATTTGACAGTTTTTTGGCTTTGTCACACCATTGACTGCATTGTATGCTTTTCACGTCCTGCTGTGAACTAGTCCTCACAAAACCCTATTCTATTATTTATATATTTATATACACTTTCTGTTCACACCGTATATTCTTGCCGCTATTTGACTGGGTGTAATGAAGTGAAGCCTTCCCTTTGACAAGACCGTACTATTTTATATATTTATTTTCATACCTTTTTTTTTTTTTTTTTTTTTTGGTGAAATTGCAATGTTGGCATAACACTAACAACTTTTGAATTAAGTTGCATTGATCTTTATGGGATTGATTTCTCTGGGGGAAGGCAGAATCTATGCAGTTGTCTTGTGGTATAAATTGAATGGAATACTCAGGAATACACCCAGAATTGAAAACTTTTTCAATTTTCTTCTGTGGAACATACATTAAACAATTTTGACTGCGATGGTTGCATTTTTTTTCCAAAATGGGGAACGGGGATCGATACTAAAGGCAAAAAAAAAAAAAATGAATAGAGAAAGATATATCTTCAAAAGCCATTAAATCTGTAAAAATAAGTGTGTCATTATTTACAAATCTTGATCGAGCTGTTAACTTTTAATGACTGGATCATTGAGTCAATGAGTTGAACTCAATAACTGGATCACTTGATTCGAGGGAAATATTTGACTTAAAAATGCAGGTACAGTTTGAACAATACTGTTTTTCATGTATCTATACCACTTTGCATGAGTTGCATTGACTTTTTAGTTTGTTTGTTTGTTTTCGAAGAATCCAAATGATTTCTTAAACGTTCTAATTTTGTGTTCCACAGAAAAAAGTAAGTATTTACTCTCTCTCTCTCTCTCTCTCTCTCTCTCTCTCTCTCTCTCTATATATATATATATGTGTGTGTGTGTGTGTGTGTCATCATCATTTATGACATACTCTGACAGTTATGATGTGTACTGGGCAAAGCATATACAGTATATGAATGTAAAAAAAAAAAAGTAAAAAAAAAAAAAGTAAAAACCTGCTTCAGATGCTTATCTTAATGTGGCATTACAGCAATAGACACGAACTGACATGAATATCATTTACATAATAACTATTCATTCAGTGGTTGTGTTAAAAATAATAAGACTGCTTCAATGAAAATGTAAGTTCATTATTCACCCTTCTTCCACCTGTATGAACAGACTTAGAACACAAAAAGGCTAGAATATAATGCAGTCGTATTATGAAAAAAAAAAAGTATTACGCTATACATCAGTTTATAGATTTGTAAAGAACACTGGAATGATTCTTTCTTGCTGTTTTTTATGTTTCTTGCTAAAGTTTCAGTTCCTATTAATTCATTTTCTTATTCCAATTCTTTTTATTCCACTGAAGAAAACACATCAGTTGTGGTTGGAATGATATGAGGGTGAGTAATAATGTATTTACTGTGTGAACTATTCCTTCAAGTCATTACTATAGCAGATATCTGATATATTCTACACAAATAGATCATCATTTACAAAATGACCAATGAACAGATTTATGTGCAGTATGCCTGAAGCCTGAGGGCTCTTGGCTGCTTTAATGTTTCCTGGACTGTGATGACCACTGGGTGGAGCTGTCTCTCTGCCACACACACACACACACACACACACACACACACACACACACACACACACGAACATCTAAAGAGACAGTCATTTCTGTCTTTTTCTCCATTTGCTTGCCTCAGTTGCACTGTCATACACACACACACACACACATTTATGTTGCCGTTACTGAAAAATTGGCGCTGCTTTCCCTGAATTATCCCTATACCACCTGCAGAATGTGCCGGCGAATGTGTGAAAATCCTCTGTGATGTTCAGTGGTGCCTGTTAGCTATCACACCTTCTGACAGGACAGCTTCCTTGGCCTTAGACAGTTTCTCTAGGCCCTTTTCCACGGTTTTACCGTAATATACGAGTAGGAGGTTTTTTACTGTTGTGGTAAAGAACATCGCCTCAGTCTTATCTAACAGACCCGAGTCTCTGAGTCATTGTCTTGTGTAAATCACACTGTGAAAACAGTGCTCTGCCTAGTACTCGGTTCCCTATGGAATTATCCTTGCTATTATACTGACACCTGGGAGGCGCACAGCAATTTTGAGAAACAGGGTTTTAGATCTTCTTCAGCTTTGCTGGCAGCGTAACCTCCAAACAATGGAAATGATTGAAGTAAAAAGGGAAATGAGTTTCAGGATGTCATTTTTGTGATGCGTATATTGCACTCTGAGGTGAACGCTTCTAATCTGAGATGAGATCTGAGATCTACACTTGACCTTGGTGAAGATCGTCTTCTGCTTATGTAATTTGGGATCAGAAGGCCATTATACACAGTATGCACAATGCAATCTTTGTAATTTGCTGAGTGAAAATAATTCACTGCTTACACCTTTTTCCTTTCATATTTCCCTAGGTGCAGGCTGTTATTGAGGTGTTTGTGGCATCTTAAACATTCCGCCTTTTATTATTGACTAGGAAAATGACTGATTTTTGTCAACCCTAAAACACAACTAACTTTAACAACAATAAATGTGTAGCTAAAGACAATTAAATGCATTTTATTCCTAATATTTCCTGATAATCTCAAAGTATCTTTTTATTTTTAAGAGATTCGCAGACATTTTAATATACTTGTCACCACCACATGCATTTGACCACCTTACATTTCTGAGTGCAATCCATTTTAAATGCATATTTATTTTTAGTAAAATATTATCACTCCCTGAGCTTTGCCGCTGGACAGTATTTACATCAGACTGCTTATTTGCATTATCTCTTGATGATGACGGAGTAAGAATCTCTTGGTGAATGGTTGGGGCCAGTAAGACATTTTAGATATTTTTATATGTAATAGATATTTATTAAGTTTTTTTTTAAGAGAAGTCTCTTAAGGCTGACATAATTTGACAATAAATGTCAGTATTATTGTGAAATATTATTACAATGTAAAGTCTATGTTAATATAAAATAGTAATATATTCCTGTGATGCAAAGCTGAATTTTCAGCTGCAGTTATTCCAGTCTTCAGTGTCTCAAGATCCTGTTTCTGTTTTATGCCTATAAAGTTCAAAAGAACAGCATTTATTTAAAATATAAACATTTCAAAATATTCATTTATATCACATACATTTCAAATATATTTACTGTCACTTTTGAACAGCATTCATTTTAAATATAATTAAATAGAACATTTAGGTTTAAAGTATTGAACTGTACCATATTCTGTCAGATAATGATAAACTGTTACTTATTTTTATGTTATTGCCAATAACCAATACATGTCTGATATTACAATTCATTAATTTGTCAAAAAAAAGAAAAAGAAAAAGATAAACAGTTTTAATGCTACCAGTGAATTTGGCAGCATGAATAATGTTTATTTTGAGATTTACTAAAAGATACATGTAATGGTGTTATTAAGTTATTAGCAGCATTAGGGAAAGTTACTTTTAGAAGTAATGCATTACAATATTGCATTACCCTTAAAAAGTAACTAGTTACGTTACTTAGTTACTTTTTATGGAAAGTAATGCGTTACATTACTTTTGGGTTACTTTCTTGTTACTTTTTAGATATTAGATATGAGCAGTGCTTGATTGTTTTTAATATAAGAAGTTATATTTATAGCAAATGTAAAAGCTTTTTCACACCAAGAAGTGTAATGAATAAACCTCAGGCTAAAGGAAAAGTAAAATCACGTCTGTAGAGTAGAACACAGCAGAGGAAGGTTCAACACACTTCAGCAATAAAAACAAACAAACAAACAAAAACAACAACAACAACAAAAAAACAATGAAGCACAATTGTTAGTTTATCTAAAGTCATTTTTGCTTATTAGTATGGTTGAACTGGATCATTAAAGGTCAGCAGCAAAGACATTAGTTAATAAAATGGGATTAGGTACATTTTTGTTATTTAATATATTTAATTATTGCAGGTTTGCGTTATATTCTGAGTTTGCATTACACTGTTTTAATTCATTTTGATGAATACTAAATCGTTTTTTTGTTGTTGTTGTTGTTGTTTTTTTTGTTTTTTTTGAGAGAGAGTGGGATGAATTAATTCACATTCACATTTAGTCTAGAACTACATGTTCACACAGCACACACAACGCATCTGTACTTCCTATTTCTCCCAATATGGGGACAGGAGACTTGTCAGTCAATAAACAGAAAAACAAAGTACTTTTTAAATATTTTTTTAAATTAAAAAAAATATTTTGTGTAAATAAAAAATTAATGCGTTACTTTACTATTTACTTGAAAAACAAATCTGATTTTGTAACTCGCATTACTTGTAATGCATTACCTCCAACTCTAGTTATTTAACGTTAAACTTAAACAAAATAACCTTTATCCATATAATACTTTGAGCTGGAGCAATGGAACATCATCATGTTCAAAAGGTCAGCTAAAGCTTTTGGTCGTGTGTATAATCGTAATTATTGAATAAATGTGCTTTAACACTTGTATTTTGTCTATATTAACAAGTAATATAATTACTTATGCATATATATATATATATATATAGAAGTGGATCTGACCCGAATCAGACAAATTAAAGAGTCGATCAGAACTGTGGTTGAAACACGAGCCGAATTCCTCAGAAAGGCAACAGGAAGTCATAAAACATTCTGTGCCACAAGTCCCAAGCAAGATAACCAACCAACAAACTCTTTCACAGAACAGCTTTCAACATTAACACCACTAGAACAATTATTGACAATTTCAATTCGGAGAAGAGATTGTCAAATTTGGGGCAAGTAATTGAGATGCAACGCCGGACACCACATGTAAACCCATGAGAGTTATACAAAATATCCTTAAACACTTCCCCCACCTAGCAGAACCAGACTGAAATTCCTAAGGGGGGGGGGGGGCTTTTAACCTCTGGTCTCCACAGAAATTTGTATGTCAAGAGAATGGCACAGAAACTGTCTTTTCTACATATATATGGACCAAAATGAACTCAAAAAGACTTATAAATGAATATCAGTCAATCGCTTCACTCCATATTCATTTATATGTAACCCACACATTTGACTATCATGTCTATAGTCACTTATTGTGTATGTCTTTTAATAATTATGGGATAGCTTAAGGATTCATATTCATGTTTCATATGTTTGTGCTTGAATCTTCTTGCTTGAAACAGTCATGACCATCAATGATTTGTCAAATGTATCATATTCTTGTTATAGGAATCATGTCAAAAATTATACCCTGCAAGAGCAGGAAAATGTAGCTTTGCTTCCTAGCTTTTGCTTCTAGCCATGCTTTTAGTCATCAATGTTCTTTGAGCGCGGTTCCAGCGTGCTTCGGCCTGCACGCCTGCTGCTACTTAGCCACGATGAGAAGAAACACCACCTAGTCTCGTCAAACTTTACTTCTTTTCAACGACAACTTTACACAGGAGACGCAAGTACTACCTCCAGACATTTGTACTGGTGTATCTAATATAATTTTAACCTCATTGAGGAACTCAATTCGAGGGTTAATTAAGTGATTGATGGCTGTTCATGTCTATGTAATTTAACGTATTGCTGTAAACTTGGGATTCCATATTTCCATTCTCTTCAACTCATCTTTCCCTAACTTTCGATCTTCCTGCAACTTGTGTGAATGTGTGAGTGCGTGCGTTTATTTGTTAGATTAGTTTATGTGTCTTAGATTTATCTAATAAAGCCTTATTCATATTGAAAAGAGAAGTATCTTGTGTTTTGTGCTTACAAGTTAATGTCTTAAACTGCCGATCTTGTTACTGTGCTAATTGATAGTGTTTTCACTATACTTTGGATATTAATATCCAGCACAGATTTGATGTTAATCGGCTTGTTCAGTGAATCGCAGGGCGTCTCAGTGATCAGCCGTGAAACAGTGATTCTGCTCAAATTCCCTTTAAAATCTTAAATGATTCCCTTTGAGCTAAATTGACCCGTTTCCCTTACTAATATATATATATAGAAAGAGAGAGAGAGAGAGCATATTGAAGTTATTGCGCTCTTCGTAATGTACAGTATATATGTGTGTGTGTGAGGCACATTTGGTTGGTTTGCTACAAGACTGAGATCAGCGTTATTAAAAATCCCTTTTCATTTCGCTTTGTAAATGTCACCCAGGAAACACTGAAACATTAGCTTTTTTGCCTTTCAGAAGCATGTAAAAAGCAACCTGCTATAAAATTATTTTAATTACAAACTTGACAGAAAGCCAGCATTTTGTGAAAAGTGTTTTTAAATAAATAAATCCCTGCAATTCAAAAAAAGCGTGATCTTCCACTTCCGAAAGGGCAAAATGCACCGGTGTCTATGTCTGTGCACCTCATCTGAGTAAAGTACTAATATGTGCAAGATTGATTCTGAGAATAAAATAGAAGCCATTTTGTGGATTCTGTTATATTCTCTGTTATACAGCTGATCTGCCTATGCGAGTGAATAGCTGTTTGCATGGTCACAGAGAGTATATGAGGGACTGTTTGTGCTTTTTAATCAAGTGCATGAGCGTTTTCTTGTGTTATTGTTTCTGCAGTCCTATCTCTCGGGTCTGTGATGTTTATTATTGTGGGTTTATTTTTTTTCTTCAGGATAATAAATGCAAAACAAATGTTAGGTACGAATATGAAAATGCTTTTCAGCTTCGTCCGTCACCTTAAAAAAAAAAAAAAAAACAAAAAAATTCACATTCGTTATAGACTGCACAAACTGGTTTATCTTCGCCCTCAATGTGCTAATACAATTTACCTTTCCTTAATGGAACGTTCTCATTAGAACTGTGTGGAAACAATCATTTTGGACCTTGAGAAATTGCAGAGCTACCAATACAAGCATTAAGAATGTGGTTATTCTGAACATTTCTGCTAACAACTGCTTCTGGATTCCTGTTCCAGATTCTTTTGGATGTAATATTTTCTCACCCAGTATTGATGTGTTTGCCATATCTTGCTATAATTGTCACTGAATGCTGTCTGGATAATACAAAGACAGTACTGGCACTCTGGTTTCTCGCCAACTTTTATGTAGGCTTTATGAAACTGACACAGAGAAGCAAGATATACATATTCACGTTAAAGGAAATTAGAGTAATTACATAGTGGTGAATGGAAGCCAATCTTAGAGAAGAACCTCTTATTTCCACACATTTCTCTGAAAATAGATATTTTCGATATCTTCTTGGTGGCTGCGGTATATCTTCGGATGCGCTGTTGTATAAAGACACTTTGAGGATGATTTTGATAATTGCCTCTCCAGTGGTCTGCTAAAAGCGTTTTCTTTTGGGTATGTTTACCCTACAAGGATGCACATTGAAATTGTTTTTCTGCTTTTCCGACAAGTTTTGTATACAGATGACAACCATGTGAAAATGATCACCATTCACATGTATCCATAAAAATGACAATAAATGCTGTTTTATGCATGCCAGGGAAGTAGTTGGCGATGTCAGTTTGTAAAGAAATAGTATAGTATTTGTGCAGAGTCGGAACAGGTATGTATACACATTTGCATGTACTCACTGTGTGATAAATGAGAGGGGTCCAGAGACAAAAGCAGGTACGGTCTTGTTTAATGAGAAAATAAGGATGCGCCGCACGGCTAATAAACACAACTGAGGATTCACAAAGTAATACAGGGTCCTTGACCACTTCTTCAAAGGGGTAACTCAGGATTTCAGCCGGAGGTCCGGGCGACTCTTTGAACGGCAAGAACAGGGGCACAAGTGAGAAGTGCAGTTCTCTGCAACCCTCTATAAAGACCGCTGGGTACAGCACAGGGGAGGTAAGCACAACTGCTACACTGAGGCTCTACAAGAAACACTGAATAAGACAGAGCTGGACTAGACTAGACAGGACAAGACTATAATGGAGAAACGATTACACTCAACTCCGTGCATCTTGTTTAAACAATAATCCGACAACACAGACACGAAAAAGAGAGCTAGATATAGCGAAGGCAAGGGAGGCAGATAGCGAACAGGTGTGATGATGAGAAAAATGGAATTCAGCTGACGGTAATGAGGGGTAAGAGTGAGAGTAGGACAAAAAATAACCAGCAGAGGGAGGAGAGGGATGAAAAGAAAAGAGAAAGGAAAGCCAGGATCATGACACACTGTTTTCACAAATGTGCAATTTTGTAGTTTATACATCATAATGGTATTGTTTAAAAAAAATTTTTTTTTTACAAAAATTAGTATTTACACCCCCCCCCCCCCAAAAAAAAAAATTATTGTCATATAAATGAATTCCAAAAAGCATGAAAAGTTTTTGCTTTTAGTTGAAAACGGTTTTGTGTAAATCTGCTGTGTCAGACTTTTAATTAGTAACTTGAACATTATCTTTTGAAATATGCAGAGACAGTAAGTCCTGTCCTCATGTTAGGTTACAGGACTGACAAAAACCCTGAAGTTTGTTATACCCTGTTCTGCTTGAATCAGGTTGTATACATTTGAATACCCAAAAGCAAATGAAATATGGTTAAAATAATAAGCCTAGGTTGAACTGAAACAATTATTCCTCATACTGATAGTTGACGTTGATGTTATATGCACATCCCGCTAGATTCATAATAGTTTATTGTGAGCATTTTTAGAGCAGGCAGAATTTGGCTGACAATTGTAAACCCTGTAAACCCAATGAAAAACATCCAGATGGACAAAAAGGACTACAGGAGTCTTCTCAGGGTGTTCTTAATATATTTTTAACATCAAAGCATTCATTTTTCAATCCATCAACAGTCCAGAAGATTTTTTTTTCAGACCCTTTGCTGTCATGCGTTTGAATGTTGCAAAACACACTAGTTATGTTTTAATATATATCTTATTATATTTTATATAAGTAATAGAGCTAGATGGTATGAACCAAAAATCATGTCTTCTTGTTTTTAGACTGAATGGTGATACATGATGGGCTAAATGTTAAAGTGAAAAAAATAAAAATAAAAATAAAAACCTGTAATGGTGTTTTATCTGCATTGGGTTGTCTTGAAAACAGTCTCAAAACACTGAAATCCTTGCATTTATCTCCTGATTTACTGGATCTGGTTAACACACAAACAAGCATTTGAGGACTTATGCAGCAAATAAAGCAGAACGTGGCAGCAATGCACAACACTGAGAGATACAGATATTACGATTGTAAAATAATGTGTAAAATAATAATTATCAAAAGTATGTACATCACAGAGGGCTGAAGTGTGCAAACCCCTTAAATCAGCATGGTGGCCAGACAGACAGAAGAAACCCCCCAAAATGGTCATTTGTAAGTGGATTCGTGAAATACTGTTTTAAATGCACACTTGTTACTTAACAAACAGATAGAAACTATTAAAGGAAAAAATAATAGACTTAGCATAACCTGATTGCAGAAGTGTTCCTGCACCCCTCAACTAATACTTGGCTTAAACATCTTTTGCTTTTAATACGGCAGCCAGTCTTTTTGAATAAGAGTCAACTTAACACATCTTTCTTTGTCATCCTGGTAAAAGAGCTCAAGATTGATCATACTGCAGAGGGATCTCCTTTGTACAGCCTTTTCAAGTCATTCCACAAGTTTTGTCAATTGAATTTGATGGTCTGGGCTATATACAAAAGGTTATTTTTCTTCTGAAGCTATTTCTTTTATAGACTTGGATTTGTGTTTGGGGTTATTATTCTGCTGAAAGATGAAATTTCTCTTTATCTTCAGGTTTTTATTTGAGGCCTGCAGGATTTGTGCCAAAACGTTCTGGTATTTGGCACTTTCTCTGATTCCTTCTCTTTTTGAGTCTCACCAGTCCCAGCTGAAGAGAGAAACAACCCTATTGCATGATGCTTGCAGCACCAAGCTTCATCATGAATATGGTCTTGTTTTTTGTGCCAAAATGTCACATGCAGCACCAGAACTTTCCAGACATCCATTCAGCTCTTGGCAGCCTCCTTGATACATTTCATCTTGTTTTTAGATACATTTTTGACAGAAGCCCTGTTGTCTCCACTTGCTGATGATGGCCTTCACAGTATTCCATGGCTAATGTTTTGGAAACACTTTTGTACGATTCTCCTGATTTGTACCGCTTCACAATAAGATCCCAAAAACACGCCTTGTAAGCTTTTTGCAGGCAATGGCTTCAGCAATGAAAGCATTCAGGGTTATATTGAATGTGCCATAAAAGTTAGAATGTGATTGGTTAATGTCTTATTATAAAAGAATATGTACATTTATGAAACCTGGTCATTTTAGACATTTTGTCTTTAAAAGTCTATTTGTTTCTTAAATACTTTCTTGTTGGTTTTTATCACACATTAAAAGGTAGAACATTATCTAAACTGTTTAGAAATAGAATTACTTGTCACATTTCAAAAGGGCAGCAGGGGTTTTTTTTTTTTTTTTTTACACGGGGTGTGAAAACTTTTTTACCCACTGTATGTCATACAAATGAAAGAAAGTTATACAGGTTTGAAATGACATGAGGGTAAGGAAATGATGAAATGATTTTGTGCAAACTACGAACTATATCTTTAAATATCTTCATGATTTTCTTTTTAAATGCTTGGAATATTGCACAAATAGTACGGTTTTGGATTTTTGGAGCTGTGGCTCAGATGTTATAAAAAACAAATAAATAAAGGATTTGACATTTGTTGGAGGATTAAAGTCATTAGACTGTGTTACAACATTAGTTCGATATTAGCACTGTCATGCCATGACAGGGCTGCTGGGATCTGAACCTACCAAAGAAAATGTTAGTTAGTTAGTTTACATTTCAGTAAATCTACTGCTGAATGCACTTTTCTTTTACCTCTATTGTGTTTATAATTATTACAGTATGCACGTTTGTAACATGCCTGTAGTCTCAGTTATCATGTTTTTCACGGCATGCAGATTATCCTACTGATTTGTGTTAACTTAAACAGAAACTAATCCAGCATACCATGTTTTCTTATCTAAATGATCATCTTGCAAGTCATGCAACTTAGTGGCTTATGAGATCAACAGTCATTCATCGTCCATTATGTCTTGGACAGCAGCTACATTCCTGATCTTCATTCATCCATCGGTTGCAGATGTAAGTTTGCGAGATAAGTGATGAGTTGCATAAAGTCTGATCTGCTAATTTATCGCTCCTCCTCCCAAACCAATTACAGGCTCAGATTTGCATCAGAATTACTTAACTACTTGATTAGAGTGGATGTTGAGTTAATTGGATGGTGGAGTCCTTATAACAATGAAGTGAGTGACAAATTAGGGTTCAATTATGTCTAACGCATGGCTGTATGTTCTATTTCAAGGACTTTAATCAAAGCAGTATACTAAACAACCAATCCTTAAAGGAAACACAGCTGTGTGCACAAGACATGTTAATTTTCACAGTCACGTCTTGGTGCCTGAGACAGTTGCAAGTTTTCTGATACTGGAGAGGCTGTTGAAGTGAACTCGGCCACATTATTGTGCCAACTTTATGGATTTATCCTTGAGCTAATGTTAGTAGTATTTAATTTGTTGTACATATAAATAACATCTTTGTGAAATTTTTATTCACAGTATAATATATATAAAATGGGGAAAGAATAGTAATGAAATTGGCATGGTGTTCCAAACCTATATGTTTAACTATTAATTCTGTGGAAAATAATGATAATGTCTAAAAATAAATAAATAAACACAATAAGCACAATACAATAATAATAATAATAATAATAATAATAATAAAATTAAAAATAAATAAATATAAAACAAATACAGTTTAAAAATAAACCAACATAGAATATCCAAATACACATCTAAACCTATTCTGATAAATATTATGTAGTAATATTATGTTCTTATAATTATATATATATATATATATATATATATATATATATATATATATATATATTATACACATAATTCATAGAAGCTATTGTGTTGGACAAACAATTAATACACTTTTTAGCACTTTATATACAGGTCCTTCTAAAAAAATTAGCATATTGTGATAAAGTTCATTAAATTCAATTCAATTCAAGTTTATTTGTATAGCGCTTTTTACAATACAAATCGTTACAAAGCAACTTTACAGAAAATTATGTTTCTACAATATTTAGTAGTAGCTAGTAGTTTGTGCACGTTTGACAAGATTTTAGAAAAAGAAAAATAATAATAATAATAATACAAGACGTAGTCAGCTAGATGATGAACTATCAATATTATTAATTAATAGTAATTATAGGATGCAGTCACACATGTAGCAATAATTGTTAGTTCTGTTTGTTGATTCAAGGTTAGCATCATCTGGGGTCCTCTGAGGGTCAGCATCATCTCTTCTCAGGTGTTCTGGATCCAGACTGGAGCTTGTGTAAATCCTAGTTACCACGGGATGTAAATCCCGTGGCAAAACATAGAAACAAAATAGAGACATCATTAGCATAGCTGCTGATCCAACAAAGTAAAATTAGTTTAACCCAAGCTAAAGAATAAAAATGCAGATGCAACTACACTCACAATTTAAGAGATACATTATTCGAATGCTTGGCGAAAGAGATGCGTTTTTAATCTAGATTTAAACAGAGAGAGTGTGTCTGAACCCCGAACATTATCAGGAAGGCTATTCCAGAGTTTGGGAGCCAAATGTGAAAAAGCTCTACCTCCTTTAGTGGACTTTGCTATCCTAGGAACTACCAAAAGTCCAGCGTTTTGTGACCTTAGGGTGCGTGATGGGTTGTAGCGTGGTAGAAGGCTAGTTAGGTACGCAGGAGCTAAACCATTTAGGGCCTTATAGGTAAGTAATGATAATTTGTAACTGATACGGAACCTAATAGGTAGCCAGTGCAGAGACTGTAAAATTGGGGTAATATGATCATATTTTCTTGACCTGGTAAGGACTCTAGCTGCTGCATTTTGGACTACCTGTAGCTTGTTTATTGACGAAGCAGGACAACCACCTAGAAGTCCATTACAATAGTCCAGTCTAGAGGTCATGAAAGCATGAACTAGCTTTTCTGCATCAGAAACAGATAACATGTTTCGTAGCTTGGCAATGTTTCTAAGATGGAAGAATGCGGTTTTTGTAACATTGGAAATATGATTTTCAAAAGACAAATTGCTGTCCAATATAACACCCAGATTTCTGACTGTAGAGGAAGTAACAGTACATCCGTCTAGTTGCAGATTGTAATCTACAAGATTCTGTGTGGTGTTTTTTGGTCCAATAATTAATATCTCTGTCTTATCCGAATTTAATTGGAGAAAATTATTTGTCATCCAATCTTTTACATTTTTAACACACTCTGTTAGCTTAGATAATTGGGAAGTTTCATCTGGTCTCGTTGAAATATATAGCTGAGTATCATCAGCATAACAGTGGAAGCTAATTCCGTATTTTCTAATAATATTACCAAGGGGCAACATGTATATTGAAAATAGAAGGGGACCTAGGACGGATCCTTGTGGCACTCCATATTTTACTGATGATAAATGAGATGACACCCCATTTAAGTAAACAAAATGGTAGCGATCGGACAGGTAGGATCTAAACCATAGAGCCTTAGAGCCTGCCCTTGAATACCTGTATAGTTTTGTAATCGATCTATGAGTATGTCATGATCTATGGTGTCGAACGCAGCACTAAGATCAAGTAAGACTAGAAATGAGATGCAGCCTTGATCTGACGCAAGAAGCAGGTCATTTGTAATTTTAACAAGTGCAGTTTCTGTGCTATGGTGGGGCCTAAAACCTGACTGAAATTCTTCATACAGATCATTTTTATGCAGGAAGGTGCTCAATTGAGCAGACACAACTTTTTCTAAAATTTTAAAATTATAAAAAGTTATGCACTCAATACTTGGTCGGGAATCCTTTTGCAGAAATGACTGCTTCTATGCGGTGTGGCATGGAGGCAATCAGTGCTGAGGTGTTATGGAGGCCCAGGATGCTTCGATAGCGGCCTTAAGCTCATCCAGAGTGTTGGGTCTTGCGTCTCTCAACTTTCTCTTCACAATATCCCACAGATTCTCTATGGGGTTCAGGTCAGAAGAGTTGGCAGGCCAATTGAGCACAGTAATACCATGGTCAGTAAACCATTTACCAGTGGTTTTGGCACTGTGAGCAGGTGCCAGGTCATGCTGAAAAATGAAATCTTCATCTCCATAAAGCTTTTCAGCAGATGGAAGCATGAAGTGCTCCAAAATCTCCTGATAACTAGCTGCATTGACCCTGCCCTTGATAAAACACAGTGGACCAGCACCAGCAGCTGACATGGCACCCCAGACCATCACTGACTGTGGGTACTTGACACTGGACTTCAGGTATTTTGTGGTAACAGTCCAGTGCTGCTTCCCTGTAGCCCATTTCCTGCACACGCCTGTGCACGGTGGCTCTGGATGTTTCTACTCCAGACTCCCCCAAGGTCTGGAATCGGTCCTTCTCCACAATCTTCCTCAGGGTCCGGTCACCTCTTCTCGTTGTGCAGCGTTTTTTGCCACACTTTTTCCTTCCCACAGACTTCCCACTGAGGTGCCTTGATACAGCACTCTGGGAACAGCCTATTCGTTCAGAAATTTCTTTCTGTGTCTTACCCTCTCGCTTGAGGGTGTCAATGATGGCCTTCTGGACAGCAGTCAGGTCGGCAGTCTTACCCATGATTGCGGTTTTGAGTAATGAACCAGGCTGGGAGTTTTTAAAAGCCTCAGGAATCTTTTGCAGGTGTTTAGAGTTAATTAGTTGATTCAGATGATTAGGTTAATAGCTCGTTTAGAGAACCTTTTCATGATATGCAAATTTTTTGAGATAGGAATTTTGGGTTTTCATGAGCTGTATGCCAAAATCATCAGTATTAAAACAATAAAAGACCTGAAATATTTCAGTTGGTGTGCAATGAATAATGCAATGAAAGTTTAATTTTTATCATTACATTATAGAAAACAATGAACTTTATCACAATATGCTAATTTTTTGAGAAGGACCTGTATATATATACAGTAGGTGGCCAGCCTATCTGGGCCTTACCGCCCCGCGTTCTGCGCGTATATATAATTAAGAGATGACTTTGGATAAAGGGAACTGTAATATGGTGATTGCGTGTGAAATATATTAAAATAAGCTCTAAAAATGTATGAAACAAACTTTTGTTGCCTACCATGATGAGGCAACACTTCGTATTCGAAACAGACACAGTTTCATGGAAATCTTTGAAACTCTATACATTTTCAAACACCCCATGCTGAGCCGAATTTTTACAGAGAAACTGCCCAGTTTGCTCAAGGGCATTTGTAATGTCACAAAGCTTGTCAAAGTATCGTTTTGGTATTTGTCTTTGCGACATTGATAAATGAATCTAGTTCAGAATCTACGATTCATTAAGCCATTAAAAAAATGTTAAATTCTCTGTGTATTTAATACTGTTTATGACATGCCTCCCACTGAATAGTGTTTCTTAGAATTTCCTCATTACCAGTGCCATTTATGGACAGCCTGTTCTCATTTCTTACTCATTAAAGTCTTCGCCCTCTGAGGTAATGGAGTGATTCAGACAGGCGAGCACTGATCTGTAGCTTGTTGGGCCTGTCGCCACGGGTCTGAGTGCTCTTTGCTGAGTCGCTGATGGGGAAGTAGGAATGCTGGTTGAAGAAGAGGAAAGCAGAGCTTTTAAAATGCATAAACATCCAAGGAACTTGTCTCATTCATTCTTATTCTCTGGCTGCCACAGTAAGCCACATTGGTGCATGATAAAGAATCGTGATGCTGTAAGGTGGTTGGGCTTCCCACCGGGCAGCGAGTGTTGAGGTGAGTCGAGCTGAACGGGGTTAATGTCACTGCATGCTGTCCAGCAGTGAGGCCTCTTGGTGGGATACAACTCTACGGTCAAGCATGACTGGAGAAGAGACCGGCGATAACATGCATGCCTAACAAACGTGTAAATGTGTTGGAGCACTTGTGCACGTACAAACACAACACGCTAGGATCCTTAAGGGCTTCCTGTTGCCTCACTGTTGTTTCTGTGATGATGTTTTGTTAATTAAGACAATACAGCTTTTAGTTTTTAAGGATAACTTGACTGTAACCAACATTTGTGAGAAAATATACATTTTAATGCTCTTTATGTTGGATTAAATTTGTACATTTTTAAAACCGCTGAAAGAAAAACTGCATCAAATACAGGTGCATATCAATAAATTAGAATGTCGTGGAAAAGTTAATTTATTTCAGTAATTCAACTCAAATTGTGAAACTTCTGTATTAAATAAATTCAGTGCACACAGACTGAAGTAGTTTAAGTCTTTGGTTCTTTTAATTGTGATGATTTTGGCTCACATTTAACAAAATCCCTAATCTCAACAATTTAGAATATGATGACATGCCAATCAGCTAATCAACTCAACTCAACTCAATCAACTTGTTCGATTGTGTTTTTTGAAAACCAAAGTCTCTGCACCCGTTTACCAAGAAATTTTGGAGCACTTCATGCCTCCTTCTGCTGACCAGCTTTTTGAAGATGCTGATTTCATTTTCCAGCAGGATTTGGCACCTGCCCACACTGCCAAAAGCACCAAAAGTTGGTTAAATGACCTTGGTGTTGGTGTGCTTGACTGGCCAGCAAACTCACGAGACCTTAACCCTATAGAGAATCTATGGTATTGCATTGTCAAGAGGAAAATGAGAAATGAGACCAATAAATGCAAATGAGCTGAAGGCCACTGTCAAAGAAACCTTGGCTTCCATACCACCTCAGCAGTGCCACAAACTGATCACCTCCATGCCACGCTGAATTGAGGCAGTAATTAAAGCAAAAGGAGCCCCTACCAAGTAATGTGTACATGTACATTAAATGAACATACTTTCCAGAAGGCCAACAATTCACTATTTATTTTTTTATTGGTCGTATGAAGTATTTTAATTTGTTGAGATTAATTGGTGGGTTTTTGTTCAATATTAGCCAAAATCATCACAATTAAAAGAACCAAAGACTTAAACTACTTCAGTCTGTGTGCATTGAATTTATTTAATACACGAGTTTCACAATTTGAGTTGAATTACTGAAATAAATCAACTTTTCCACAACATTCTAATTTATTGAGATGCACCTGTATTAGTACTTGTTTTCACAGAAAATATCTTCAATATTTATTTATTTTAATTTTTTATTTTTTTTTTAGTAATAGAGAGCTATAGATATATAGCAATGGATATATATGGATAGACAAAGTAAAAAAAAATCCTAATCTTTTTATGGGTTAAACAGTTTTAATAGAAAACAATTATTGCTAAGGTTGCTAAGGTTTATACTTAAAACAAGTGAGGAAAAAACATTAAATATTATTACTTTTTTAAAGAGAAAGTCTTCAATATTTAATATATATCTCCCAGGTTTTTATATAAAATTTTTTTTTTTACAAACGATCAAACGCATTTCTTTCTTTTATTTATTTACTTATTTAAATAGGTAAAACTGTTTTTAATACAAAAAGTGCACCTATACTTGTGAAAATAAACTCTGGTGAAACACCCCTTTTTATGAATGAAGAATAGGATTTCATGTTGATGTGTAAAATAAAAATAAATGTATTATTTTAACTTTTGCACAATAGATATTTTAATAGTATTTGAATAATTTAAAAAAATGCTAATTTCTTTATAACTTTTCAAAGGAAAAAGAAAAAAAAGCTCTGAATTTTACATTTAGCTCAGTGATATATGTCTGATCTAAATATGTCATGTTCTGTTTTGGTGTTATAAAGACACCACAAACTATTTTAAGGCAAGCTATATAGTCTAGTAACTTAGTAGTACATAGAGAAAACATCAAGAGACAGTTCTTTAGTTGTTAACTGATGGAGAAAACTTAAGTGTTTCATGACCCTTCTCGTGAGAGGAAACCCATAATTCAGAATAAAAATGAGGTTTTGTTATTGTGAGAGACAGTCACTTTGGTTTCCTACTGTTCCTCTGTGTATACTGAATGAAGTGTTGTGTCTGACTCCAGCTGAGATGATGAGCAGTGTGTACTGATCTCATCAAGAGCATGGAGTACTGCATGGGCTCATGGGAAAAAAATGAATAGATACCTTTTTTTTCTATTAAACATGAGTCCACAAGGTCATTGTTCATCATTACATAGTATCCTTATACACTGAAATTGCTTTTTTTTCACTATAGAATGAATGTGGTGGGTGGACCTTGCACGTTAAAATTATTATGAAAAAATACAATATTTTTAGCCTAAGGCAGCTAGAAGAACATCAATATTGTGTGTAAACAAACTTGCTATACTATAATCTTAAGGGAGTTTATACATGTGTACAGTCAAGCAGAAAAGCAAGCAATTAATGTTTAACACTAAGTATTTACAGTTTTCTTTTCTTTTCCTTTACCAGAGATACACAGAATGCATGCCTTTGGTAATTGCAATGTTGTGCATGCTTTCAGATGAGTGGTTTATTGCTTTCCTGTGTTGTGTTTTCTGGTGTTGATTTCTAGCACATGTGTTGAGTATAGGCTGGCTGGAGGGGGACAGCACTTTCTCTGGCAGTAATGAGAGTGCATTACATGTTTACTGCCGACCAAAGCGTTCCTTCTTCACAACAAACAGCCTACTTCCATCTTTACATCTGCAAGAACAAATGTGAGCTTCTGGACTTTAGTCAAATATGAATGTGCCTAGTGTGACTGAAACAACCCACAGATGATTTTAAATCATGGATATTTTAAAGCATCAAAAGACATAAAAAAGGCTTACAAATTTTTTTTCAAGATTTTAAAAATGTTAGAATTTCAAGCAAAGAAATGAATATACAATATTTAGCCATTCTGCAACATTTCAGATTTACTAGTAAGCAAAAAATACTTATCTGCTAAGACAAATCTTTTTCAAAAAGCTTCTTTTTTTTTGAAAACATCTGAGGTTTTGTAAATTACTGTTAAAGCTTGTCAAACCAATTTCTTTTGTTTAATTTTTTTTGGATAATCTGATGTGATTCTAAACAAATCAGACATCTTTGTTACAGTCCCTTCTGTAAAATTCATATGGTTCACTTTGAGGTTATATTTTCAAGCACATTTGTTTGGAGTCCGAATTTTTGATGCTCCTTGTTTCTCCCCGAGAGAAAAATAGATCACAGCTTGATAGATCACCACATTTCTTCAGACAGACTTTACATCAAAACTCAGCTGTGCAAAGGCCAGTCCTACAGCAGGGTAATGAGCATAAAAATTACATGTGTTGTTGTCTGCAGCTTTTAGCATTTAGCAGTCAACACTTATGACAATATGCCATATTCAGATGGGTCAGGACAATATTTAACCCTCTGTGTGTTATGCATGCTTCTCAACTGCTTTTTCTGACCCAACATTAACCCCATATATATTCTGTATAAATACTTTTTTTTTTTTTAATAATTTTATTATTTTATATTTTAATATTTAATTTTTTTGCAATTATAAAAGCATGATTAAATGTTTTATTAGTGATCCCATCAAACAAGCAGTTATAAGAAAATTGCGGCCCTTCTGGTGAAGCTTCGACCTCTCCCAAGGTCATCAACAAAGATAGATATGAGTCTTTTTTTTTTAGCAGCAAAAGAGACATTTCTCCATCCCTCGGTTCACAGTTGGGGAAAAATCTGACATTGTTCAGGTAATAAGAAGCTGAAATGACAGCCAGATTGTGACAAATGATCTTGCTTGTGCCGAGACGCTCAATCAGGAATGCTAAGGGCTGGTCTGTAGCCTTACGTTTACTCCCGAGTAATTGCATTTGAGACTTCATTAATCAACAAACAGACAATAAAGTAAACCCTCATTTAGCCCTGATGAAGCAGAGACTCTTTGGCAGATCTCATAGACTCACAGAGGAAGGAGGAAAGCATCTGTTTGTCATTTTCATTGCAGACAGACCTCTGGCCTCATCATGAAGTCTGAGGGTGGGAAGGAGTTTTGTTTATTTACCGTAGAGGACATTTAAGATATTTCAACCTCTGCAGAGAGTCGAGAGAAATATATATGAATGCGTTGGTGGTTGAGACATTATCTCACTGTACTGCAGATAGGCTGCTAAATGAAAAAAGTATATTCAAAGGTGTAATTGATTATCTGATATTAATTACATATCTATCTATCTATCTATCTATCTATCTATCTATCTATCTATCTATCTATCTATCTATCTATCTATCTATCTATCTGTCTGTCTGTCTGTCTGTCTGTCTGTCTGTCTGTCTGTCTATCTGTCTATCTATCTCTCTCTCTCTCTCTCTCTCTCTCTCTCTCTCTCTCTCTCTCTCTCTCTCTATATATATATATATATATATATATAATTTTCATTTAATATGATTCTTTTTTCATGTTCAAATTATTTAACAGTTTAAAAGTATTATATTGCCAGTAATAATTAATATTTAATGTTATATTTATATATAATTACATTATATTTTGTAGCATATTAAAATTATATTATTACTGTTAATATATTATGAATTATTTAGGGTATTAAATACACTTTATCACTTTATAACATTTTCAGACAATTTACCAAAGTTAAATATTTTTAAAGGCCATGTAACTGTATGTGCTTTATTTTATGAAAATGATGGAGCAACGCACATGCCATGCAGGAAAAAATTGTAGGCTAAAACGTGTATAGTTTACTATTTTGTTCCCTCGGATTATAAATTGTGTGCACAATTTACTAATTTGTTCCCTCGATTTGCTAAATCATTCACGCGATATATAACTAATTAGTAAATCGTGTGCACAATTAAGCAAATCGAGGGAACGAATGAGCGAACTGAGGGAACAAAATAGTAATCGCGTGCACGTTTTAGTACATTGAGGGAACAAATGATTAAATCGTGTGCACAATTTATTTATTTTTTCATGCATGTTATGTACAGGTCTCCGTATAAAAAAATAACAATACTAATATTTACTTCTTTTTTTTTTTGTTATAGAGCTTTTTTTTTTGGTGGAAAACCACAGGCTCTTTTAAAACGTATTATTCTTTATTCTTTATATCATTTATCATTTGACTTGTGTATAAAATGAACAAATACCTTTTCACTATCATGAATTTGCTTATGTATTATTTCCAGCAAGTTGCGACAGACAGCATGCCTAGGCATTTTTTGGCAGATCCAGCTGGGTTCTTCTAGCTTCTGCTTAAATTGCATCATACAAAATCTGCCCCTCACTGCAGTCCAAAACACACACCACACACTCCGATAAGACGACACAGGAGTCCTCCGGCTGTCTCCGGTGCAGCTTTCTCCTCCACATAGTCTTTATTAAATGGCAGGCCAGAGCTGGTATGTCAGGCCCGCCATCCTCCCTTTGAAAGGCTCTCATCACCATTGATGTGCCTGCTTGCCCATGGGAGCAAAAGAAGCTGTAGAGATGAAAGCTGCCCTGTCTGCTGTCACCTACTGACATGCATCCATGCACTTACACATACACGCACACAACGTGCCCTTGCCTTGTCCTCTCAACTGTACCTCAGTAGAAGTAAGGTGAACTAGCAGGGAAAAAGTGAAAGATTGCAGGGTGTCTGCATAGAGATTCGAATGAATGAATGAATACAGTACAGTATAGTATAGTATTGACCTTGCATTCTGGGATTTATTTTCCCGCCCATTTCAAGTTTTCTACAGTACATTTCTTGTTTTAGTTAATGCATTTTATCTTCTCTCCCAGTGTTATAAGTTTTTTGTGTATAGTTTTTAAAGTTTAATGTGCAAAGACATTTGAGCAAATTTTTCTGTAGTTTTAAGCTAACATTTTTGCCTGTGACAAGGAAAAGTGGAAATCCGAGCTTGGAAAGAAAAAAAAAAAAAATTGTTCATATATGATAAGTATATGACAAGTCAGTCCTCTTCTGGAGCTTTTTATTTGCATTTCCACTTTGTGTACATGAATGTTTTGACCCTAGAATGTTAAACTCTTTCGTACTTACTCTGTTCTTGTCTTATATGTTAAGCCTAAAGTATATGTTTTCCCTGTTAAGCTTGCACTCAGAATGTTCCTCCTAGTTTTTAAAATAGCTTTTTACATTTTGAAAAGTGAATTTGAGACATTTTAATACTTATTTAGGACCCCTGAAAACCCTGTCCCTCTTACTTCGGACAAAGTAGACAGTCTGGGTTGAGGCATTTGCCGAAAGTTAGAAAGAGAAACAGCAATCTGTCCTTCCTCCTGCCTCCTGAGAAGCCCATTTAAAGCGCTGGAGCTTTGAGGGATGGAGGTGACTCAGAGAGATGTCAGAGTGGAGGGCACAGACTCAATCCCTCAGCTTTGTGCAGAAGGACAGGATCTGTGCCTGTCTCTCTGCCGCGTTTGCAGCCAGATGCCAGTGTGCTGCATGTCAAACAGCCAAGCGGGGCCTCTGTCCACCTGACACACGTACAAACACATGCAAATCATTCCCCCATTTTAATGGCTCTCCTTTAGAGCTACAAACTTCAGAAAGGCTCTCAGCTGACCGTGCCTAGTCTCCATTCTTTGTTCAGTGTCCAAGCGTTTTTTTCTTTCTTCTCTATAGCTTAGCTCAGAGGTTTTGGTGGCTAGAGGTCCTTGTCACAACCTTGCAGGCTTCACCACTTCAGTTAGAAGAGGCCAGATGGATGTTAGTCAGGGTAGATGCCATGTTTAGTTTTACATTAATGGAAATGATCCTGTGAGAGGTAAAACAGCAGACTATTTAGAAGGTCGTTGTAGAGTTTGTAATCGCTGTATCATTTTTTTTTTTTTTGCAAGAAATTAACTTTCTTTTATTCAACAAGGACACATTAAATTGATCAAAATTTACAAAAAAGAGAGATTTATAAAATTAAAAAGGTACTTATATTTCAAATACCCTAAATTGTGTTCTTTTGAACCTTCTTTCAATCAAAGAATTCCAAAAAAGTCTCACTGTTTTCTAGAAAAGATTAAGCAGCGGGGCGGGTCGAGGTGGGTGGTAGGATCGCAAAACATAAATACAAAATAAAAAACGTGTGAAATCCAAGTGGAAAGGTTCGACATCTGTATTTATTTTTTTGGTTTGTTTTATAATTGTTTTGTTTTCTTTAGGAATCCTGTAAGCACTTTTTTATTGATATAAAGCAGATGTTATTTTTTGTTTAGATCAAAATTTTATGACATTGTATACACAGCCCTACTGAAGACTGATGGCAGCTGAAAATTTAGCTTTATTATCACGGGAATAAATAAAACTTGTTTTAAAATAGAAAGATAATTTTTAAATAGTAATAATATTTTACTAAATTGCTGTTTTCACTGTTTCTTTTTTCCAAGTAAAGTAAATGTAGTTTTGAGGAGACTTTTCAAAAATAAGTCTCTTAAAAAAACAAAAAACATTACAAACCCCAAACTGAAAGGTCCCTCACAGCCTTCTATTCACATCTAGTTAAATATGGGACCAAGGGGTCTAAAATAAATAAATAAATAATTTAAACTCCCCCTAACCCTGTCTCAACTTGTTTTTCTGTTCTTTTGGTTCTTTCCTGGAGAGGAAAGAGATCCAGACATTTTTTAGAGGGTGAGAAAAAGAACAAAAACAAAGCCACAATATCAGGTGTTCCTCAGTATTCATTAATATTGCTGTATTCACAGTTAGCAAAAATGTGATGTACAGTAGGCCTATGTGTGCAAATGTTGATTTGTCCATCATTATGTATAGCACATCCTCATTTTCATCATCTATGCAATGTTCTTATTACCTCTCAGAAGGGCGATTTAATGTTGCAAACAGGCAGATTGAGACACTGTGACCTTTAAGTGAGCTTATTTTAGTGCTGAGATAGTTAGAGCAAATGTTTCAGGACAGTGGAGGAAATGAGTTGATTGGCGATCCTTTTTGGTCCTCTTCATTTGCATGATGTTGTTTGTGACTCACACATCCATCATACTGTATAACAAACTGATATAGATCTCAGTATCTAATACAGTTTCTGATGATTTTCTCTTTCTACATCTTTTTCTCTCTCTCTTTTTCTTTCTAAATAAATACGATGGAGTTTAACAGACATGGCTTATTTAAAGCATCCAGCTGTATGCTTTTTCTTTTTTGGTATGCCTTCACATGAGCAATGGACTGAGGTGTAATCAGATTTTATGACTGACATCTTGCCTTGAAGCTTGCTCATTTTCACACAATTTGCCCACTTGTGAGTCAGTTTCAGATATTTGAAAATCAAACAAAGCCAAAACTTTTTGTGTGTGTGTGTGTCATCGAAGACTTGTGTAACTAATGTGGGCATTTTATTCTTCACCAGTGCTTTTATTTTAACACAGAATTTTTGCCTTTTTGTGCTTTTCAGAGTGCAAAGTTATGTCAAGTGTCTAGCAACAAACAAACACTGGGCCACAACCTGAGTGTGAGTGATCAACCGCTTTAATGTGCACTTCAAGTCTCCAAAACTGATATGTACAGTCACGAACCCTGAACACAATTAGCTTCTATCGAACCCGCACTTACCACCCTCACAGGTCATACACAGTATTCTCTTTCTATTCTTTAATTCATGTGCATGTAATCCCTTTTCATTCCTCCGCTAAACACAAGCAGAAGCTTAAGAGACCGAGGCGAAGGCCATTTTATCATTTCAAATCCCGTGGAGAAGGATTGCGACAGGCATTATGGGTTCGGTACATCTTGTTACATTCTATCAAATTGTGAAATTGTGAGTCAGTCACGATAAACCAACCACAAAGCCTTATGTAAAGGGCTTTCTGTTTTTGTCCGCGTAACTCATGTCAAAAATTAGATCTCCATTCTCGAGCCATAGGAATCGCTGAAGTATTAAAAGAATGATTCAGTGTTTAATTAGCCACTGAACCCTTCAAGAGATAATTATTCTTGCTGCATCCAACATGTTATTCAAGCTCCTCCTGTGCTGAACAGTAAACAGAAAGTGTCTGTGAAACTAAAGTTGTGACACACGCTAATTAGTCATTTTCCCACTGTTGTCTGCGCTGGCGTGCTGCTGTGAATGCATTGGGTATGAGTCAAGAACTTCAGCGGCTGTCAACGGAGAAGTCTTCTACTTTGATGTTTTGAAAACACTCATTGAAAACTATCTAATGTCCCTGCCTGTCCTTTTGTGAAGTGTCTGTAATTGCTGATGACTTTGTGGTAAAGAGTTCTGCCGAAAGCCCTTCTCTATTGTGAAATGGTTACCATTTACAAAGTACCCTGCATGTAATATTAGTGTGCTGAAGTGCACAGTGTAATATTTTGCAAGGCTGTATTGAATTAATCAAAACAGACAGAAGGGACGTGTAATATTACAAAAGATTTATATTTGAAATAAAGTTTTTTTTTTTTCTATTAATCAAAGAATTCTGGAAAAAATATATATTAATGTTTCCACCTATTAGATTGTGGATCAACTGTCCAACATGTATTTTTTATTTTATTTTTTCTAATCAAGGAATTATTTATATAATGTAATAAATTCACTAAGGTTTGCTCAATTCACTCAACTGTTTTATATTCCCATTTGTATATTTATGGCTAATTTATTTATTTATTTATTGGTCACATCTACATATTAAATATATGTATACAGATACAGATACTTTTGTATGGGCAAATTAAAATTTTTTCTCTGTTTAGTGTATTTTACACTATGTGTAGACCTCCATATATCCTTTATAAAAGCATGTTTTGAAGAGTTAGTTACTATAAATGTGGTCTCAGTGTCTCTTCAAGTAGCCCCAAAGGGCTTTCTGAACTGTGTCTTAAAAAGCTCATTAAATCCTCTTGGAGCCTATATTAAGAAACCATCGTGGACATTATATAACTCTGGATAACGGAGTTCATAAATTACCTTGTAAATAGTTCCATAAACTCAGTCCTGTGACCCCCATCTGGACATCATCTCACCACCAGTAACTTTTATTTCATCACAACATCATGTTCCGGTAGAATATGTGCCCAGGGGGACATGGTTAAAATGCAGAGGACACCTGCTAACATCTGGCTAAAAGTTAGCCCTTCCCACTGATCAGCACTAGCAATAGAGACTCACTTCTTGGGAAACACTGAAGGCAATTAGTTTAAAAGGCGTTACTTGACATTTAACTCCTGGCCTCTTTATGAGCCAGTGAATAGCTGACATTTGTATGTGGCTGAGGCATCGCTGGACTGCAATTTGGCTGGCAGTAGGGGTCCCAGACCCGCAGACTGGGTTAGGGCTGTCTGCATCCAGACTCAGAGCAGACAACCAAAAGGGAGGAGGCAGTAGGTCAGGCTGACTCTTAAGGCAAGCCAGAGCTCCGTAATGGGCAGAGAACTCTGAATCATACAGTCGTACATCCGAGAAGAGTGCGGGGGAAAATTCTTCCACTACTGTTGGATGAGGTCAAGGACTTATCCAATGCAATGTACAGAATATATTTCTGAGGCACAGCCGAGTTAGGTACAACCTAGTGGTTAAAGCTCCAGGCTAATAACCAAGTGGTTGCCGATTTAAATAGTTCAAAAAGTGATCTACCTGTAGGACTTTAACCCCAGGTTCTATGGACATTGTCTCTGTAATATGTGTATTGTTGCTATGAATAAGTCATCTGAAATCATTAGTAACTACTGTTTAGTTTCAGATTAGGAAAGTATGGAAAACTTTAAATGATAAAAATGAGCTCCATTTCTGGCCAAGTCCCAGACTGTTAAATTTGAAGTGAATTCAAAACAGTCACACATTAATTGACATTAAGTTTATGTATTTTATGCTCACCATTTGTTTGATTAAAATACAGTGAAAACAGTAATATTATGATATATTATTCCAACTTAAAACAACTGTTATCTATTTCAATAGATTTTTTAAATGTAAAAGATGCCAAAAGATTCAGCATTTGTTACTTCAGTCTTCAGTGTTAAATGATACTTCAGAAATCATTTTAATATGCAGATTTAGTGCATCTCACAACTGCTACATGAATATTTTTGAGTTTCATTAGTTCAACAATTATTTGTTTTGCAGATTGAATTACATTGCATACCTTTTATCAGATCATGCATAGGAACTGAACCCAGTCAAACCCTAGTTGAAACTGTTTGAGCTACAGAACTAAAATATATGCAAATTCTCATGCTGCATCCTGCTTTCTACCTTAATTCAAATTCAATTCAGGTTCAGCAATTGAATTGAAATTTATAAAGCATTGTCGATTCAAGTCTGGATAGCACACAATCCGTCCTGCTGAATGGCTTATGGTAATGCTTTACCTGTTGCAGGGAGCTGATTTTTGTTAGCTGCTACTTTAGTACTGTTGAAATTTTAGATGAAATGGAAAGGTGCCACCAGTTTCTGAACATTTCATGCCTTATGAATAATAAGTTTAGGAATGTACAAACAAACAAACAACCCCCAAAACCACAACTACAAATGTGTATGCAAAATGTTAAAAAGAAGCTTTTCAGACTCCCCCATTCACTCAATTATTCTTCAGCATAAAACAGTCTCTCAGTTTTAAAGAAAGCTCAAAGAGTAGCGCAACCCTGGATTAGTGCGCATAACAAGGATGTCAGCAGTGTTCTGATATAATATAGTGCCCTGACTCAGTGATGTATGGCTGGAGTTGATTTATCATGCGTGAAACGCTGACTACAGGTATTGGCAGGGCTTACGTGACCCCATGTCTCATACCGCATATACATAACCGGCTAATGGTGATGGATCTCCTGTGCTGACTGCAAATGCAATATATTTTCATGACATCTGTCAATCAAGCTGGGCTCACCATAATCAATTTCACTTCTTGCTAGCTCTCTGAAGCTAGCTCCCATGGGATGCGGGAGCTGTTTTAGGCTCGGTTATGTCGAGTAGGAGCAATTGCCTGCAGCTCTCTCCTCTGCTTTAATATGATGCTCCCCAAATTTGTTTTTATCTAAATTGCTGCAAGTATTAGCTCTAGCTGTGACCCCTGTAAACTGAAATGAGAATTGATTTAGCTGAAAAGAGCTTCCAGTTTATGATGAGGATTCTTCCACTCCCTTGACAAATAGCCTGATGCTACACACACACACACACACACACACAACGAAACGCTACTATCACTAACAACAGCACTACAAAACAAATGGGAATGCACTGGATGCCTCCAGCTCATGGCAGTGAAGCCTAATATAAATTACCTTTGCTAAAAAGATCCAATTAACGCAATTAGGTTTCTCATTTTCTTGAATTAAAAGCCGTGGGAGTTAACTGAGGACAGAGACTGGCGAACATAGACACGTGCCACTATTGGCACGCGAGCAAAGAAACAGAGTTATAGTGGCCCTTTAAAAACTGTATAGATATTTGAAAATCTTGACATGTATGTATGTATGTATGTATGCATATAGATAGATAGATAGATAGATAGATAGATAGATAGATAGATAGATAGATAGATAGATAGATAGATAGATAGACATTATACTTAAGTCATTCAAGATTTGTGTCTTTATTGGCTACCAGTTGCTGTACCTACTGTATTGCTGTGTTTTTAATGTAGGAAGTTCAGGGAATCAGCTGGATCTCTGCTGATAATTTCTTTACGCCATACATTGATCTTTGAAATGTGTAACACAGTAGTATTTTATGTCTGTCTTTGTACAGTTGCTCGAAATCAAATTGTTTAAGAGACTGTGCTGATGACACCCCCCCCCCCCCACACACACATATACTGCAATGCAATTTAACATTCACTTCACACTGTGTTCTGTGTCAGTGATTGTTGTCATTATTTAAAGTATAGCTCTCACAGAACCATAGAGGTGTGCATATTGATTTCTGGGGATGTTTTGGTATTTTTTTTTCTTTCAAATTCCAGTAGACATTAGTTGTTATTGAACAGGAAAAACATTTAATATAAAGTATAGATCAACAAAAATGTTACCTCTTTGAACAAAACACCCCTGGTAGAAATCAACACACCAATGTCACCCGTTGTTCTTGGCATCAGAACAAAAGTGACATTTAAAAGTCTACAGTACTGCAAACTTTCCACACGTTCCAGACGACAGATGTGCAGGTGTGTATTTTTTTTAAAGGTTACTAGCGTCTTTTTGTATGTAGTGTTGTTAATAACACCAGTGACTTACTGTCTGCTCCATTTCTCTTGGGCCCTGGGTGATATTTATGTTTTGTGGGGAGCATGGGGGAACATCTCCTTTCAAACTTCAGAAAAGCAAACTCTGCAACTCTGGCTAGCAAGAATGTCCTATTTCAGATTTCTCATCTGGAGGTCATTCTTTCTCTGCCCACCATCCTATTTTGGGGAAGATACAAGAAAAAGAGCAACAAGACGATTAGAAAAAGAAGAAAAAGTACCATCAATATAGCAGTTCTACCTCTTATCTTTATATATACTGAATGTGCTTTCCATCTCAAAGGCCTCAGTCCAATTCCTTTTCTAAGTATTTCATAATTAATTGAACCAATAAATTACTCTCTCTAAAAATTGGCATGCAGTTCATCTGTTAAATCTGAAGTCATTTTATGAGTTTCTTGGTCTTAAATAGACTTTTCACCAGCTTTATCAGAGCTACGTGTCACTACCTGAAGACAAATACATAATTTTGAGCTCACCTTGATCTTAAATACAAATAGTTCACCCAAAAAAGAACTCTTCACAATTATTGTATTTTGATGCTATTTCTGGTATTCTGAAGCTATCCTTCACATTGTATAAAGAAAATACGTACTTCCATATCTTTAAGCACTGTATAACGGCCTCCGTTAGTCTTCTGAAGGAGTTTTATAACCTCCTGCTTGTGTACTGTATGTTCTTGAGTGACTGCACTTATCGAATTCTCTATCATCAGCTGGAGCTTGTTTGTGTCCCATTTCAAGTTTATTGTTCTGTAAAAGCAAAGATGATGAATGGGGCCAAGACATAATGTTTTTTGGACTATTTGTGGTGCACACAAACAAATAGAAGACCTTGACTAATGCTAGCTCTAATATTTCCTGTGGATAGTGCGAGTTGTGTTCGGGCTTGCTGAACTCACCACCTCAATGTTGGATCTTGAGGGTGGCTACTCTCAAGTCTTTGTTGCATGCATCATTTATGGTGGAGAAATGTCCCATCACTTTTTTGCAGTTCATTAGTGACAAAGTTTTGTTTCCCAAAGTGCTTCTCCTAAAAAAGAAATTCTGATTCTGATTCCAAAAAATACTGTGACTGCCACTGACAGATGTCGAAATTTAAGTTATGGATTTGAACATATTAAATGCATTTAATAAACTTTATTTGGAGTACTATTGGAGTTTGTTTATTTATTTATTTATTTATTTTTTATAAAACCTAAGATGTATTTCAATGTCACTATTGATGAGGATTGTATGATCCCTGTATAATATCATTATTTAAGTGAAAGGTAAAGTAATAGTTCCATTTTAGCAAACATACTTCAGTATCCTTAACTTTTACTTCAGAGCTACTTACACACAATTAAAGTGCACTAAATACAAAATTAGTTGTTCCAGTTTAGCAGACTTTAAGGATACCAGTTTAGAATACCAACCGTACAACTGCAGGGTATTTTTATTAAGCAGATGCATGTTTAAATGCATTTGTAGTATACTAATCATGAAAAAAAAGTATTTAAAATAAAAAATTATTTTTCACTAGGCTGCACATTACTAGCTTTTTTAAAAGAAACTGGTTGAGTAGAATAGAAACTTTTCCCATTTGCTTATCTTATCACTCAAAAATTCAGAAAAGGAAAAAGGCAGTGAGACAACGATCCGTCACAGCTCCCATTTAACAGAGTGTGATGCTTGACAGAGGTATTTCACACTAAATAATGACAAAGCTAAGTGTGACATTAGAAGTTGTTGAAAGATTGATGGTTTTCCCTCTTGAAAAAATGATAAACAAAACAACTGGCAATTTGTAGTTAAGGTCAATGAAATGCTAAAAACGATTACTTTCATAATGTTAAATTGCTGTAATTATCCTTTTTGTCCTAAAACTTTACTTTTACATTGGCAACACTGTCCTTTAGAGGATTCTGTGTTGGATCTAAAGAAACATAAGTGGTATTGCCTTGGTTACTTGTTGCAGATTCTAAGCCTTTTTTGTGGGCCGAGATTTAGAGATTAGCCTCTTAGAATCAAACAATCTCAGTGATGCGCATTGAAATGCTGAACATGTAATTCACAAGCACAGGATGTGTTTCACAGACAGAGAGTGCAATTACAATATCCACTCAATTTTTATTCCTCCCAGACTCATTCTTTTCTTCTTGAGAATTTGTATGGAAGTCACCATGCTGCAAACAATTAAACAGAAGACCACATTCTTTGTGGTTCAAAATTAACAGCTGTTTTTCCTGTTAATTGAAATGAATCCCAGCTGACCAGGAAGGAGCCAATTAACTTTTAGCTTTCTACTGAATGGGTGGCACTGAGGGAGACATTTGCCTTTTCTCACTTGATAAAAGAACACTCATGGTGCGGATGATCTCTTCTCGCTTCAAACTATAAACGTATTCTGAGACATTGCTCGCAGGAAATGTAGCGTGTTTTGTCAATGTCGTCTCTTTTCCCTTTTTGGATAGAAGCTATAAGCAAAGGTGTAATGAGATCATAAAGAGGCATTATTTAAACTCTGATTGTAATGTGGCTGAATATTGACTAGGTACAAAGGACATTATTTTTTCCCCCTCCGTGTTTCAGAAAAGCTGCCCATAACCTCTGTTTTCTTCATAATAATAACATAACTAAATAGATTTGGCAAACGATCCAGTTTATCTTCTTCTTTCGGAAAGCGTCAAATGATTTTACAATGCATTTTCACAGAGGTGAGCAATGCAGCCAATCACAGACATGTTTGTTGATTTCTAAAACGCAATTGCCAATTATAGGTGTTTAGGTTGGAATTCATGCACCCACCACTCCCGTCGCCGTTTTTTGTCCAGTGCTGAGTTCTATCATGCTCGTAACTTCTTTCTAACAAAGACATTAAAAAAAGTAGGACTATGATTAATTTAAAAAGTGTGTCCATATTGTTTTTTCATGTGTTATTTAACAGAAATTATGATATGCTAGTCTATTTTATTTCACTTGTAGCAAAGAATTTTTGACTATTACACTTATTTGACTGTTAGTTTGACTGTATACTGTACAGTATTGTTCGTTAGGGGCACATGAATATGTGTGTATTATACCACTAATCCAATCATCAAGGCCTACATTTCTTCATATATAACCCATTTATCATGTCTTGTGTTGTCAGGACATAGGGAATGGAGAACGAATTGAATAATAGGGTGCTAGCATTAGCTCACAGCAATTCCATTGAACTCCAGTGACCAGAACTCAATTGGCGGATGTTTCCATTTGACGAGCGATTAACCAGGAGCTCGCTGCCCAAGCAATTGACCTGTCACCAATGCGAAGGCTGTGCCAGATAAGCATGCAGGTGAAGGGGAAAGAGGATGTGGAGATTGACGCAATTAGCCTAATGAGTACATAAAGCTTCCAGTGGCACTGGCTGTAACTCTGTTTACCCACAACCGCAAACCAGCAGATGCAAAATCTGATTACCTTGCTTGCAGATCCAGCAGACAATCTTGCTTCAACCTTAACCCCAATTCCCTCATTAGAATATCAATGGGATTTTTTTTTCTCCTTTTACTAAACATAATGATAGTGTGTATCAGGAAAAATACTTTGTTTTGAGGCACCTATTCCAAGGCTATGATTATTTAATATGTAAAAACTGAATGTGAACCACAAAGGGTCAAAAGTGTATTCTGAACAGAGACAAAGATAAATAATTAGTTTGCTTACATACATTTCAGTGCATGGACTCTGAATTTCAGTGACAGTTAAACATACTGCCATAAAAACAGATTATATTCTCTACCTTTAAAAATATAATTCATTCATGGAATTAAAACTGAGATCATTAACTCATGCAACCATTCAATAACTGTATGTCTTGCTTCCTTCCATGGAATGCAAAATGATAATTTGAGCTGAATGACTAAGCAGCTCTGATTGGGACAAAAAAAAAAAAAAATAGAAGTATCTGCCAAGGTTAAGAACTGTTAAAAACCACTTGAGGGGGCAAATTATTCCCTGTGTGTGTGTGTGTGTGTGTGTGTGTGTGTTTGATTCTACTGAGAGCACAATAAATCTTAGCCAGGCTACATGCCATATTGAATTTAAAGGATTAGTTCACTTTCAAAATAAACATTTCCTGATAATTTACTCACCCCAATCTCATCCAAGATGTTCCTGTCTTTCTTTCTTTCTTTCTTTAGTAAAAAATAAATTAAAGTATTTGAGGAAAACATTCCAATATTTTCTTCAATTGGAGTCAATGGGTTAAATGTCCAAATTGCAGTTTCAATGCAGCTTTAAAGAGCTCCACATGATCCCAGCCGAGGAATAAGGACCTTGTCTAGTGAAATGATTGCCATGGTAATTTTTCTCAAAAAAAAAAAAAAAAAAAAAAAACTAAACAATTATATAATTTGTAACCACAAATGCTCGTCTTGCACTAGATCGACCACAAACATTATGTAATCACATTGGAAAGGTCATGCATGATGTGGGCAGAAGTACCAGCCCAGTGTTTACGAACGTACAAAGAAAGTCAAATTCCCTTTGCAATAAAAAGGTAAAACAACGATGCTGGATGATTTCGATAAATTAGATTTAAGAAAATTTGACAGTTTTCTGCCCTACCCTACCTTTTTGAACCGAAGTACACAGACGAAGAACAAACCACATGTGACTTTTCCAGTGTGATCAGGTAATGTGTAAAGTCACAGATGCACAATACAGAGCTGGTGCAAGATGAGCATTTGTGCTGAAAAAGTGTATACATTATTATAATTTTTTTAGTGATCAATTGTTTCACTAGAAAAGACCCTTATTCGTCGCTTGGGATTGTGTAGAGCGCTTTGAAGCAGAATTGAAACTGCAGTTTGGACCTTCAACCCGTTGGCCACCATTGAAGTCCACTACATGGAGCAAATCCTGGAAAATTTTCCTTAAAAACCTTAATTTATATTTGACTGAAGAAAGAAAGACATGAACATCTTGGATGACATAAGGGTGAGTAAATTATCAGGACATTTGTATTCCGAAAGTGAACTAATCCTTTAACAGATGAAAATGAGGCTGTTTCATGGAGTTTTTTATCTACTAAACGTCTTTTTTGAAACAATATAGACAGTAGTTAAACAACAGTAGGCCTACAATCTAATTATCACACTGTACTTTTATCCCTCAGAGACAGTTTTCATTCCTGTCAAAAATTATACCACTTTCTAACTAAGGTCTATAGGCTTCCTGAATATTCAAGTCAAAATTAAATACAGATTTTTTCCCCCCTTCTTGTTCTTCATGGTTTACCTAATGTAGAATTTAATCCTTTTTTGAGGGAATTCCACACAATGTCCTTTAATCCTAATGGTTCTGATATCTGGCTTACCTTTAAGTTACGTGGGTGCACATGAGAAAGCCTGGGTTAGTTGTAAGCTCCTGAAAATGGATAAGGCCTTTCTGAAATAGCTACAATGAGAACATCAATTGAAAATGGCCCAAAATTGTTTATGATTTAAGCTAAAGCCACCCCTTCCCCCATCCCAGATTGTGTCACTAAATAATATCACTGTATATTCCAAAGCCTGATTAGTCTCATTATTAGATTGTTCAGCCACGGGTGGGCGGCACCCATTGAAGCTCTTCCAGTGCTTCTGATTCAGTGGAATGAGCGCATGCCATGTATTTATGAAGCATTGTTTGGACACACACTGCTGTGACAGTGTGAAGTCAATGCCAGCAAAGGTTAGACCCCCCCAGCTGCATGCAAATTGTTGCCAAGCAGTGGGCAACCCCGTTGGCATGGTGACAAGTGTTTGTTTCCACACAGCCAGGGACTCTAAATAATTCTGGTGTCATGGCAGAGAAGGAGACAGCTTGTGAAACAGAAGGCAGATTAGCAAATATGTCCAGGTTCACCGGGTTATGAAATTTGTTGATGGTCCATTGGTATTTTTCATTATTATTATTTTCGGTCACTATTTTCTTTGTAGGAAAAAAAAAAGTTAATTTAATTAAAATGAATGAATGAATGAATGAATGAATATAATATCTATATAATATCTCAGTTGTTTTTCCTGGCTATGGAAAAAAAAGTGCTTAAAATTTAAGTTAAAAGGTAAAAAAATTGTGATTTATAATCACCTTTTTTACATACAATTTTATGTACAGAGATTTTCCATGCCGTTCCATTCAGACAAGCTGTTTCTCTCCTGTTTCTCAGAAGGTTTTTATACCAAAAATGTCAATGGGGTCCAGTGTTGTTTTTTACTGTATCATTAAAACATTTGTAACATACCTCTATTTTTTTTTTTTTTTTTTTTGAGAAATAGTCCATGGTAGTCGTGTACTGTTAAAGCTTGCAATCAAATCAATGATTATATTCAAACATTTCCCATCAATTCCTTCAATGAACAAACATCTGAATTATGTGATCCAGTTTAATCTAATATGTCAGCAATTAAATCCTCATATAAAGAAGTTTAGGAGCAACATCTCATAATCAAATTCTTGACAGATACTATCTGAGAGCACCCTATAACAAAATTAACCTTTTCCACCAAGGAGCATGTAAAGATACATAATTTGGATCAAATCTAGATTGTCTAATGAAGACTTCTCAAATACTGTATATGCTTACAACCAATTCTTTGATTGGTTGTTTAAAGACATGACAGAAGACGGTAACAGAAAACCTTTTGGACACGTCTTTGGCTGAACATTTAGTGTGGATAATGAACATTTTACAGCTCCTTGAGAGCAGCGTAAAAGACCCATCACACTCTAGAATTTTAATGCCTGTCATGTTTGACTATTTTACTGCTCTTTACATTCTCTTGTACATTTCCAGAGTGTGACCAGCATGCAAAACACAGCTCTGCTTAAAAAGAACGCTTGAAAGATGGCTTATTCAAGGTTTTCAGAGTGCTTTGACATATCAGTGAAATGCTCTTCGACGACATATTTACTTTCAGATAATCTGATTCGGAAACTTTAATGTTATTATTATTGCAATGGAGTCTTTCTTAAAATATCATATTGTGTCCAGATGGCCATTCACACTTTAAAATTGTACTGGTGTTTCTTTGTTTCTTTATTGCAGGGGAGTAGCCATCTTTTCAGAAGTGAGGGGGACAGAAATCACACACACAAACACACACACACACACACACACACACACACACACACACACACACACACACACACACACACACACACACACACACAATATATATACAGTACAGACCAAAAGATTGGACACATCTTCTCATTCAAAGAGTTTTCTTTATTTTCATGAGGTCATCTGGCGCAGAAACCCCATCACTCTCCTTCTTGGTTAAATAGCTTGATGCCTTCAGTGTGAATCTACAATTTTCATAGTCATGAAAATAAAGAAAACTCTTTGATTGAGAAGGTTTGTCCAAACTTTTGGTCTGTACTGTATATATATATATTGTGACGGGAGGAGCACAAGACAGACACAGTGGCAGTGGCGTCAGGCCTCGGAGAGGCTTTTATTAACAGAAAATCAAATAAAGCGGGGGATAAAGGTGGCCAAAGGGGAAGAGAGTCCAAAATAAACTGGGAATCTGGGGTCCTCGTCGTGCTGCGGGGTTCGTGTGGGTCGGACAGTGTTCGTGGTGGAAGGGTCCAGGTAAGGGGCGGAGTCCGGGGCGCGACGGCTTCCTCTAGCGGCCGCATCACTCTCGTTGGCCGCGGCGCTGGCAGGGGATGGACGGCCCGGCATCCTGGCCCGTCGGTCGTGTTACCTGGACCCACGAGGACACCATTGTGCATGCACGGGGAAGAGACCGGTCTCCCGAGGAGAGGCGTGTTGGGCTTTTAAACAGTGGCGGTGATGAGGCTCCATTTCCTTCAGGTGTGCCCCATCACACGCCACCAGCCCTGACTCGTCCAGCGCCCCTCCTCTCACACACCCACTCCAGTCGGGAGCCTGGTGAAGGGCGGCGATTTAGGACGGGGTGCCGGTGACAATCAGGGAGGAGGCAGCTGACTCGTGTATATATATATATATATAACATTACAATATAAAATTTCTATAATCTATATAGCCTACCAGTCAACAGTTTTTGAACAGTAAGATTTTTAATGTTTTTAAAGAAGTCACCAAGCCTGCATTTATTTGATCCAAAGCACAGCTAAAGCAGTAATGTTGTGAAATATTTGTACTATTTAAAATAACTGTTTTCTACTGTAATATATTTGAAAATGTAATTTATTCCTGTGACCAAAGGTGAATTTTCAGCATCATTATTCTAGTCTTTAGTGTCACATCCTCATTATCAATATTTATAACAGATGAGTACTTTTTTTTCAGTATTCTTTGATGAATAAAAGTATCCAAAGATCAGCATTTATGTAAAAAAAAATAAAAAACTTTTGCAACATTATACACTATATCATTCAAAAGCTTAGAGTCAGTATGATTTTTTGGAATAGAAATTATAGAAATGAATTCTTTTATTTTGCAAGGATTCTCTAAATTGATCAAGGTGATGATAAAGACCTAATTTTACAAAAGATTTCTATTTCAGATGAATTCTGTTCTTCTGAACTTTCTATTCATCAAAGAAACCTGAACAAATTCAACTCCGCTGTTTTCAACATTATCATAAGTGTTGTTTTTAGCAGCAAATCATAATTTCAGAATTATTTCTGAAGGATCGTGTGACTGGAGTAATGATGTCAAAAATTCAGCTTTGAAGTCTCAATAAATTACATTTTGAAATATATTCAAATAGAAAACAGTTGTTTTAAATAGGCTAGTAAAAATATTTCACAATTTTACTGTTTTGCTGTACTTTGGATTAAATAAATGCAGGCTAGGTGAACAGAAGAGACTTCATTGAAAAAAAAAGAAACTTTAACAAGCTTACTGTTCAAAACCTTTTGACTGGTAGTGTATAGGCATCTTTAATTTTTCTCAAATTTTTAGATTTTAATTGGCTTAGAAATCTATAACTGCTGGACAATAACAAATAACAATGATGTGTTTATATAATACAAACACACAAATCACATAATAAGGCAGAATAGTTTCTATACTTTAATAAATGTTATGTCACTTAGCACTGCAATGTTCATATAGGCCTACTTTATTTATCACCTGCTGGAGGTGACTTGACAAACCATATATTGTCGCAATCATATGTTTAATGTCTTCAAGTTTCCAAAAGTTTCTGTTTTTCTGTAAAAACAACTGTTTTCATACAGCGGTAGCTGGACGCTGTTGTGTCACGGTTCATGAATGCACCGTCTCCAGCTGTTTCATGTTACGTCAGGTTGATTGTTTCATGTGGGTGTTGCCGCTGATCGTCTGATCAGCGGCAGGTGCATCTCATTCCAACTGCCTATTTAACACCCTGTCTTTCGTCTCTTGTTTGTCAGATCGTTGTTTGAGGTCCTCCGTGTTAGATGTCTGTCCTGATTCCCATGTTCCTGCTCTTACTTGTTTCTTGTTCGGTCGTCTCTGGATTGTTCCTCTCTCACACGGATTATCTTCACCTCTCACGGATCTCCCACCACCGTCATCTCTACCAGCGCACTCAACCCACCTACTCACCAGTCTGTGCTGCCATCGAGGTCCCTGCGTCACTCTCCAACCTTCATCCATCTCATCTCATTACAATAAACCCTGTCAACTTGCATTTGCCTCCTGTCTTCCATACTAAACCGTCACAGAACGATCTGACCCTTATGGAGGCAGCGAGTAGTCACCATTCCACCCTCGAGGAGTTTCTCAGCGCCAGTGTTCGGAGGATGGACTCCCAGGAGAGGAGTCTTGACGACACTGGTCGCGCGGTTCAAACCTTAGTGACGCAGGTGTCCGAGCTCGCCCAACAGTTCCAGCTATTACGAGCTCCCACTGCGCCACTCACACCGCCTGTTCCACCAGCACCATCGGAGGCCCCCTCCCGGCCGGAACCACGCCTCCCGATTCCGGAGGCGTACTCGGGTGAGCCCGACTATTGTAGAGCTATTCCTTAACCGTTGTGATATGCATTTTGCCCTCCAGCCTAGTACTTTCGCCAGTGAGAGGGCCAAGGTGGCCTTTGTTCTGACCCTGCTTTCTGGGAGGGCGGCATTGTGGGGAACAGCGGTGTGGGAGAACCAGGACCCATGCTGCGCCTCGTTCCAGGCGCTCTCCGCCGAGATGAGACGGGTCTTTGATCGGGCCGCCGCAGGACGGGAGGCGGCCAGGAAGCTGGCGGAGTTACGCCAGCACGAGAGATCCGTCTCGGACTATTCCATCGAATTCCGGACCCTGGCGGTGGAGTGCCATTGGAACGAGGAGGCGCAGTGGGACATGTTCCTGCATGGGCTGGCTGACTGCGTCCAGAGGGAGATCTACGCCCTGGACCTTCCCCCGTCGCTCAATGGACTGATTGAGCTGGCCCTTCGGGTCAATGCACGTCTGGCACGGATGAAGAGGAGGGGGCTACTCAACTCCCCATCCAGGGGACCAGCAGACGTGCGGTTCAGCGGCGGGGACGTGGCCAGTCCCGTCTACGATCACGAGCCCATGCAGGTAGGGCGTGCTCGGCTTTCCCGGGAGGAGAAGGAGAGGCGGAGGTCCCTTGGCCTATGCCTTTACTGCGGGGGAGCCGGACATCAAGCCCACGCCTGTCCGGTAAAAGGGCCAGGCCCGGTAGTACGCATGAGGCTACTATCGGGTGGGATCTCCGCCAAGAAGACCTCATCACCATCATCATCATCATCTATGCTCCTTCCGGTAAGGCTGCGGTGGTCAGCACAGACACACCACTGTCAAGCACTACTGGACTCTGGGGCAGAGGGTAACTTCATGGATAGCACATTAGCACACAAGCTCCACATTCCCCTCAGACCCCTGCCACACCACATCACGGTTCACGCCCTCACTGGACAGCAACTCCCTACCATTTCGTACATTACTGAAGACATCACACTCATCACATCTGGCAATCAGTCCGAGACCATCTCCTTTCACATCCTTGACTCTCCCCTGGCACCCATTGTCCTCGGGCACCCTTGGCTCCTTCTCCATAACCCCAAAATAGACTGGTCCTCTAATTCCATTTTGTCCTGGTGTAAAAAGTGTCATGAGTCTTGTTTAGTGTCTGCCTGTCCGTCTGTGTCTGTGTCTGTGTTACAGGAGGAGGCGGTGGATTTGTCTAACGTGCCTGCTGAGTACCTCCATCTGAAGGAAGTGTTCAGTAAGTCTCGTGCTGCTTCTCTTCCTCCGCATCGTCCTTACAACTGTGCCATAGATTTACTATCAGGTAAGTCTCTGCCTAAGGGCAAACTTTATTCACTTTCTGTTCCAGAGAGGGAGGCTATGGAGAAATATATTTCTGATTCTCTAGCTTCTAAATTCATCCGCCCTTCCTCTTCTCCTGCGGGGGCGGGGTTCTTTTTTGTGGGAAAGAAGGACTGATCACTGCGACCTTGCATTGATTACCGAGGACTGAACAACATCACGGTAAAGAACACTTATCCTTTGCCGTTGATGTCTTCGGCCTTCGAGAGGTTGCAGGGAGCGTCAATTTTCACAAAACTGGACTTACGCAATGCGTATCATTTGGTTCGGATCAGGGAGGGGGATGAATGGAAGACTGCTTTTAACACCCCCAGAGGGCATTTTGAATATTTGGTGATGCCCTTCGGGCTCTCCAACTCCCCAGCGGTCTTCCAGGCACTCGTCAACGACGTGCTGCGAGATATGATCGATCAGTTCATTTATGTCTACCTGGACGACATATTGATTTTTTTCTTCCTCTCTCCAGGAACATGTGCAGCATGTCCGACGAGTGCTTCAGAGGTTGCTAGAGAATGGGCTTTTTGTCAAGGCGGAGAAATGCGAGTTTCATGCACAGTCAATTCCATTTTTGGGGTAACTTCAGCCAACTAGCCGCACCTCTGACCGCCTTGACCTCTGCCAAGACTGCGTTCAGGTGGTCAGACACAGCTGAGGCGGTGTTTGCCAAACTGAAGAGTCGTTTCATTTCAGCCCCTATTCTGATTACCCCTGACCCTACACGTCAGTTCGTGGTGGAGGTCGACGCGTCAGAGGTGGGGGTAGGAGCGGTGTTATCTCAACGTTCTCCCTTAGACGACAAGGTCCACCCTTGCGCGTATTTTTCATATCGTTTATCTCCGGCAGAAGGAAATTACGATATTGGTAACCGAGAATTGTTGGCAGTTAAGATGGCATTGGAGGAATGGCGACACTGGTTAGAAGGATCGGGGGTTCCTTTTATAGTATGGACTTACCACAAGAAGTTAGAGTACATTAGCTCCGCCAAAAGGTTGAACTCCAGGCAGGCTCGATGGGCACTTTTTTTCGGACGTTTTGATTTTACTATCTCGTACCGCCCGGGTTCTGAAAATATCAAGCCCGATTCTTTGTCGCGTATTTTTGACCATTCCGAACGCCCGTCCACTCCCGAGTGTATTTTTCCTGAGACATTAGTGGTCTCCACTCTCACATGGGAGATCGAATCGAAGGTCAGAACGGCCTTAGAAGGGGTAACGCCTCCACCTGGGTGCCCACCGAACTGCTTATTTGTGCTGGAGGGATTAAGGTCCAACGTTATCCAGTTGCTCTAATGTAGCTTGCCATCCAGGGGTTAACCGTACTAGATTTTTAGTCAAGCAACGATTCTGGTGGCCACTTATGGCTCGCGACATTCACAGTTTTGTTTTGGCTTGCTCGGTTTGTGCCACTGGTAAGACTTCCAATCGGCCCCCTGATGGGTTACTCCAACCGCTGCCGGTTCCTTCGAGACCCTGGTCCCACATCGCTCTAGATTTTATTTCCGCCCTCCCGCCCTCCCAGGGTAACACGGTAGTTTTAACCGTGGTGGACCGGTTCTCGAAGGCAGCCCACTTTATTCCCTTGCCCAAATTACCCTCAGCCAAGGAGACAGCGTTGACCGTCGTAGACCACGTCTTTCGTTTACATGGCCCCCCGATAGACGTGGTTTCCGACAGGGGACCCCAATTTGTGTCTAAATTTTGGCGAGAATTCTGTAGACTACTGGGAGTGACTGTAAGTCTGTCTTCAGGGTTTCACCCCCAGAGCAATGGTCAAACCGAGAGAGCCAACCAAGATTTGGAAAGGGTGTTGCGATGTTTGGTCTCCAAGAATCCTTCCTCCTGGAGCCAACAATTGTCTATGGTGGAGTACGCCCACAATACCTTACCAGTATCAGCTACGGGCCTATCTCCTTTTGAGTGTAGTGTAGGTTACCAGCCACCTATTTTTCCCAGTATGGAATCCGAGGTTGCGGTCCCCTCCGTTCACGCCTTCGTCCAGAGGTGTCACCGCACTTGGACTAGAGCCCGCGAGACTCTACTCCAGGTGGGGGCGCGCACCAAGGCCAAGGCCGATCGCCACCGGTCAAGGCCTCCCGTATACGTCGTGGGTCAAAAAGTGTGGCTTTCTACCAAAAATATTCCTCTCCATTCCGTATCTAATAAGTTGGCTCCCAAATTTATTGGCCCGTTTACTGTCACCAAGATCATTAGTCCGGTGGCAGTCCGCCTTAAACTCCCTCCTGCGTACAGGAGAATTCATCCCGCCTTTCACGTATCCAAAATAAAGCCCGTTTTTCATTCTCCCATTAATCTGCCTACCCCGGTCCTCCCCCCCCCCCCCCCCGCCACGACTCGTAGATGGGGAGACCACCTATTCGGTCAATCGCATTCTGGACTCTAGACGGAGGGGACGCGGATTTCAGTACTTGGTGGACTGGGAGGGTTACGGTCCGGAGGAGAGAAGTTGGGTACCTGCTAGGGACATCCTGGATCACTCCCTTATCGATGATTACAATCGACAGGTAAGAGATTCTGGGGACGCCAGGAGGCGTCCTTAGGAGGAGGGGTACTGTCACGGTTCATGAATGCACCGTCTCCAGCTGTTTCATGTTACGTCAGGTTGATTGTTTCATGTGGGTGTTGCCGCTGATCGTCTGATCAGTGGCAGGTTTATCTCATTCCAACTGCCTATTTAACACCCTGTCTTTCGTCTCTTGTTTGTCAGATCATTGTTTGAGGTCCTCCGTGTTAGATGTCTGTCCTGATTCCCATGTTCCTGCTCTTACTTGTTTCTTGTTCGGTCGTCTCTGGATTGTTCATCTCTCACACGGATTATCTTCACCTCTCACGGATCTCCCACCACCGTCATCTCTACCAGCGCACTCAACCCACCTACTCACCAGTCTGTGCTGCCATCGAGGTCCCTGCGTCACTCTCCAACCTTCATCCATCTCATCTCATTACAATAAACCCTGTCAACTTGCATTTGCCTCCTGTCTTCCATACTAAACCGTCACATGTTGCCCATATTGGGAATTAGGAATATTAGGAGTGACTCTGGCTTCGAGTATGAATGAAACACACATTGCAGGAGTGTTTAGCGCTCCGCGATGTTCATCTTGCCTTCTGGGTCCGAATAAAACCTTAGGTCATGCGCAGACTGTCCTGTCTCTTTGAAAACCTCTATGCGAACACACTTGACCGAAATAATGCGGGGGACGAATTTCCGTGATATTAAAAGTGGGGGGGGACACGTCCCCCGCATCCCTGCGTAGTCTACGCCCCTGCTTTCTTGTGTGGCCAAAAACAGGAGTAGTGTTGTTCAAATGATTGATAAATGACTATAAAACACCACCAATTATAAGCCTAAGAGACACCATAGCCAATAATCAAGAGAGCACTGACTGCTTTACCATATTTTTAAATCTTGGGCATTCACAGCTTACATGTGACAAAGTTGATTTATGAACTGTCAACACTCTGTAATCTGGAGCAGTTCCCCTGCAGAGCTAAAGACAGGAACAACAAAATATGACCATTTTACAGAATAATTTCATGCTGTTTAATGGAATGAACTGAAAAAAGACATGCAAATTGCCCTCAGTAATGCTTCATCCTCAGAAAGTAATATATGTATGAATGAATGTCTTCAATTACGAGCACTTTTATTATTATTTTTTTTTAATTAAAATAAGCTTATTTCAAGTTTCAGTTGCCTCTGTCTGTGTTATGTTTACATTTTATTTTTTTCATGTTTTAGTTAGAAGTGAGCTGGCAGAGACTTTCAGTATCTTTTTAATGTTCAGCAATTATATTGATTTGTTATTATCTTGTATAGTCACGGAATGGAATCTATAAAGAGACTCTGTGGATGATCTCTCTCACTCTGCTGATGTCAAACGTCATCAGTTTAGTCATTTAGCAGCAGTTTAAGCACATCCATGACTTGTTTTCTCCCGGAAGATGAAGCCTTGAGGTAAAGAGTTCAGAAAATGCCACGTCCCCTCGTTCTGACCTTTTAGTCTTGTGTTTCCAGACTGGAAGCTCAGTCACGTCAGCACTACGGTTCAGTGCACATATCTCATAATGACTTCATGCTAATTGTACATTAATTCATTACGTGGTTCTCTCACCATCCTGTGTGACATAAAAGGCCAATGTACGTATCAAGATTTTCCATGCCGTTCCATTCGGATAAGCTGTATCTCCTCTGTTTAGGAGGTTTAGGATTTTCCAAGATATTAAGCATTTTGCTGATTGCATATAATTAAATGTATTTTTTGTACATTTAAGTTTGCTAAAAAAATAAATAAATAAATAGTTCTGTGAATGAGTATTAAACTGTATAATGTATGTTAAACTGTATGCAATTAACATCATTCATTAATATTCTTAAGGCATAGAATAGGTATGTGTGACATTTAAGTCATAAAAAATATATTTCAAAATTTTCAAAATGCAATTTATTTCAGTGATTGCAAAGTTGAATTTTCAGCAGCCATTACTCCAGCAGTCAGTGTAACTTGATCCTTCAGAAATCATTGTAATTTGGTATTCAAGAAACATTTACTCTTACATTTACATGTCATCTAATATGCATGAAAAAAAGAAAAGAAAAAAAGTATCACAGTGTATAATATTTTAAGGACAAAAATTGTTCTCAACATTGATAAGAACCATTACTACTAAGCACCAAATAATAATATTTTGATTTTTATTTGTAAAAAAATGTTTCTAAATATAACTAGTTGCATAGCAAATTAGCTCAAAATGGAAATGTATATAATTACAATTATTTACCTTAGCTGCCAGAAGTAACTGTAGCAGAATTAATATTAAAATCAACTAATCTGTTCGTCCAGCAAACATTCAATATAATTAAATATTACATATTGACTCTTAGAAAAGATATTTTCGTGGCCACAGAAAAACAAACAAAAAAACAGTAACACATTAGAGCATGTAGCTATAGATCGGATTGTAAAAGAGACACTTTATACAAGCTGTGACAGAACCAGAAACTAATTTGTGCACAAGTTTTATAAACTAAACACTAACACATAACTAATCTAGGCAAACAAACAAACATATAAATCACTCATTCATGGGGAGGTTGGAAATGGATGACTGAAACGCTTAGAGAATCCAGAAAATGCAGTTATGGAAAATGAGTCAGTTAACCACCTGAGTGAAATCATCAGTGCCGTTTTATAACATGGCCTACAGTTTATCCCAAACCTCTGTGTTGTTTAGTTAAATGTACGATACTTGCATTGCCTTGGCCTTGAACGAGCATCTGGATGCAGTTTTGGATGAAAGTCTTGATGGATTGGAGGTTCGTGGCGTAGGAGTCATTATCACATTCTTCCAAGTTTAAAGAGTGATGAACTCCAAAAAATGTTTATTCTGACTCTGTGGAGGTTGGGAGAGTCTTCACCCAGATGAAAGTCTCTAGCATGGTGTTTTGCATATGCAACTGGAATTGGGTGTTCAAGAGAAGAATCTCCAATATTCTTATAATAATACTGTGTTGCATAGGTATCAACATATAATATACACGCTCATTTAAATCATGAAAATACGAACTCATAGATACCAAACATGGAATAGGTGAGCTTATATTAACTAGTCATAAGCATGCATAAAACATACACAATACACAAAACCATATACAAGAAGGTAGTGATCATAATTACCTGGGGATATGCATGATAGAAAGATTTGTCTATGCATTAATGTAAGTCATTTCATATAGCAGTGTGACTGTTTGAGAGAATTAAGTAGGAGGGAAGATTTGCTTGTTCGTAAAGTTTATCTGATCTGGCCGAGGTGTCCTTGCTGCCATGGTAACCTGTGGACTTGACGTCATTGAAAGACATATAGGCACCGGGTCTGGTTTTGGGTGATGGGGTTTGTAAAACGAATATATAATTGATTGTTTAAATCTAATGAACAATTGTGTGTCTGATTGGTCCAAATGCTACTGTTGAGTTTGACTTCTTTCAGCAACATTTAAATTTTTTCCCCTTCATTTTTGCTAACAGTGTACATCTACAAAAGTAGAAAAATGTTTTCTTGTAGGCAACAGCTGGTTTATTCATATCTTGCTATTGGAATTCCGCAGTGTGCTTTAAATATGCAGATCACATTTGACATTGCATAAAGTTTAAAATGTATTTATAGGTCTGTCTTTAGGATTTTCATTAAAAATTCAGTAGTGTATTGACAGTTGCTGTATAGTATCAGCTGAGCAAACAGTTTTCAGCTGCATTTTTGCTTTACATTGCTGTTTCTCCACCAGTCTCCTACAGGGAGAATATATTTATATGAAGAGAGCTGTTTAGACACTGAGCTTTACATTGGTACACTCCCAACATGTCCCAGACATTCTTGCATCAACACAACATGCCATGATATGTGCTGCACAGATATGTGCATCACTTTAATGTGTGCATTGTGGCACAAAATACTCTGAATGCTTTCACACTAGAGCTTTTAGAGCCCAGTTGACACCAGAATTATATTCTGAATTATGAAAACCAACCGTTATTGATGCCATAACATCCTGTGAACATGCAAATGTGAACTATTCAAATAATTATTATGAAAGTTGTACAGTATTTGTACGACTGGCCCCTTATATACACTTTGTTTAAAAGTCACACTGTGCTGGTCTGCTGTTAAGTCAATCTCTTATCGCCCTGTCTGGGATCTTTTGAAAGTTAAGACCATTTGGGGGACAGTACTCATCCTTCCCGCCCTCATAAAAGGTGAAATATGAGAACTTTAAAACATTGCTGTTAATCTGTCTGTTGGAAGCGGCACCATTAATCTTAATTAATTCACTACATTATATTTCTCACTTAATTACACATGCTACAAAGGAAAATTGCCCAGAAAACGTGCCTCTCGATCCATCATGGCTGCCAGCAGGTTGTGCTATCTCTAGTAATTACCAAAGGTTCTCACATCAGGGACATGAGGATGTCTTGAAAATTGAGGATCCTATTATCAAGCTGACGGCTGTAGACTTAACTTCTCGTCAGTTACTCCCTGTAGAATATAAACATGATTCTTCGGAGGTAAGCTTCATATTTCATATTTCAAACACACTGACTAAATTTGGTGCAGGTTTACATTGACTTAACAATTGTAGATGATATGCATTTTTTTTAGGTTTTAAGCACTACCACATTAGGTGTTTTCTTTTTGATGCTAAATAGTATGCTAAGAAACATGCTTTCGCATTGCAATATAGAACCATAATGGTGTTAAAACCCAAATGTTTTATTAAGTTTATTTTAATTAATATTAGTATATATTATTAAAATAGTATTATATTATTTTATATATTATTTATTAATAGTCTTTTAGAGTTTTATATAAAAAAGTGTTAACTGTCATTTTTTGACGTGAAATTGTAGCAGAAGTGACAGTGCTCTAACAACAGTTATTAGCTGAATGCATTAATAAATGAGAGTTAACATTGATCATGAATAACTACATAAAGAAGTCAAACTCAAAATAGAAACAGCAAATATATGTAATGGATTAAGACCGAGTTCCAGTGAAATATCTACACCTTTACATTTGGTGCAACTGAGAGGCATTTTATGTTTATGTAAAAACAATTGGACAGTATGTGACCGTATGTGTAATTCAGAATGTTAAAAGCAAAAAGTGATACAGTCAGTCCGTAGTAGGCTTTTATTTTTTGTACTGTTAAACAACAACAACAACAACAAAAAATGAATTGGTAGGAAACAGTTATAATTTGAAAGCTAAAATAATAGACATTTTAGGAAAGACATTTGCCCGCTGAGAACGTTTTGAGCTCTGGAAAATCAGTAATACGACTGACTTTGACAGTTACAGATTTGAAAAATGAAAAGAACCATAAACTCTAACACAATTAACCTTTTTTTTCTTCTTCTTTTTTTTTAGGATATGGTTCTAAATAGAGCTGTTACTGTGTGCAAAGAACCTTTAAATACAGTTGATACTGCTCAAGACTTCTCATGAAAACAATGCCAACCCTTTTGAATTTTGACTTAAATAAAAACCAAATGCATATTGAACAAAAGTGAGAGAAAAAAAGGGATGGAAAAAAAAAAACCTTTTCACATTTGCTGACACTTTAATGAGTTTACCAGGCAGCTCACTTCCTTAAAACATTCTTTTTTATTTACACATTTATTTTCTTAGTTGACTGAACTTCTGTTAATTTTTGATAATGTGCTGCGTTACACTCTGAACGCACCTGTGAGTTCAGCTGCCGCTTTGCAGATGTAATGAGTCCACAGTGCTTCTTCGCATTTAAACTTGGGTAAATAACACACTTGGAACCAAGCCCTTGTATTGTTTAAATTTGCATCTTGCATGAGTCTTACAGAAGCAGAAAGTAGCCATAGAAGTTTCACTAACTGTCAGTCAAAGATACATTTGAAGAAGACTCGTATGAAGAAGACAAAGAAGAACATCATGCGGTGCATGTTCTTTCAGTTTCACTTTAATATTCCCATGTGACTGTTCTGAAAATAGGGCACCATACCAGCTTCACTGACACCATCAATCTCCCTTATTACTAATTATCCATCAATTTCACCACCACTTGTTTTTCAATGAAAGGACAATGTCAGAATAAACCTCCATTTGACTGTCTACTATGAAAAATAAATCAACTAATTCACTGGCCTTGATTAACCTCCCAGTGTTTAATTGATATTTCTCATCATGGCAGTAAAGAATGTCCTTGTCCTAGCACTTGATAAACTCAGCATTTTAAATTTTCCATGTGATAAAGTTTGTATGGCAGAGAAGGAAGGAGACCAGGGTCGGCGTACTGAGGCTCGTGGGAACTTTATTATGCTGAATCAAAGAACGGAAAACAAAGTCGCGCCACATGCGCATAAATCATAACATTGATACTTTCAGGCTCTCGCTTTCTGTCGGTCGTTTCCTCCCACGAGTCCTCAGGTCTCTCGTTTGTCTCTGGTTCCCAGCTGGCTTAAATACTGCTTCCCCACGCCAATCACTGCAATGAGAAGCAGGTGTCACTTGTCTCTCACTTAACTCACTTACCACCGCTGATCTCCTCACTCTCTCTCCCGTCGCAGACCTCGCTAAACCACACCTCCCCTGCCACATACCCCCACCGCCCGACTCAGGCCGGGGAGCCATCCGGCCTGCAGCCCCCCCCCCCCCCCCCATTCCTGGAGAGGAAGTCGGCCACAGCCATCTGCGCCCCCGGCCTGTAAATCACCTTGAACTTAAATGGCTGTAAAGCTAGATACCAACGGGTGATTCGCGCGTTGGTATCCTTCATGCGGTGGAGCCACTGGAGGGGCGCGTGGTCCGAGCAGAGGGTGAACTCCCGGCCCAGGAGGTAGTAACGAAGGGTGAGGACCGCCCACCTGATGGCCAAACACTCCTTTTCTATGGTGCTGTACTTAGCCTCTCTCTTAGAGAGCTTCCGGCTAATGTACAGCACCGGGCGATCCTCCCCCCCCCACCTCCTGGGACAGGACCACGCCCAGTCCCCTGTCCGACGTGTCAGTCTGCAACAAAAAGGGGAGAGAAAAGTTAGGAGAGTGCAGGAGTGGTCCACCACACAGGGCAGCCTTAACTCGGGTAAAGGCCTGTTGGCACCGCTCCGTCCATTGGACCGTATCTGGTACCTCCTTTTTAGTGAGGTCAGTCAGGGGGCTAGTGAGGTCCGAATAACCAGGAATAAATCTCCTATAATATCCCGCCAGCCCCAGGAACTGCCTCACCTCCTTTTTGGTCTTGGGTCTGGGGCAATATAAGGGGATAAGGGGATCTGCCAATATCCTTTTGTCAAGTCCAATGTCGAATAAAAGCGAGCCGTACCTAACCGATCGAGCAACTCGTCAATCCGTGGCATTGGATAAGCATCAAATTTTGACACTGCGTTCACCCTGCGATAGTCCACACAAAATCGCACCGAGCCGTCCGTTTTAGGGACCAAAACAATCGGGCTCGCCCAATCACTGTGGGACTCCTCGATTACTCCTAACCCCAGCATCGCCTCCAATTCTGTCTGAACCACCTTTTTCTTGTGTTCAGGTAATCTATATGGCCGGCTGCGAACCACCACGCCCGGCTCTGTCTCAATATGGTGCTGAATCAGATTAGTACGACCAGGTAGAGGCGAAAACATGTCTGCAAATTCCAATGTCAGTGAGCTGCGAGGGCGAGAGGTGATCCCCTCCCGGGGCCAGGGCGAGGGATTTTTCTTTAATGATCGCCTCTGGCCCGAGATCCTCCTCTCACTGCCGTCGCTAGCAACACTGACTCCTCTTCGCTCCATTTTTTAAGGAGGTTGAGGTGGTAAATTTGCCTGGAGTCGCCTCTGTCTGTTCGTACTACTTCATAATTGAGATCGCCTATTCGCTGTGTGACCTCAAAGGGTCCTTGCCACTTTGATAATAATTTGGAGCTGGAGGTTGCCAGTAATACGAGCACTTTATCTCCCGGCGCAAATTCTCGGAGCTTAGTTCCCCTGTTATACAGCTGGCTTTGTCTGCCCTGGGCCTGAAGCAAATTCTCCATTGAGAGCCGCCCCAGTGTATGGAGTTTTGCTCTCAGGTCCATGACATACTGAATTTCATTTTTGCTATCCGAATGTCCGTCCTCCCAAGTTTCTTTCAGGACGTCCAGCACCCCGTGGGGCTGGCGTCCGTAAAGAAGCTCGAAGGGGGAAAATCCCGTGGAGGCTTGGGGGACCTCGCGCACAGCGAATAAGAGGGGCTCTAGCCATCTATCCCAATTTTTCGCGTCTTCTTGTACGAATTTACGAATCATTGTTTTCAAAGTGCGATTAAATCGTTCGACCAGTCCGTCTGTTTGTGGGTGATAGACGCTGGTCCGTACCGCTTTAATGCCCAATAATTCGTATAATTCGCGTAACGTGCGTGACATAAACGCGGTGCCTTGGTCCGTGAGAATCTCTTTTGGGATTCCCACGCGGGAGATTAAACGAAACAGGGCGTCCGCCACACTCTTCGCCGAGATATTGTGGAGGGCCACTGCTTCAGGATATCGTGTTGCATAATCCACTATGACTAACGCAAAACGATGTCCCCGTGCGGATCGTTCTAATGGCCCGATGAGGTCCATACCAATTCGTTCGAAGGGGACCTGCACTAGAGGTAGAGGGCGCAACGGCGCTTTTGGGGTGGCCGGTGGATTCACCAACTGACATTCCCGACACGACGCGCACCATCTGCGGACGTTCTCGTGAATGCCCGTCCAAAAAAATCGGGTCATTAGACGATTTAGCGTGGCTGTCATGCCTAAATGCCCCGCCATTGGATTGCAATGTGCCGCCTGGAAAAGCATTTCCCGACGGCTCTTAGGTACTAATAATTGGGTCGTATCTTCCTTTGTCTGAGCGTCATTGGTCACTCGATACAACCGGTCCTTAATAACGACAAAATACGGATAAGAGAGCGTGCGGTCAGGATGGAGGACCTGCCCATCGATGGAACGGACCTGCTCGAATGCATGTTTAAGGGTCTCATCCTGGGACTGCTCCAGGGGAAAGTCATCGCGACTGGAAAGGTTTAGCCTCGCCAACTCGCTCGGTTCCCCTGAAGCTTCCCTACTGGGTCCGGGTACAGATTCTCCCACCTGAGCGCACGCCCCGCCAACCGGGCCTCTCTTTTTCCCAGAGGCATCCACTGTTAAACACCCCAATAATTGTTCAAAAGCTGGCCAATTGGTACCCAAGATTAGTGGATGCCGGAGGCGTGGACTAACGGCCACCTCCACATAATGCTTTTGTCCCCTAAATTTGATGCCTATGGTTTTTATGGGGTATTCCACTATATCCACGTGCACACACCTCACCTTAACCACACGGCCCGTATCCAATGCCCCGGATTGTATCAGGCTTTGATGGATGGAGGTCTGGTTACAACCTGAATCCACCAAAGCCTGATAGGTACCCCCCTTAATACTCACGGGTATTTGGTACAACCCGGCTTGATCGGGGGCAGCCTGCGGGTCGTCCGGGATCCGGACCCACGTCCCCACCTCCATAACCGGGCACCGGTCCACGAAATGGCCCGGATCCCTGCAACGCCAGCAGGCCGGCCCAGGCCTCCCCGCCACCCTAGTGGTTGGAAGTGGGTCAGGTGATTGACGTGGGGAAGCAGCTGGTAGCTCAGCCAGTCCCTCCCCGTGCGGCGGCCCCATTCACCTGGCCGGACCCCGTGACATGGCGGCCGGCTCCGTCCCTGCTCTCCAACGGGGTGTGGCCCTCGGTGGCCCCGTGTACCGAGACCTGGGTAAAGGGACAGGCTTTGGAGGAAGAGGAGAGAGAGGGGGGGGGGGGAGAGAGAGAGACAGATGGAAGGGGTTCGCCGACCCCGGAACACGCCCCCAGCTGATCCTCCGCCAGTTGGATGGCCAGATCCAGCGACGCCGGCCTGTGGCACTGGACCCACTGAGCAGTCCTCTTCGGGAGTCGTGAGATGAACTGCTCCAGCACCACGATGTTCGTGGTTGGGCTCGCAGCTCCAGCAGGGCTTGATGTTGTTCCTGATGCAGGCCCGCGAGCGATGTAATGAGCTCCGCAAACGGCGTTCCCGATGATCCTGACGGGGTTTGCATGGCGGCGTCGTTCTCCTTCCTTCCCGGGTTTCGGCACCAGTGTGATAAAGTTCGTATGGCAGAGAAGGAAGGAGACCAGGGTCGGCGTACTGAGGCTCGTGGGAACTTTATTATGCTGAATCAAAGAACGGAAAACAAAGTCGCGCCACATGCGCATAAATCATAACATTGATACTTTCAGGCTCTCGCTTTCTGTCGGTCGTTTCCTCCCACGAGTCCTCAGGTCTCTCGTTTGTCTCTGGTTCCCAGCTGGCTTAAATACTGCTTCCCCACGCCAATCACTGCAATGAGAAGCAGGTATCACTTGTCTCTCAATTAACTCACTTACCACCGCTGATCTCCTCACTGTCTCTCCCGTCGCAGACCTCGCTAAACCACACCTCCCCTGCCACATTCCACAATGAAAGTTTACAGTTGAATGGCTGAACTTTACACACTAGTAAACATTATTATGAACAATGGTTGTGGAACCCCAGTATATGATACCTTGCAGATCATGCTTTAAATTTATGTTAATCTTATGCATGTAGGCTCTGGGCAAATACATATTTGTTTTCTACAAACTTCTAATTGGCATTGCTGACCATTCCTATGCTTGAATGAGTAGTGAAATAAAGTCTGCCAGCGTAAGCAACATGCTCTTGTGGGCCCATTAGGAGTCTTCAATGACAGCCATAATATCACTTCTAATTAGTCACCTATAACTCCATCTCCATCCCCCTTCAACGAACACATTATTTTCACATTGTCAAAATCACTGTGCATATCAATTCGGACCGTACGTTTTAAACGCCATCTAAATTGCCAAGCCACACGGTGGTTGATCTCAGCGTTGACCTTTTTGAATTGCTCATTCCTGCTATTAAGTAAAAACATTTGCTTTGGAGAGATGCCCTTAAGTCCAAAATTCCTATATTCTCAATAGTCCCCTTCTCTTCTGCCTCTCTAATAACCTTAATCAGACTGGTAACGTAATGCTTTGATGAACTGAGGCAGTCGGCTCAATTGCATTTTGCTGAGGTCTTCGCTTTTATAACAGAGGTGAGGGCCTGCGGTACTGCGCCCCAATCACCTGTCATCAATCAAGGAGGGAGAAATATTTGGAGATCCCTCCTAAGCTCTGACAGTTCAATGCAGTGAAGGCCAAGGTGACTCTTCTGTTTTAATTGCTTTCCACTTTTATGACTTCATGTCTCCTGTCCCATGGGGCTGTTGCTCTCGAAAGGTTCCCATTTTTGGTGGCATGCTCTGCCCTGCTGCGTTGTTTGGAAGTGAAGGATGTCTGCTTGATGGACAGATTGATGCTGAGTGACTGAATTACTTGTGCAGATAGGTGCATAAAGGTTCTTTTTGAAAAAATATAACTGTTAAAGTGATTTAAGTTTAGCCAGTTTTTGAATAAAAAATGTAAAGATTTAAAGTTCAGTTCATCTGGTCCATATGACTTGTTTGTTTGAATTCAATTAAAAGAAACGCTTCATAGAAAAATTACATTTCTATTTAAAAAAAAAATTATATTCTAATTCAAACATTCTATGACTTTTTCTTCTTCTGTAGAACACAAATGGAGGATGTTTGGATGTCAAGCAGACCATTGAAATTTATCAATTTTGTATGCAATTTGTCTACATTTTAGATTGATCAGGTGTAAATGTGAATGGCAAATCTGGTTCAGGGAATAACAGCAAGCTATCAATACAACTATTTAAGTCCACAAGGGCCACTTTTGCATTCTTTTAGGATTGAAAGTTCCAGTCCTATTCCAGTGTAATCGCATAGAAAAGCCTGAACGGTAACTCCTTTTATATTCCAGGGAAAAAATGGGATTGGGTGAATGATGACAGGATTGTCATTTTAATTTGAACTATCCCTTTAAAAAATGCAGCAGCCAGTCTAGTTTCTTTTTTTCTTCTCACGTATTGCGATTTTACTCAGGTACAAAAGCTTTTATTTATTTATTTTCCCTTGTCATTTGCTTGTATCTTTCATCTCGTGTGTAGGGTTCTTTTTTTTTTTTATATCTGTGTTTGACTTGGACCATTTTCGGTTTTGTGTCCCTGATCCCACAATCCTTGACTCTTTTCTCATATCTCATCTCAAAGCCCAACATTCAGTTTCTTTCTACAATTAATTCAATAGCTCCCTGCCTTGTGCTGTCTCCCTTTCTTTGTGGATTTAGAGCTTGAAAAATGAGAGAGAAAACTTTTTTTTTTTTTCACAATGTTTCCTTTCAATTAACCCCCCCCCCCCCCCCACACACACACACAGTGGGGCGAGGGGTGGGGGCTTCATTTCCTTCTAAATGCAATTAATTTAGTGCTTCAGTCTTGCACGATGGGTCACAGTAATAGAAATGGGAGAAGCCTCCTGCTTTTAGATGATGTTGCCATCAAATGTTTATGGAACTGCCACCATGATTGTAATTAGTAGTGGATCTCTGTTGCATTGGCTTTGCCCTCTATACGATGAAGCCTCCAGCTTATCCTATGGGATGTAAAAGACAGCGTGGAAGTCTCTGTATACCAGGACTGCATTATTCAGAAATGAACTGAGAGCACAATTTAAATTGCAACTTTATTTCTAGAGTTTAAACTGAAGTAGCAAACATAATTGCATTTTCTTAACTTTTAAATGCATGCTAGCTTATGTGAATCAAAATATTAGAATAGAATCATTAAGAAAAAGGGAGATTTTAAATAAAATTCAAAGAAATTCTTTATAATTAAAACAAAAAAAATATCTTGCTTGCTATTGAGCAGATACTTGTTTTGCAATTTGGAAAAGTCCTAAATCTATTTAGATCTATTCTAATTAAAACATGATACTAATAGCTTTTCTATACACTCTTACACTAACAGTGCTTTCATACATTAACATGTGTGTGTGGGCGGTAGAGCACAGTCCAGGTTAGCAATTATTTCTACATAAATAGAAGAATTTTAGTATTCACTTCAAATGAGCAGGTGGGCTAGTGGTGTCCAAGAAACCAGGCAGAGTCTTTTAGCATTTCTGTGCATAAACATTTAGTGTGGTTTACAGCTTTGACCCAAGAAAGGGTTATAGAGGGGGAACACAACTTTAACAAGCATCTGATCAATTGTTATGCCATGCTCACTGACATGCTTGCTTATGAATCGGTCACACACATGCTCATAAGGATCTACTGCATAAAAATAATTCTTGACAGTCATGGTAGCACAGTCTCATGTTGTTTCCACCAGCGTGGCAATTTTTTTCATCACTAATTGATGGATGTCTAAAATATAAAAATAATGACAAGCCTAAAACAGGCCCGAGGCCCGGCCTGCGTCTGAACATTGATGTGAAAATTGGCCTGAAGCCCAGCCCGAGGGGTGTAAAAAAGTCAGGGCGAAATGCAGGGCTCTAGACCAGACTAAAAGTTTAACTTTTAAAACTTTTTGACATACTAAAAACAAATAGCTTTACTGATTCTTATACACCTGCTATAACTTTTTTAGTGTTTCAAAGGACAAAATGGGTGGAAAAACTGTTATAAATATTAGACATAAACTACATAAAATGCAGGCCAGGAGTGAGGCCCTCTGGAGGTGCAAGGCCCTGTGTGGTTGCCCACATTGGCACAGCCCTTGCAATGGTACTGATGGCCACCTTCTTCCCCTTTTTTTTTTTTTTTTTTTTTACACCATTTAACATAAGTCTTAGGTGCCCCCAGAAAGTGTCTTGAAAATGCCTTTGAGTGGAAGCAGACACAAGCTGTTCTCATGCATGCCTCTTTAAATGCAAATGAGCTGCTGCTCCCCGCCCCCTTTTCCAGAATATGGCTATGCCTTTACATACTCTGCTAAAAAAATAAATAAACAAACATCTGTTTGGTTTTGATTATCATGTAGCGCTGAAATCATGCATTTTAAACCATATTTGTTTAAACTTATGATATGATGAGTGAAATCTGAGCTGCTTGTTTTCTCACAAGCTTGCAGAGAAAGGCTTACCAAAAATAAAAATATATATACTGGGTTGTTGTTTTTCACATTTTCTGGGTTGGTAGATGCACTGGGCATCCGATTATAGCTAAACATGGAAAAAGTCCATGTTCCACCATTTTCATGATGTCAACGACAGTAAATAAAAGTAATATTTGCAGTAACATTAATTAATATACAGTATATTACAATTTAAAATAACTGTTTTAAATAATTTATTCCTGTGATGGCCAAGCTGAATTTTCAGCATCAATACTCCAGTCTTCAGTGTCCTTCAGAAATACGTTACACATGCTATTCGATCACAGATGAGCAGCCTAATATTTTTGTGTAAACTATTCAACTTTTTTATTAATTTATTTGCTTACTTATTTTGTAACAATGTATTAAAATCTGTACTGTCAACTTTGATCAATTTAATGCTTTTTTCTTAAAAAAAAAACAAAGTTCAGATAATTTCAGAAAAAGGGCTTCACAAGGAAGCCATCATATTTGGTGGTTGTTCACAAAAAGATTCGAGACTGCTGATCTCTCCTCTTACTAACTGAATCGTCTTGCAAGTCAAATCACATCTACGAGGATGATCCACAAAACACACTTTGGGCTACCTTGATAAGGGTAACATTTTACAGTATTTTAAAGACAATCGCAAACAAACAAGGATTAGAAAGAGGCAGAGAGCAAAAAGGTGAGCATAGCCGCCCTGAGATGCTGAGGTAATTTAAAGCTCTCCCTCAATGGGAATCGGACAGGTTGGTGTGATGGACAGATTCAGTGGAGATAAGACTAAGCTCTTACGCGTTTGCTCCTGACCCCTTCTGAGGGCATGTCAACTTGCTGTGCTGTGCGTAAAACAGAGTTTAGAGAGAAAGCGAGGGAGAGTTTTCTGACGGTGATCAAATTGTCTGCTTGACAAGCGGTTGCTGGGAGGGCTGTACAGACTAGACTGCTAGGAAGGTAAGACTGTGGCCTCGAATGTCTTATGCACCAGATTCCTTTTGAAATTCTGCATGAAGCCTCCTTTAAAGCAGGATCTTAAAGAACTGTCTTAACCATGCCAGTATGCAATGAATTAGGCCTCCTTTCCAAAGACACATCAGCTAACCCAATTTGAACATGCACAATGACAGATCTTTTCCTTTGACTCATTTTTGCTGTCACAGAGATAGATGTGATGTCTCAGGACATCTATAGATTCAGTTATCATGAAGTCACACATACACACAAAACTGCATTGATTCTGATTATCAGATAAGTGTTATAGAATGCAAACATATTTATTAATATTGATAAAAGGTTATTATAGTGACATGCAACCAGATCAGTTGATCCATCATTGATGAGCCAACACACATAAAAATATAATGACCTTAAATATGTGTGTTGTAAAATAAAATAATCCAGCTGGCAAGTGACACTATGAAACTCTTAGTCTCTTTTAAAGCCCATTGTTTCCTGCTAGGTGCATAATATCAGTTGTTCATGGGAGGTTTAGCACATTTTGTAAGGGCGTATTGAGAAAGCTGACTAAAAGCTTACCTGCCTTTTAAGGAGATTTCTCATTTCTCATAATTGGATAAGTGCCTGTCTGCAAAATGGAAGAGACACTAGAGTATTAAGCAAGCCTTAGCCAACAACTGTTGAAAGCAAATTATTTTTGAAGTGTTATAAATGGTCTTTGTCTTTATTGGAAAAGATAAATTACAAAAACAATAATTAATGGGACAGAAATCATGTCACTCAGTCAATACTTAGCTGAAGTACTGAGCCTTCCAACCTCATGAAGATATTTTGTTATCAGAGATCAGTATCTTTTTCTCTTTTGTTTTATTTATTTATTTTTAGTCCAAAAAAGTATCTTAAGCTCACCGAGGCTACATTTGTTTGATCTCAAATACAAATAAAAAATAATAAATATTGTGAAAAATTATTATTACAATTCAAACACATTTTTATTAATATATTTTACTATTTAAATTATGACAAAGCTGAATTTTCAGTAGCCATTACTCAAGTCTTCAGTGTCACACAATACTCCAGAAATCAATATACTATTTTAATATTTAATATGCTTAATGTTTTTCTTTGTGTATTTGCAGTTTTGTAATGATGTGTTTATTGGCACTTTGGATGAGTTTTATCTATATTCTTGCTGAATGAAAATATTAATTTCCTTCAAGATACTAAATCTTACTTAACTTTTTTTTTTACATTTTTGTATGTGTTATAATTTTTTTCTTATTTGAATTATTTCACATTTAAAACATTAATTTCATGAAATTTTGTAAATACATGTATTTCTTTAAAAAAAATGTATATTTCATTTTGCAGTGGCTTGCTCTCCGTCATATTAACATCACAAGCATCTCGTTCAGATCTTCATCCGCTTTATTCTTTCTCAAACCTTCAAGGTGTCTTCCAGGTTTTTGTGTTTGTTCAATCTGAAACCCTTTCATTTTGAGCAAAGTTGACCTGCCAAAGTGTAGATGAAATGGCAAATGCCGGGCAAATGCCTTTTTATATCAAGAGGATGTCTGAGAGCATGATAAAGCACAGAACACACTGCACTCCACACACTCTTAAAAAATGAGACAGCCCTCACATCTCCCACACTCAATAGCATCCTGCATCTATTGTGCAATTAATTGTGTTTTGATGCATGATTTCTTCCCACATGTCCAGGGCCATGTGCTATTAAAGGCAGGTGTCTGAGGTGCCTGTGGAGATTGATTGATTTATTTATCCTTTTGTGGCAGATGAAATCTCAGGGCACCTTTAGATCAAAACTCTGTTCCTGTTTTGGGCCCAAAACTCTGAAATAGAACATATATGGCCCCAGAAAATGGACATTAACATTTATTTAAAATAGTTTATTTATACAGTATATATATATATATATATATATATATATATATATATATATATATATGACGAGTCAGCTGCCACCTCCCTGATTGTCACCGGCACCCCGTCCTAAGTCGCCTCCCTTCACCAGGCTCCCGACTGGAGTGGGTGTGTGAGAGGAGGGGCGCTAAACGAGTCAGGGCTGGCGGCGTGTGATGGGGCACACCTGAAGGAAATGGAGCCTCAACACTGCCGCTGTTTAAAAGCCCAACGCGCCTCTCTTCGGGAGACCGGTCTCTTCCCCGTGCATGCACACTGGTGTCCTCGTGGGTCCAGGAAGGGTGCGTTGAGGGACTCCCGCGCCACCAGAGATGTGAGCTGCCGGACCCGCGATCCGGATGGGAACCGCACCCGTTTACACGGCCGTCGGTCCAGGATGCCGGGCCGTCCATCCCCTGCCAGCGCCGCGGCCAACGAGAGTGATGCGGCCGCTAGAGGAAGCCGCCGCCCCTCGCGCCCCGGACCGAAGAGGGGAGCGCGTGCGGCCGCCGGACTCCGCCCCTTACCTGGACCTTTCCTCCATGAACACTGCCCGACCCACACGAACTCCGCAGCACGACGAGGACACCAGATCCCCAGTTTCTTTTGGACACTCTTCCCCTTTGGCCACCTTTATCCCGTTTTATTTGATTTTCTGTTAATAAAAGCCTCTCCAAGGCCTGACGCCACGCCCACTGTGTCTGTCTTGTGCTCCTCCCGTCACAATATATACAGTATATATATTATAAGAGCCATAATCCATGTCTGATATGGATTTTTAGTAGAATATAAATTAAGTTAGTTATATAAGTTATAGGATTTTACTATGACCTGATTTGTAGAAATTACTCACTTAAAAATGTTGGGTTAAAAATAACCCAACTGTGGATTGGTATAGCACCTTCCCAACTGTGGGTTATTTTAACCCAATGCATTGGGTTAAATACCAGTTGGGTTAAAATAACCCAACAGTTGGGTAAATGTTTATTTTATTTTATTTATGACCTTTTTTATAATAAATAAAATAGACATTGTTTTCAAATAGATTTTTTTTATTGGACTATAAACACAATAAATGTTTTAACATGTTTTAAGTATTAAATTATGATTTTAATAAATATACAGATGTAAATAGAACAAACAATTATGTGCAAATATTAAAATATGCATATAAAATTTAAAACATGCGTGCATATACAGTACATAAATCAAAAACATACACAGATGTGCCACAATAAAAATAAACATATTTAAATAAATTAAAAACATAACATAGATGTGCCTACCCAAAAAAATACCTGTACATACAGTACAAAAATTTAATAAAAAATAACCATGCTTATTAAAAAAGGCTATACTGTACACTTTGAATCGCAGAAAAATTCAGCAGCGTTTACTGTGTAAAAGTAACACTGAAGCAGTATTGTAGTTAAAGGGTTAGTTCACCCATAAATAAAATTGAGGGTGAGGAATTAATGATTTTTGGGTGAACTAACCCTATAAGTAGGTTAACTCATGGTTAGTCATGACACCTGTGGATAACCAGAATCACTGAAGGAAAGAGTAATACAGAGCAATGCAATTTAATGGGCCTATTTGGATTTTAAGTAATTACGTATTGTGTATATTATTAACATAAGCTGTTTGTGCACGTAAACTATTTGTAAAGTTACAAAGTATAAAGTCCATGTCAAAGGACTTTCTATTTAACAGAAAACACTGTTCCTGAACCGCCTGCAACACCACATTTATAGTCCTGTCATTAGTGTGACTTTACTATGTTACTATGTCACATATTCTGTGCACCTCCCAGCAAACAGCTCAGACCTCAGAGGGTTAAATTAATAATTTACAAAAAAAAAAAATTAAATCATATTTATCATTTACTAACCTAAAATAACCGTTCTGGCCCTTGTTTATGTTTGACAGAACCATGTTGAAAATTGTTGTAAACATATAGGCAAGTAATTTAGGAAGCTAAAATTTAGGATGTAAATTACTGAATTTGCTTATTTGAGTAATCCATCCCATTCAAGCACGTGTAGCCATAAGAGCATTGCTTCAGTTCTGAGGATTTTATTAGATAATCATCAAGTGTTCTAAAATAGAAGCAAATAAAGTGAGAGACTATACATGTAATATAGGCCTACATTTATGTAATTTTAATGCTCTGGTCTTTGCAGATATTTAAAGATGGCCATCTTTAAGCATGACTCTTTGGATTTATATGAAATGATAACACTTGCGTATGAATCAGCTGTCCTCAGCATCATCGAGCAGTCCTTCTTGCTGAGCCCTGTACTGGCTACTTGTCCAGTTGCAAGTAAAAATCTCACTCACTTGTGCCTTCAAAAATGCACTTGATTCGGACAATCATGACACATCCCTAGTTCTTACCTGGCAGTGGAAAACTTGGTCGGGAAGAGGAATTCTGTGATGGCTGTGGATTGCTGTGCTGTCTCTGACTGTGTGGGGCTCTAAGACGTTTCCTCACATTGCGTAGTCTTTCTTCCAGGTAACCTGTTGCAGGGTGACGATAACGACCAGGTGTATACCATGACTCCTGCAGAAAAGAAATATAAATAAATCACTCTTAAAAAAAAGTGGGTACTGATACTCTTTATCAGCTCTCAATTATCTTCTGATCAGAATCAGCACAACTTACATATCCATGTCCCTCATTGTTCTTCAGGCAAGGAAACTGGGCAGTTAGTTCCAAAGCCATCTCCTTTTTGATCTCAGCTGATGGGCTTTACAAATAAACAATAATTTAAATAGGCTAGTTTATTTATTTAAATGTATTGGTCAAGTGATTTTAATTGTATTCACGTTTCCCCAAAACTTTCCATCAAATGAGAAACCAATAACCGCACCATCTGACGTCGCTCCTTGAGGCTTAGGTGCCCGTCTCGGTCTAAGGATGTTATTAATGTTAATCCTCCAGATTTTCTGAGTATTTCTCGTATATCCTGTGAAAAGGAGAATGCATGAACTAAAACATTCCATTCAATTCATTCTTAAAAATATATATCATAAAATAATTGCCGAAAACTCAAGTTCGGGTGTATTAAAAGACATGTTATTACAAAGGTTGAGTTGCTTGTTGTTCTTGTCTGGCAGCTTTCCACTATTGTCTGAGTTGGGGTTATTGGGTTTATCCTTATAGGTGACTGATTGTGACATGACTGATTGTTACAGGGCTTTGACCCAGAGACTGTAAAAAAAAAAAATAGAGGTAAATATCAGATGGTATCAGCAAGTATCCTTTACCTGACAATTAACTTTTACCTGTATTGAAGATTCTATGGGTGCAGCTATGCAGAATTGGTCTCACCCTTTCTAATTCCCATACATGTGTATTTAAAGAAAAGAAAAGATCATAAAAAAAAAAACCCCTCATTTAAAGTGCATGGAACACTTAAAAACGGCGATAACGTAGAGGAATATAGTAATGGTCATCATCACAGTCAAATGACCTGACTGCGTGTAATGGGTGAAAATCAAACAGTTCACTGACACTAAGTGCTTCCAAAACTTGGTCAGGAACAACAACATAGGCAAAGTAATGATGACTGAAACAAACTGTTGTCCATCTCTGAACTATTAGCTTCATTTTCTCATCAAGAGTGACTATTTTCTTAATACACCCAAACTGAGCATCTCCATCTGTATTGCAGGACATGAAAACAGTCATACCTGGCCTATATACAGTGCCATTAACCTTGACCCATGAGGGGATATAAACCTCACTGGAATGAGGAAAATCTTCCCAGCTACCAGTAATATCTTGAACACCCTCGACTGACTGAAGAACGGACTTTTGACCTGAACCAATCTCGATTTCCTTCTTGAACAACCTGCCTGTCATCAACTGAAAACACAGCATCATTTGGTGCCTGTATGCCATGGTTTTTGTGACATTTTTAAAATTACAAGTGACATGGCTTAGTCTTTTAAAAAAGCTATGTTTAGCTTCAAATCGCATTGCCCAGAAGTTGACAAGTGGGCCTATCTTTCTGAAAGCAGATGGATAGTGAACCATGAAATGGTGTTTTGGTCGTAAATGCAAGTGAGGGAACAACTCTAGGAATAGTGTATGATGGTCTTGAATGAGACTTCGGAGGTATATTGTGGCCTCAGCAGTCATGGATGGGGAAAATATAATTTCCATACAAGACAACAGTAGAGGCAGCAGTTCCCAGTACTTGTTGCCATGTGGTATTAAGTCACTTATTAGAAGGGAAAGAAATCGCAACAGACACCACATTTGTGCTGCAGTCTGACGCATGGCACTGCTGTGGTTCTTAAGTTCATGACTTGACAGGACTGATGGTTTATTGCACCTATCAACAAAACCATAATCAAAGCTTGTTAACCTGTAGTTTACAGTATCCAGGCTAATGTGGCCTTCAGCTATAAGTTCAGACAGCACTAGTTTCACCTCCAGAGGGCCAACACCCTCCAAAATATCATGCATGATATCAGGTGTATCTTGACGTCATCTGACTTGTACACCGCTAACAGAAAGCATGCTGACAATGAAGACAGCAGCTCAGGTGGTAGACATCTCATTTGGAAGTAAATTAGCCCCAGTTTGTGAATTGAAGTCTTGGAACCGATGGGATTTACAATTTCACAATCATCGTTATACAGGGACAGCGGAATGGAGAGATCTTTTGAAAACAAGTGGCTGGTTTTGTACTGCTCACCATCAATGTAATCAATGAGGGCACCATCTTTATTTTGCTTCTGAGAAAGGATTTTTTCCATGGTACCAGGACTTTCTAGTATTTTTTTAAGGACAGGCTGCAAAGGAACATATTGAAAGGTGTCCTGCACTGCTTTCTGTCTTACACTGCCAGTCAGTGCATCCAAACGCTGGACATATGAATTGCCTGGAAAATGCTTAGTCTCTGGATTAATGAAAAACCCTGTTTGAAAAAAATATTTCATCTGTTTAAAGTCTGAATCCAGGTCCAACAATGGTTCAGCAGCTCTCTCAAAGTGATTACTCAAGGTACTAACATCAGGGTGATCTGAGTGACCAAGTCGATGCAAAAGAGCCATTGTCTTGGTCTGCAAATTAACTACAATATCAGTGATCAAAGAAGATGTTTGCTTCACCATATAATTAATTGCAGAGTAGGTTTGATTTGATTGGGCTCTAAGCTTTGCAAGGAAGCATGCCACTCTGAAGGTTATATCTTCCTCTGCTAAATCATCCCAGTCCTCGGTTTCCTCATCACCCCCAGAATCATCAAGTATTGTTGATATAGTAATTTTTTTTCTGATGGTGAGAGTGTTGGAATATGTTGGTTGTGCAAATCTGTATCTGTTGTAGATGATACTGTTTGAAATGTGTTCTTTTAATATGTGTCTCTTATATGACCATAAGTAACTGAATGTTCTGTTACAGCCATTTCCACTACATCTGTAGTAGGAGCTAGCATTGTTAATGCCATGAATCAATCTAAGATGTGCAAAAAGATCTTTTGTTTTCCCTGAAATTGCCTTATTGCACTTAAAACATGTCAGAAAACACGCAGTCATTGTTTAGCTAGTGTAAACTTACTCCCAAAAATTCCGAATGAAATTTCTTGAATTTAACCCTGAGACCAATTCGCTGAATTAGCGCAGCAATGTTTGCGTCATCCAGTAGCATAAAGCTATCTTCATCGACTTCTTTCTCTGTGTTAAAATGAAGCAGAAAAATAATCATTTAGTCCATGAAAAGTAAACTAGTCTTTAATTATCTTTTTTATATTAAATCAAATTAATTTAATTTGTATAGTGCCTTTTCATAATATATATTGTTTCAATGCAGATTTGCAGAAAGTCATAGACTCAGTTTCACAGACACAGATTAAGATTATAGTCTGGGAATAGGCTTAATCCATGTCTCTGAGCAATAATGTTATGTTAATAATGATTTACAATAGAGCAGGATTTTAAGGCTGGGCAATATGACAATATCCTCTGAATTTAGATCAAGCCATATGAGTGTTGTTTAGAACATATATCAGTGACTTGGGCAAATGTCCGAGCAAGAGGGAACCAGTTCATTACCATTAACAAACAACAACTTATATATATATATATATATATATATATATATATAAATCAAGCATCACTGAATTAAATAGATTAATTTACCTTGAAATGTTTCTATTAAATTGCAGAGGTTCCACTGTTGTCGTTTGTCCCTAACAAATGAATCCATTTATCTAAAACAAGTATAAACACGTTTAGTACAAAACATTTAATACAAATGCAAAATTGTCATAACATATACTATAATTAGATGTTATTCCATTAACTTACTCCTTTATTACATTTAATACAACATGCATTAATATATTAAAGCCTTGAAAACATCCGTTTCAAACTCATTCTGATGGTAAACTGACTAACGTAACTTACCTAACTTATACAAACATGATGGTTAACTGACCTGACCCCACAAACGTCTGTTATAGCTAACATAATGTATATGTTAATGTTATGTTTGAGTGGTGTGGCGTTGGTACGAAAATCCGCAGAAAGAGCAGATTGCTTTACAGCAGCGCCGCTTTCGAGTGGGTTTTTTGCAACTTACTTTTATAACAGCGAATTCAGTGTATCAAACGTTTCTCACTGAATCTCACAGCACTGTTGTGGTGTCCGTCATGTGATTGGGGTGACAGCAGCGGCGATTTCGAGTGGGTTTTTTTGTAACTTGTTTTTATAACAGAGAATACAGTATATCAAACTTTTCTCACTGAATCTCACAGCATTGTTGTGGTGTCTGTCATGTGATAATTTGAGGTGTGAGCTGCGCTATGTGCCGGTCCGAGCTGATAAATCGTCCGTGCAGCGTAATAACTGATTAACGTTAACTTACCTAACGTTACTTTAGTTTATCTGTATATTTCACCAGGCATTTTTATTAACGTTAGGTTAATACATTTCTGAACGGTTTCGCTAATTTTTCGGCTAATGTTTCAATGGTAACTTAGCCTAATAAACTGGGATAGCTAACAACAATCGCTCTGATCCGGAGAATAGGAAAAAAAAGACAAAAGTAAACGAAAACATAAAACAATAGTTCTAAGATATATTTAACGTTTCAGTACACATTATTTCATATAAAAGTTATATATATATACATCATAAAACCTCAAATTACTCACCTTTCACAATCAGGCTGTCGCTGATGATGTCCGTTGACTGTCCGTCACTGACTGATCCGTTAATATTTGAACCATCGAAGCGGCGCGAACTTTAACCCAACGGTTAGGTTATCACTAAAAATAACCCAACGGCATAAACAAATAACCCAACAAATTTTAATATAACCCAACATAATGACCCAACATGCATAAACCAACGGTTGGGTTACACAAATAACCCAACGTTTTTTACTGTGTACTGCTATTTTTTCGCATATCCCTTCATTTCATCCTGCTGTCAGTTAGTCCTGCTTAGTCAGAAGGGCAGTAATTGGTGAGGCGCTGTTATCGTTCACCTTTAAATGCTCACTCTCCAATGATATTGATGAAAACCTTAGACCATTCCTCTTCATTATAGACTCCAAATTGCCAATATGCAGTTAAAATCTCCAAACCTTCAGACCGTTATGGACACACTGTGCTCCCATCAATTAGTTTACTGTTGATTCTAATGATGTTGATTAAGGTTGCGTTTTAGTTTGGGGAGTCTGTAGCTGGACCGTTATCAAGGGCACATGCTGTTTCACTTAAAAAGCTCACTTTGCTATGCTTCTTGAACTCGTGTCAAGAGTTTTTGAGTGAGGAATAAATATTATACATCTTCATTGTCTGAAAATCCATTAGCAAATTCAATGGTAAGTGCCCTACAAAGCTAAAATGGCTAAAGCGTCTTTAATAATGAAAATAATTCCTTTGTTCATAAATTATTCCAATGATCAAACTGACAACCAAATGGAATAGTCCAATAAAAGCAGTGTTTAAAAGTAAAGTAAAAAAAAAAAAAAAAAGATAAAAAAAAAAAAAAACATGACATACCAATTAGAATCTCAGAATAATATAAATAGGAGAACAGGTGATAATGTGCTTTGAAAATACATTCTAAAATATCATTATTTATTTATTTTTTTCCCACAGAACTGAAAGATGACTACATAAGGAATATAGAGAAATATTTTTTTGTAAAAGATCAAGAAATTACTGTAGTACTTTAATGACATTTGACAGAAGGTGCAGAGGATGCTGAATTTATTTATTTATACACACTAAAAATAACCCAACCTGTAACCCAACTATGTGTTGGTATAGCACCTTCCCATCTATGGTTTATTTCAACCCGACCCATTGGGATAAAATCCTGTTGGGTTAAAAGTTACCCAACAGTTGAGTTAATTATTTATATTAATTAACATCAGTATTTTTATTAAAAAAAATACTTAATACAACCATATTTTGAAACTACTTTGTTGTAAATTACAGATTTTATTTTAATATGCAAAGAACACATTTACAAATATATTTTACAATATTTTATTTAAATGTACAAGAATGTGTAAAAATACAACTGACATTTTCAAAATGTACAAATGTGTCAATTCATATTCCTATCAAAACACACAAAAGTGCAAATACAGTTTACAGCTGTCGCCCAATGTTTAGAGAGTTGGACCTGTAACCCAAAGGTTGCTGGTTTGAGTCTCGGTGCTGGCAGGAGTTGTAGGTGGAGGGAGTGAATGAATAGCGCTCTCTTCCACCCTCAATACCCATGGCTGAAGTGCCCTTGAGCAAGGCACTGAACCCCCAGTTGCTCCCCGGGCGCTGGATCTATAGCTGCACACTGCTCCGGGTGTGTGTTCTCTGCTCCAGGTGTGTGTTTACTTCTCACTGCTGTGTGTGTGCACTTGGATGGGTTAAATGCAGAGCACCAATTCCAAGTATGGGTTACCATACTTGGCAAATATTACGACTTTCAAATAAACTGAACCTAAAATATAATAATAAAACAAAAAATAATCATAAAATCAAGTAATAATAATAAAAATATACCAGCTGCTGGACCTACTGATGATCAATAAAATAAAAAAGTTTTTTACTGATTACAAAATACAACGTTTTTAAGGAGGAGACAGTGTGCAGAAGAAACTATTAAAGACTGTGTGTTACAAAAACTCTCAAATATGAGCAGAGGGCTTTGGGTAGTAGATGTCATATACAAAGAAAAGTTTGAAACACAGATCGACTGCTTGTAGTATCGTCTCCTGTTCCATCGCCTCCCCGTTTAAAATAATAAATTCTTGGGAGGAGTTTTCCTTGTCACCAAGCACCAGGGCATGTGGATTCTGGTTTGTCTCATGATTCAAGTACAGCACTAATTAGTGCCAACCTTAAAAGAGTAATAAAAAAAAAAGTTCAGTTAACATGCATCGTGATGATATTTCATTGATACACTCACTTTACAAATGAGTGAATTTAAATGAGTTAAAAGCTATAGCGAATTTAAATTGGTTAAAGTGATAATTCACCCATAAATTAAATTTCTGTCATCATTTTGTTTTTTCAAAATATCTTCTTGGAACGATTTGTATTGTACAACGTGTGTCTTATACAAAATAAATAAAGGTGACTTGACTACACAGGGCAGTGTAATTTTAAGTGTTGCTTTTATTTACAGGTTGAATGTCAATGAAGGACCACTTCATTTCCGTGTATGATGTGCACACCATTTTTCCATTTGTGTGGTATGGTGCAGACAGCAGGAAGGGTTTTAAAGACAATTTTTGCACAAAGGCTTGTTCAAAAGTACAGAGAAAGTAAAAAAAAACTAAGCTTACAGTTTAAATTTTTACATTCTTTATGGGGATCTACTATCATTTGCACTAAGAGACAGACTAAACCAGTTTTCACTAAATTTGTGGCAATATCTGCGGCTAATGTGAGTAAATTTTACAACCCTTTACCCTTACTTATTTGGACTTGTAGGGAACAAAAGTACAGTGTAAATAAAAGGAAGCTTTGTTGGACGGAATGCAACAATACACTTATTTCACCTCATTTGTCTTTTTTCATAATTTTTGGAAGTCATAGGTCTAAGTAAAATTGAAAACTTATGTATAATTAATTTAAATAGGTTACTTACCTTGAAATGTTTCAATTAACAGGCAGAAATTCTATTGTTGCAATTTTTCCTTTACGAAAAAGTCCATTGTCTAACACATAAGTATAAACACATTTAGTACAACACATTTAAAAGAACATGTCAATCAATCTAGCTTCATAAGAGAAATTGCTGTAATTATAGGGTATTCTGATAGATGCATAACAATATTTAATATGAATAAACCATAAAAACACTATTACTGTACAATTAGTTAGGTAGTGCTGGTGCGCTAAGACAAATATGGCTTCTGTTTTACGCTCCCCTCTTAAAGGTTGGTTGTAGGTTGTCGTTCACGTTATGTAAATTTGGGGCACTGGTATAAATTTCCGGTGAAAGAGCGGATTGTCTCACGACTGACTTTTCTTTCATCTGGGTTTTGAACTTTTATAACAGAAAAGTGCAGGTTCATTCAAACGATTCTCACAGAGTCTGTTGTCTGTCACATGACTGATGTGTGTGAGCTCAGAGCTAGCTCGAGCAGCTTCTTTCACTGGTCCGATCCGATAAATGGTCCGTGCGGCTTTTCTAGCTTAATTCTAATGATTTCATCAAACTTTCACATTTCACCAGATATTTTTAAAAACTTTAAGTAACACTTGTCTAAAAAGTTTTGCAGCTAATTTTTAATGCATTAATGCTGGTGAACAAACAGGAATAGGATTCTTCTCTGGGGGAAACAAACGGACTAAAGGGAATAAAAAATGTTTAACGTATAAAAAAATAATAATTAACGTATCAGGCACATTAATTAATGTTATAACAGTTATATACATCATAAGATTATATTAACAGTTACTTACCCTTCATAATCATGCAGGTAATAATAATCAACGGTCGCTGACTGGACCGTTAAAATTTGAACCGGAGTGAAGTGGGAAACAGATTTAACCCAACAGTTGGGTTATTACTAAAAATAACCCAACGACGAAAAAAAAAAATGACCCAACAAATTTTAAGATAACCCAACACATTGACCCAATATGTGTAACCCAACGGTTGGGTTAAAAAAACAACCTAACGTTTTTTACTGTGTAGTATTTTGAAAAATTCATTTTGCATCATGCCTAACAACACTTCATTCCTAATCGGATTAGAAACTCACTTACAACTTAATAACATTCTGCACACGTCCTCGATGAAAAATATCACTTCACATCTTGGCTGCTGTCTGCAGTATCCAGTCTTACACTCTGTGGTTAGTGCTATTTATTTGTTTTCCTATAATTCTGTTGAATCCAGACCACACCACTCAGACAATCTGTTTGACTAAAGTAAACCCTGTCCTAAAATAAGAAATAATTTCATCACTAGGCCTTCTTGCTGTCTTTTGTTATTTGTTCTTCCTATTTTCTTTGGTCGGTGAAGCTTCTCTTTTGCCCTGAGGGATCCGTTCCATTTCCTGCCCTGTTATGTTGCGCTGTGTACTCCACGAAGTGGCCATGTCTGATCCATTTTAGTTGTATTTCTACTGCAATTGGTTCTTGGTTTAAGTGTCGCCAGAACTACTGAACTGATTATTGTAGTGGATGCTCTTATGAATTAGTAAATGCTGAATTTCTTTTGTCAGGAGTGCAATCTGTGTAAAAATTGAGAAAATGGATGGATTAAGATTTAATATATTTTTACCAGACAGACACTGGCAATTTATTCATATGGGTTAAAATTGTTAATAATTTTTTTTTGTTATTTTTTTTATGGAATATGCATGGAAGCCCTTTTCCACCCCACAAAGTCAAAAATGTTGATTTCATGTCTCATCTCTCATGATTTCATGTTTGTCATAATTATGATATTTCAATTGATATTATGTCAGTTATGACTGTTTATCTCATGACTTCTTGTATCATGATTTTGACTTAATTTTGAGCATAATTTGATTTTCTTATGTGACAGGAAATGACTTCCATAAAGTTTAACAAAGCACAAACAGTCTGTTTATTTATTTATTACTATGTTAAATGTTATGTTAGCCAATAGTATATCCAAGATATTTAATAACTGTCACTACAAAACAATTTTGTGCCTTTAATGCTTTAAAACATAATGGAGAACCAGTACTTATGTTATTAGAAAATATGTTAAAATTCCAGGATTTTTGTCCCCATTATGCCATGTTAGTCCACATTTGTCTGATGGAAGTCATAATTGTAATGTTTACTTTTCATAGTTGAAGCTGATCCTTACAATCTCTGAGTACATTTGATTCCTTAAAATGGGCTATTCTGGGGGACTTTTGTTACTGTACTTCAGTGCCTGATTCATATAACATGACTAAGAAGTGTAGTCGTATGACATTGTACCACTGAGTAAAATCCAAAAGTATTGTATTTGCCCCCCCCCCCCCACAAAAAAAAGATAAACACCATAATCATTGTTACCATCTAGCTAGAGAACATTACATTTCCTTTCTCAGATCCCTCTTTCATCATTCTGTTTCTTTCTGCCTTTTCTTCTTCTATCATAACCCTTTCTCTCATATCTCATTTCTTATCTTCTCTCTCTCTTTCTATCTGCAGCTGAGTGTATTGGATGCCAGCTGAGAGCAGATCTCTGTCCACAGGCCATGCCCCAGCCCCTTCCTGCTTCCTGCTTGGAGCCAGCTTGCATCATGCATCATGGATGTGTCGTTCCTCTGTGTGCGGGGAAGCAGGGATGCCGCGCTGGCAACAGCAGTTTATTAATCGGGTCAGGTGGCCGCCTTAGGCAATCAGTAGAGAACAGACGGCATACTGGCACATAGATGCGCACTCTTATACACAAAGTAATGTGATGTGGGCAGCTTTTGAGCTGGTGTAAACTGCCTCTCGAAACTGCCTCAAGTCCCATTTGGGCATTGAGTGACCCTGAGGTCATTTTAATATTTTTATTACTATATTAACTTATAGTGTAGTTTTGCTGTAAATTGTTTATATATTTATTAAATAGTCATGTTCAAACTGTAAATGTGATTGAATAAGCCCCATTCAAAATCATAGATGCACTATATCAAGTTTCTAACATCCTTTGTGGCACGGAACCTTTAAATAACCTTTTTTTATTATTATGTTTTTTTTTTTTTATGAATTCTTTTCAATACGTATGGAAACCCATTTCCACCACAAAAGAAATTATATAATGCTTTCTAAATCATATGCCTCATAATTATGATTTACTACTTCATGTTTTAGTGTCACTTGTTTGACACGTCATGATTTTGTTTGACACTTCCTATTTTTTCTCGCTGCAGTGCATAGTGTCTTTAACTGCCGAACACGTTTCCACGATGCGCGCCTTTGATAACTGTGCACGTCGTTTTGTCTGACTGTACATGTACCTGCAGCACCTGTCGCCACTAAATTACATTATATTTGTCCCATATTGTCGTTAATATACATACTGACTTCAACTTGGACCACTAAATAAATAGACTGCTATTGTTATATAAGTATGAGGGATAGTCTATTTATTATACAGGTCATTTCAAGAGTGATAAAAAAGTGATAGAAAATATTTATTTTCATGCATTTTAAATGTTTAAAAATGTGGAAACCACTAATTGCATCACACCATCTCCTGACTGCATTATTATTTGTAAAATAGGGGCTTTATGGAGTGTGTGTATACGTGGTTAAAAGTATAACAGTTTATAGTTCATTAATTTAGGGAAATTAACAAGTGTCTCAGCCCTCAAGTGACTATTTGGCCAACCAGCGTATTCCTGCTTGAAAAGCAAAATGTTATTGATAGTGCAAAAAACATCAGCTTTGAAACACATGCTGATTAATGGACTAGCATTACTCAACTTACTACATTCCAGCAACACTACATTCAATGAAGGTATAATAGTAAAAAAAACATAATAGTTCATTTAAATGGAAAGGAATCAGAACCTGAAAATTTGTATGCTGTAATATATGTTGAATTTTGACATTGCCAAACCTTTAAATTAAGTTGACAGTAAGAAGAAACAGTATTCAGCATTGAGTAGTTGAGTATTGTGCATTTTTCCTTGCCACTATTTTTTTTTTAATAATAAAATAACCTTTAGGTGGAACTGGAACTGGAATTGGAACCAGAACTGGAAACGGAACATTTCTAACGATTCCCAACCCTACTCATTTGACACTTTATGACTTAATTCGTAATCTCATAAAGGCTGATTAGAAGCTTTATATTAACTTGATAACATTCTTTAAAAATCCTACATGAAGAATTGCATCTGTGATAACAGGTTGCTGCCTGTAAAACCCAATCTTTTCAAACTTTCTGGTTTGTGTTAATTTATCATATTTATTTATTTTTTTATAAGAATTACTCAGAACATCTATTTAACTAAAGTAAAACTTGTTCTACTCATCTTATACTGACAGAACTTTTACATACACAGAGACTAAAGGGATGATGGTGTAGCTGGCCACAACATCCAAACACCGTTTCATCCTGCAATTTTTTTCATGTGATTTCAGCCCAGCCCATTTTTTTATGGCTGCAGTAGATTGGGTTACCTGATGACACGCACAAACCCCTGTGCAATTCATTACATTTTCAGTGGTGTAACTGCACCTCTCAGATATTGAGTTTTGAGGGCTGGAGATGCAAACTTTAAGATCCATGTGAGAGAACAGTTAGATAAATGGCTTGAAGAAGGCCAATGGTTATCTTCTCTGGTAATAGATTTCTAATCTTTCTGTCTCAAACACCTGCAGTTTTCTTTCTTTTTTTTTATAAAGAAAACACACACACACACACACACACACACACACACACACTGCTCTTTATCTGGTTTGTAATTCAATGTGCTGCCATGCCAACGTCACAGACTGCATAGTCTTTTAGTGGAAAGTAATTATGAATGTCTATGTTTGTCATTTTTGCTCATTAACAAATAAGTTAATTTATATGCAGGGCATTTGTTGTGCACAGTGTTGGGGAGTAACTAGTTACATGTAACAAAATTAATGTAACTGTAATTAGTTACAGTTACTAAGAAAAAATTAGTAATTAAATTACAGTTACTTATGAAATTTTTAACGATTACAAAGGGGATTACATTTGAATATTTACACACATCCACATACAGATTTAACTGATTTCTTTCCCAAATTGCACTGAGTATTCTGAGACATACCGCCCTAATAATTTCCGGGATGCGGAAACACAGTCATAGAATCCAGTCATAAAAACGGAATGCCTAACGCGGACGGAATGTGCCACATTTTGGATGACTAAATCAAAAGTAGGTCAGTACACTTGAATCAAAACATGACATGGACTAGTGTCTGTGAATATTAAGCCCCAAAAATGCAACATATGACTCCTGCACGTTCTGTGTGTCTGTGGAAATCAGGCGCGGACTGGACACCGGGAGAACCGGGACGATTCCCAGTGGCCTGGCAGCCGATTTGGCCCGCTATTTTAATATCATTATTGTATAATTGCCTGCCTAGTGTAATAAAGCGATCATTTGCGAATCCGCCATTTGATAAGTAAATCTCGTGACTCGCGCGCTCTCCGCGCTTCCGCCAAACGGTTTGGATCAGACTCAGAGTAATCAATGCGAGAGAGAGAAAAGAGTGCACTGTGGAAGCGCACAGCTGGAGCCGAGAAGCTGAACTACTGTTCACGGTTTCAGGTCAGTTTCATCTGTAAAGATGCTTTTGTCTTTGTTTTTTTATTTATTTAATCAAGCAGCAGCACGTTGCTCATCAGTCATCACTCAAAATACTATATAAAGGACATCATTATTATCTGTTGTAATGTTACAGTAGTAATTTAGCTGAAAAATAATCAGATTTTTTGTGGAAGCTACGACAGACAACAACACAACCCTTACGAAAATTAAAGTTTTGTTATTTTACTAATAATCCAGAGAACATGGTTACTATTGTTTAAATGTGGTAACCAAAAATTATTTTACAAATGTATTTATTTAAAAATAAATAGAAATCAATTTGCAGAACAAAAAACAAAACAAGGTTATTGTACTTTTATATGGGCTAATAAAAGCATGGTCAATTTTTGTAAGGGAAAAACATGACTCGTGTACAGTATTAGGATTTTTCTATAAATATATTGTAGTATTGTAGAGTATTGTATTGTATAGTATAGTTTTGTTCAATCTTGAGTATTAAAGTCATGAGAGAGATGGATAATGGGGCAAAATAAAGAGACCGAAGAGAAAAATTGAAGTGAAGGTGCAGTTCAGGAGAGAACTTTTAATTATTTTGCATGTCCCCAAATTAAAGATTTAAACCTTTTTTATGTCAGGTCCATACAAAAAATAGTTTTGTCCATTAATTTGTTTGTATGAGTTTGAATTTTCCAGTCTGATTTTTTTCCCAGTCCGCCCCTCCTGTAAATTAATGGCAAAGACATGGTTTCATCTACTACACATAGGCCTACTGAAGCTCGCAGTGTTTTCAACCTCTGCCATCTCAATATATGAGTACACGAACACATAAACATAATTTCTAGAACTGCTCTGTGTCACTTCATGTGCATTTTACTTATTTCGAGAAAACTATCATCACATCATATACAAAGAGACAGCAGTTTAAAAAAAACACCAATGTTTCAGGAGTTTAGTACACAGAATACATCACATGCTTATTAGATAACTGTATTTGAGTTGATGTATATGATTTTATTTATTATTATTTAATTTTCACAAATTTAGAAAAGTAATCAAAAAGTACTCAAAAGTAATTAGTTACATTACTTTAATAAAGTAATTGAAAAAGTTACACTACTATTACATTTTAAACAGGGTAACTTGTAATCTGCAACCTATTACATTTCCAAAGTAACCTTCCCAACCCTGGTTGTGCATTTGCTTGTTTTATTAATTCCAAATGTTTTGTGGTATAATAAAAACACACAATATTACGGTAAATTAGTGTTCTGAAATTGATTGTATATGTGGTTGTATTGCCACATAAATAACAGTGCATTAGCTCTTTTTTAGCCCAAAACTTAAATATTACATTTATTAACATTATGTTTAGATTTCAAATATTTAAAATTCTATAAATAGCAGTTACAAAAGCACATTAAATGGCATTTTTCCTATAGAAATATACATGCTCTTTACAAAGTTGGAAAACAAAGTTACAAAGTCAATCAATTTAAGACTGAAATGTACTTGACATATTAAACATTATGCTTAAATCTGGCACTGGCATATACGTTGCTCTAGATGTATATGTTTTGAAATATGATGACATGATGACTTGAGAAGTACAGTATAATGTCATTTTTAATGAGAGTGACAATAGGTGATTTAATAAATCACAGTTTTGTTTATCCATTGCTCCTTCATTCCTTCCGGCAGCATATCATGACAGTAATAAACATATCCAAAATGTGTTTAATACATTGAAATTGCAGCTAAATGTTCAGAGGATTATATATTTTCTATATAATATTTAACATATACAGGTCCTTTTAAAAAAATTAGCATATTGTGATAAAGTTCATTATTTTCCATAATGTAATGATAAAAATTAAACTTTCATATATTTTAGATTCATTGCACACCAACTGAAATATTTCAGGTCTTTTATTGTTTTAATACTGATGATTTTGGCATACAGCTCATGAAAACCCAAAATTCCTATCTCAAAAAATTTGCATATCATGAAAAGGTTCTCTAAACAAGCTATTAACCTAATCATCTGAATCAACTAATTAACTCTAAACACCTGCAAAAGATTCCTGAGGCTTTTAAAAACTCCCAGCCTGGTTCATTACTCAAAACCGCAATCATGGGTAAGACTGCCGACCTGACTGCTGTCTAGAAGGCCATCATTGACACCCTCAAGCGAGAGGGTAAGACACAGAAAGAAATTTCTGAACGAATAGGCTGTTCCCAGAGTGCTGTATCAAGGCACCTCAGTGGGAAGTCTGTGGGAAGGAAAAAGTGTGGCAAAAAACGCTGCACAATGAGAAGAGGTGACCGGACCCTGAGGAAGATTATGGAGAAGGACCGATTCCAGACCTTGGGGGACCTGCGGAAGCAGTGGACTGAGTCTGGAGTAGAAACATCCAGAGCCACCGTGCACAGGCGTGTGCAGAAAATGGGCTACAGGTGACACATTCCCCAGGTCAAGCCACTTTGGGCTACAGAGAAGCAGCACTGGACTGTTGCTCAGTGGTCCAAAGTACTTTTTTCGGATGAAAGCAAATTTTGCATGTCATTCGGAAATCAAGGTGCCAGAGTCTGGAGGAAGACTGGGGAGAAAGAAATGCCAAAATGCCTGAAGTCCAGTGTCAAGTACCCACAGTCAGTGATGGTCTGGGGTGCCATGTCAGCTGCTGGTGTTGGTCCACTGTGTTTTATCAAGGGCAGGGTCAATGCAGCTAGTTATCAGGAGATTTTGGAGCACTTCATGCTTCCATCTGCTGAAAAGCTTAATGGAGATGAAGATTTCGTTTTTCAGCACGACCTGGCACCTGCTCACAGTGCCAAAACCACTGGTAAATGGTTTACTGACCATGGTATTACTGTGCTCAATTGGCCTGCCAACTCTCCTGACCTGAACCCCATAGAGAATCTGTGGGATATTGTGAAGAGAAAGTTGAGAGACGCAAGACCCAACACTCTGGATGAGCTCAAGGCCGCTATCGAAGCATCCTGGGCCTCCATAACACCTCAGCAGTGCCACAGGCTGATTGCCTCCATGCCAAGCCGCATTGAAGCAGTCATTTCTGCAAAAGGATTCCCGACCAAGTATTGAGTGCATAACTGAACATAATTATTTGAAGGTTGACTTTTTTTGTATTAAAAACACTTTTCTTTTATTGGTCAGATAAAATATGCTAATTTTTTTAGATAGGAATTTTGGGTTTTTCTGTAATTTTCCTCTCAGTATATTTACAATAAAACGAAATAGGATATCATATACCACTGCCTCCTTTCGTTTTCATTTAAACATAATAACAGCTGCAGAAATGTACTTAGTTCAGGGATATGTGTATATACAGCCATTACAATGAAACTAAATATTATTTAGACTTTCCTTTTTTATTTTCATTTTAACATATAGATAAATTGAATACAGACCAAAGAAAACCTGTTAGATTTACCCCGCAGCTGAATTATATTTTATGTTTAACCACTAAAGAGACATCAGAGCCAGCGGCACATATCAGAAGGTCTAGCCGAGGTGAGGCTGCTTCTCGGCGGATACATGATCACTGAGCTCCCGCTGATCGCGTGGAGCTGACCGTCTCTGAGATCGGCGAAACACATTTTTAAATAGGCGCTGTCTTTATAAATAAACCACAGATTTGAGTTTTAAACAACTACATTCTCGCCTGAAATACTTTTAAAATTACATTTCATGACACAATAACAGTAATATTTTGAAAATGTTGATCCGAATAAATGGTGGTTGAACTCAACCAATGCTGCGTGAACTCAACCAATCAGCATGTTTAAGTTCCGGTACATTGAAAAAGTACCACCTCGCCAGCAGGGACTTTCTGAGGGGCATTTTTTTACCCGGAACTTTATTTAGTTCCTGGTTCCTGCGGTGGAAACACACCGAGTACCAGGCCAAAGTCCCTAGTTCCTGGGTAAAGTTCCTGCGGTGGAAACGCGGCATTTATGTTCAGATATATTCACAGCATTCAATTGATTTTAGCCTGTAGATGCTTTCAAGGCTGCTCAGACAGTCTGTCTGCTAGCACTCAACTGGCACTCAGTTGTATAACCAAGCTTTAGCATCACAAATAAAAGACTTGTTTTATGGAAGTTATTTTTGGTGCATCTGTGCTGTATACTGTAAGTACTGTTTAATAGATTTTTCTTTCTTTATTATGGCTGTCAAAGTTAACACATGATATTGATTAAAGGGGTCATATAATGCAATTTCAAGGTTTCCTTTCTCTTTGGAGTGTTACAAACTCAACACAGCAAACTCAACAATAATGTACATTGTGGAAAATAATGTTTTTTTCAACCTTATACCGCATAAACACATTTAATTACACCAAATATACAAAGCAATGTTCTTTTTAGCAACATCATATGACCTCTTTAAATATGTTAAAAAAATTATTAACAATGTTAACGTTTTACTCAAATTTTACTCAATCTTGGAATTAACATTCTCATTCTGTTCGGTGCGATTTCTAAAAACTGACTGAAACATTTGAAGCTGATTGAAATTGACTGTAACTCAAATCCCTAGCAGAGCATACAATTCTCAGTAAATGGGAAAATACATTTTTACGAATAATTGCAAATGTCCTAGATGGGATGTTTAACAAAAGGAAAGTAATTTTCATTCTTTGCACTTTGGAATTAAATGATCATCAACAAGTTAAATATCACCCTCAAGTTAAATGCTGTCATTGATAGAATGCTAATGTGAAACCTGTGGTAGTGTTGTAGGTAGTTCCTGTGGACTGTGGTAGAGCATTGTGGTAGTAGTGCAAAAGGTTGTGGGTTCAATTCCCAGGGAACACATATACACACAAATGTAGCCTGAATGCACTGTAAGTCGCTTTGGATAAAAGGGAAGTCGTGGCCTAATGGTTAGAGAGTCGGACTCCCAATCGAAAGGTTGTGAGTTCGAGTCCCGGGCCGGCAGGAATTGTGGGTGGGGGAAGTGCATGTACAGTTCTCTCTCCACCTTCAATACCACGACTTAGGTGCCCTTGAGCAAGGCACTGCTCCGGGTGTGTGCTCACAATGTGTGTGTGTGTTCACTGCTCTGTGTGTGTGCATTTCGGATGGGTTAAACGCAGAGCACAAATTCTGAGTATGGGTCACCATACTTGGCTGAATGTCACGTCACTTTAAGCCTCTGCTAAATGTAAATATAATTACTCATATAAAGGGTAGATAAAGTTGTTTAAACATTAATTTTTATTTTTATTGCATGTTTGTATTTTAGGTTAGAATTTCTTTTGATTTATTAAATATTTGTGTTTCCATGAATTTGCATGTTGATGCTATATATTATTTGTATTTTTTTGCGAAACAAGTAAGGAGCACATCTACTGTTCATTGTATTTATGTAGATGAATTACTGTCGTCCACTCACAGAAACCAATCATCACATCACAGTTAAATACATGATTCATTGTCATTTCTAGTTGAAGAATTATAATATGCAATAGTCCAGAAATAAAGAGTCCAACTGTACAATAATGAGGAGGTCAAAAAAGCATTTTGTAATAATAAAAACTTCATAATCATCGGGAAGAAGGAGGCGGGAACCGGCGGACAATCAAAAAGACATTTTAATAATTCCAAAATAAACACAAAACAGCACACCAGCCCCTCACGGACGACTGATGCGCTCAAATAAAAAAGCAAAACATAAACTAAAGCCCAGGCCTGGTCCTCTCTCGTCCTTCACTGTCATCGCTCCAGTTTTATATCCTTCCATCTAAACTGTGGGACTCGAGACCGGCGGTGGGTCGCAGGTGTCGCTGATTTCCCAATCACTCCACCGGCGTCGCTTGTGTTCCCACATCCCTCGGCCCCGCCCCACTCGTCACATACCCCCATCGCCCCTCGCAGGCCGGGGGGTACTCCCGAGACTCCGCGGTGCCTGGCGGTGGCACTGGACGGCCCTCGGCGGACTGCACGACACCCCTCCGCCCCCCATTCCAAAAACGGCTCCTCCGGTTTTGGGCAGCCGGCAGGAGTCCCCCGTTCCCTGCTCCTCCGGATTCCTTCACGGAGGCAGCAGACTCCGGCCCCCTGGCGAATGGCGCCGACTCCTCCGCTCCCTCACGGACGGCAGCCGCCCCTCCACATCGCGGGCGGCCGGCAGCGAGCTCGCCCGTCCCCGGCAACTCGCTCCAGTCCACCGCCTCGAGCGTCCATGGTGGCACACTCCTCGCCTGCTCGATGGCACCACGGATTCACCACAGCGGCGAGGGATCTTCAGCAGCACGTCCCTCCTTCTCCCGGGTTTCGGCACCACTGTAATAATAAAAACTTCATAATCATCGGGAAGAAGGAGGCGGGAACCGGCGGACAATCAAAAAGACATTTTAATAATTCCAAAATAAACACAAAACAGCGCACCAGCCCCTCACGGACAACTGATGCGCTCAAATAAAAAAGCAAAACATAAACTAAAGCCCAGGCCTGGTCCTCTCTCGTCATTCACTGTCGTCGCTCCAGTTTTATATCCTTCCATCTCCTCTGTGGGACTCGAGACCGGCGGTGGGTCGCAGGTGTCGCTGATTTCCCAATCACTCCACCGGCCTCGCTTGTGTTCCCATATTCCCTCGGCACCGCCCCACTCGTCACACATTTTCTTTTATTTGATAGTGTATGAGAGTAGTTTATTTGCCCATTAATATAAGAAAAAATACTAATAAAAACTGTACCTGCAACATTTCCTATGATTATTGTTACTATGTAAATGTAGGTGCTTGAGACTTTTTTTCTTTCTTTTTTTTTTTTTTTTTTTGAGGGAGAGAGAGAGCGGAATAAACATTATATATTAAATTAGCATGTATCTTCTGAGGCTGTTTTGAAACCTTTATGTATGATTGACTCCTCATATGAATCACCGATTTTGCTAGGCTTATATTGTTCATTTGTGTCTGCCAAATTAAAAAATGTGAATGCATTTGTTATTTATTTTTTTATTGATCAATTATTAGACAACAATGCTAAATTTAAATGAATGAAAAAAAAAGAGTATGTTTGAGAGGTAATAACCATGTAAGTGTTTCATGGCACTCAAATGCTAAGAGAGAAAGAAAAAAAAGAAAGAAAAATAAGCATGCATCAGACACTGCTGCAGCCAAACAAATTGCAAAAGTACCTAAACAGTGACCTATTTGTGTTCTTACACAGTATAATCGAGCAGTAAATTCCCTGGCCAAATGAAATGCTTTTCTCCAGATTGCACAGCAAAACAAGGCCTGTAGAATGGTGTGAGCCCCTGCTGGAGTGTGTGAACTCTCTTCTGCCCACTCTGTGCTTACTGAAGGAGAGCGAGAACGGGGAGGAGGGGGAAACAGAGAGATGAGACAGAAATGGTGGGGTGTTCATTTCTCCATAGTCTGTCCGATGAAGGGAGATGAAAGGCACAAAACTAATACAGAGGTGGAAGGGAGGGAGTATCTCTAAGTGTGCAACACCTTCTTCAGGCTTCTGCCACTGATTGGCAAGGCGTTCTCATTTGTGTTTATTTGATTAAGACGATGCATAATTCATTTCCCAAACAGGAAAAAACACATGCCTTCGGCAAGCCATTCACACACTTCCTGCTCTCCGCGCTGCTCTTTGAGTCTCTCAGGAAAGGCGCAGGAGAATTTTTTGATCCTGCGTGTGGTGAGTGTTTATGCGGGTTCATACGCTCGCCTCCTGGGGTTTATTTATTTATTTTCTGAAATAACAGACTTCTTAGACCTTGCACGGCACTACTGTAGAATGGTTTTAAAATGCTGAAGACGGCATTCTCATGGCTCTGTAGAGGTTAATGAAGGCTCCAGGGTGTGCTGGTAATTTTGTTTTTACCACCTGACCATCTCCACACCAACTCAAGGGACCTCTTCTGAAAGTAAAGGAGACGAGAAAAGCAGAGCCATGGATGTGTTTTGTGAGCATCAAAATGTTGACACCAAAGAAATGTCCTCAACAGGAATCAATTTCAGCTAACACTTTAGGTTGTCCTTTTTACAGCATAATCTTTTTATTATTATATCAATAAATTATGCATAATTAAATGTAAATAACCCTAAGCCAAACCTTAATCCTAACCCTAACCATATAATAAGCACAGGTAATTAATATTACTCTGCACTTAAATGTATGATTATACTGTAACCAGGACACCTTAAAATAAATTGTAACCCAATTTTGTCTCTGTACCTGTAAAGGTGCACTGAACATCAGTGTGGGATTTTAAGAAGTTCTTTAAGTGAAACACATTTGGCCTTACTGTGGAATAAAAATTCTGCAATTGTTTGTTTACTTTAATATTGCTCTTTTTTGTTTAATGTGTTTCTACATTTCACATATATTAAATTTTGATCCATAATTAAAAAGTACATCCTTTTGATTTAACAACAAAAAAACATTTAGGCTTTAAGTTGTATGTTATAGCTACATACATATCTACAATAGGATTTTTTTTTATCATGGATTTTTTATTTTATTTTTTATTTCATGATAGTCCTGGTGGTAGGGACCATCATATCTTATTTGCTGTGTCATCTGATTTACAGAACATATATACATATTAATTTATTACTGTACTTTCAACATTGTGTATGTTAAAAATATTGAATAGTAATGTTGCTGTTGCTACATGGCTTCTGATCAAAGGCTTAAAGGGTTAGTTCACCCAGATAGCAAAATTATTTAATTAATAACTTACCCTCATGTTGTTACAAACCCGTAAAACCTCCGTTTATCTTTGGAACACAGTTTAAGATATCTTAGATTTAGTCCGAGAGCTCTCAGTCCCTCCATTGAAGCTGTGTGTACGGTATACTGTCCATGTCCAGAAAGGTAAGAAAAACATCATCAAAGTAGTCCATGTGACATCAGAGGGTCGGTTAGAATTTTTTGAAGCATCGAAAATACATTTTGGTCCAAAATTAGCAAAACCGACGACTTTATTCAGCATTGTCTTCTCTTCCGTGTCTGTTGTGAGAGAGAGTTCAAAACAAAGCAGTCTGGATATCCGGTTCGCGAACTAATCATTCAGTTCACCAAATCGAACTGAATCGTTTTAAACGGTTCGCATCTCTAATACGCATTAATCCACAAATGACTTAAGCTGTTAACTTTTTTAATGTGGCTGACACTCCCTCTGAGTTCAAACAAACCAATATCCCGGAGTAATTAATTTACTCAAACAGTACACTGACTGAACTGCTGTGAAGAGAGAACTGAAGATGAACACCGAGCCGAGCCAGATAATGACTCATTCACAAGTCAAGAACCGGTTGCATCAGTTTTCAGATCACCAGTAGTTCTTTCGGACAGTTTGATTCAATAAACCGGTTGAAGAAAACGGTTTACCGGTTCTTTTGCACTCGACGTAATGGCGTCATTTGCGATGATTGCCCTTCATTCAAGCCTTCGGTTTACCCGCGCTCATAACACTAGCACAGAATCAGTTCGGTTCAGGTGCTCTGTGTGTCGGTTTGCTTCACGCTGAATCACACATGCGCAGTATCATCAGCTCCTCGGTTCTTCTTATCTGGCTCGGCTCGGTGTTCATCTTCAGTTCTCTCTTCACAGCAGTTCAGTCAGTGTACAGTCGTGGCCAAAAGTTTTGAGAATTACATAAATATTAGTTTTCAAAAAGTTTGCTGCTAAACTGCTTTTAGATCTTTGTTTCAGTTTTTTCTGTGATGTACTGAAATATAATTACAAGCACTTCATACGTTTCAAAGGCTTTATCGACAATTACATGACATTTATGCAAAGAGTCAGTATTTGCAGTGTTGGCCGGAGTTTGTCAGAATTAGTGGGTTTTTGTTTGTCCACCCGCCTCTTGAGGATTGACCACAAGTTCTCAATGGGATTAAGATCTGGGGAGTTTCCAGGCCATGGACCCAAAATTTCAACATTCTGGTCCCTGAGCCACTTAGTTATCACTTTTGCCTTATGGCACGGTGCTCCATCGTGCTGGAAAATGCATTGTTCTTCACCAAACTGTTGTTGGATTGTTGGAAGAAGTTGCTGTTGGAGGGTGTTTTGGTACCATTCTTTATTCATGGCTGTGTTTTTGGACAGAATTGTGAGTGAGCCAACTCCCTTGGATGAGAAGCAACCCCACACATGAATGGTGTAAGGATGCTTTACTGTTGGCATGACACAGGACTGATGGTAGTGCTCACCTTTTCTTCTCCGGACAAGCCTTTTTCCAGATGCCCCAAACAATCGGAAAGGGGCTTCATCGGAGAATATGACTTTGCCCCAGTCCTCAGCAGTCCATTCACTATACTTTCTGCAGAAGATCAATCTGTCCCTGATGTTTTTTTTGAAGAGAAGTGGCTTCTTTGCTGCCCTTCTTGACACCAGGCCATCTTCCAAAAGTCTTCGCCTCACTGTGTGTGCAGATGCGCTCACACCTGCCTGCTGCCATTCCTGAGCAAGCTCTGCACTGGTGGCACTCCGATCCTGCAGCTGAATCCTCTTTAGGAGACGATCCTGGTGCTTGCTGGACTTTCTTGGACACCCTGAAGCCTTCTTTACAAGAATTGAACCTCTTTCCTTGAAGTTCTTGATGATCCTAAAAATTGTTGATTTAGGTGCAATCTTAGTAGCCACAATATCCTTGCCTGTGAAGCCATTTTTATGCAACGCAATGATGGCTGCACACGTTTCTTTGCAGGTCACCATGGTTAATAATGGAAGAACAATGATTTCAAGAATCACCCTCCTTTTAACATGTCAAGTCTGCCATTCTAACCCAATCAGCCTGACATAATGATCTCCAGCCTTGTGCTCTTCAACATTCTCACCTGAGTTAACAAGACGATTACTGAAATGATCTCAGCAGGTCCTTTAATGACAGCAATGAAATGCAGTGGAAAGGTTTTTTTGGGATTAAGTTAATTTTCATGACAAAGAAGGACTATGCAATTCATCTGATCACTCTTAATAACATTCTGGAGTATATGCAAATTGCTATTATAAAAACTTAAGCAGCAACTTTTCCAATTTCCAATATTTATGTAATTCTCAAAACTTTTGGCGACGACTGTACTGTTTGGGTAAATGAATTACTCCGGGATATTGGTTTGTTTGAACTCAGAGAGGGATTGTCAGCCACATTAAAAAAGTTAACAGCTTAAGTCATTTGTGGATTAATGCGTATTAGAGATGCGAACCGTTAAAAACGATTCAGTTCGATTTGGTGTACTGAATGATTAGTTCGCGAACCGGATATCCAGACTGCTTTGTTTTGAACTCTCTCTCACAACAGACACGGAAGAGAAGACAATGCTGAATAAAGTCGTAGTTTTTGCACCAAAATGTATTTTTGATGCTTCAAAAAATTCTAACTGACTCTCTGATGTCACATGGACTACTTTGATGATGTTTTTCTTACCTTTCTGGACATGGACAGTATATTGTACACACAGCTTCAATGGAGGGACTGAGAGCTCTCGGACTAAATCTAAAATATCTTAAACTGTGTTCCAAAGATAAACGGAGGTCTTACGGGTTTGAAACAACATGAGGGTAAGTTATTAATTACATAATTTTGCTTTCTGGGTGAACTAACCCTTTAAAGCTGTTGGTTTTGCTTGCACTGCCGCTTTTCCTCTGCTAGATGGCAGCAAGGAGTAAGTTCAGCCTGAAAACCAGCATCCCAACTTCATTTAAATGCACGTTAGTGTTATGTAGAAAAGAAAAAGTCGACTTTTTTTTTTTCACTCTTACTCTCTCGAGTTAGAAGCTTGGCTCGCGTAACGTCAGATTTAAAACTGAAATGGCTGATCTGACTATGCGTACAAGAGAGGCCAGAAATGTTTTCGGTCTACAATACTTTTAACATTCTTTTCACTCGGCTGCTCGCTGCTAAGACCATCTAGAGCTAGTCGGGCTCGGCTCCATTGTGTTGCATAGATGTATAAAAGCATGTACGGCTGCGGGTAGTGTAGCTTCTCAACCACTGCTAAAGCTGAGCACATCAAAGCAAAGCTGGGGAATCAGAGGAATCCCTGCATCATTTCAGATAAGGGCTAAGTTCCATTTAGTGGCTTAGCCACATAAGGTGAACGGCCTCTCTTTTTCTCATCTCTAGCTGTTAAGACTAGCCATCTTATCTATCGCCCAGCTAGGCGCCTGCATGTGTTTATTCAGGGTGCTGTTTACCTGCCTTTCTCATGGCTATTTTTGTATTTGCCGCAGCTACCTTTGTACTTCCAGTTTGCCATTTTCTAAATGGCTGTATAAAGGTCCTAAATTGGCCAATTGTACACACGCACACTCACAGATCAAAGCTCTCAAAGAGTTTTCATGTCTAATGTTGCGTAGAGGGTTGCAGCTAGCGGGAGGGGCGAATGCTAATTGATGTTCTTTATCGTTTTATTGAAAGTCAGATCCACTTGTTCGAGAAAAGTGCCTTTGACAAGCCTCTCTTGATTATGCAGCTATCATAAGGTCGATGTATTGAAGTAACTCACACTGTAACAACCAAGTGTTATGACTAAGCTTCAGCTCTGAAAGCATTGTCCGAGTCGTCACTGTGCTTTTGATATATATTGAGTAGTGGTTGACCTCTTAACATGGCACTTTCATGTTCTCATTAGTCTATTGTTTGATTCCATCAGCTAGACTTGTCATACACCTTCACTAGGCTAGCAATCATGCGTCCTCCATCCATAACACAAAAACCACACTTCATTTTCAACTCTGCCTCGACTGTAAGACACGAAGAGTGCGGCTGAAAAATGAGACGCACAATGGCTCGTTTGTCTGCTACCTTGGACTGTTTGTGCAATATTTCATCCCCTCCTTTCTTTTATTCCGAACGACGTTAGTGTGAAGGCACTCATAATGTTTCTCATAACAGATCAAATGGAAAGTGACAGTAAGAAGTTATGTATAGCCACAGGGACACCATTACACATAGTAAAATATGATCAGGGCTTCGCTATGTGTCTACGAAGTGTACAAATGGCTTTTAATACGTACTTCTAAGCATCATTAAGGTTTTGTGTGGCTCATCGTCTGTTTGCAATGAGTGGCATACTCTTTAAGAGTCTGTGTTTGCATAGAAATGGACATCGTTTTTATCCTGTGTGCAGTTATGTGTCTTATTCAGTGTATTTATGCAGTGGTGGGAGGCAGTGCTTGTTCAGAAGTATTTGATGTGATTTAAAAATGAATGGAACAACTAAAGTAGAACAAATATATATATATTTTTTTTAATAGACAGATTAGCTTGCCATATCAGTCTAAAATTATTTAAAGCTGTCAATGAAGACAAGTGATAAACAAGATCTTACAGATTTGAAACAGAAAGACATATATACCTTTGCTGTAATAAAGAGTGATGGAATTTTCTGCACTTATTGCTTTACATATATTTATAAATTATGAAAATTTATTCTGCTTGTTTACTGTATTAATTCAATTCAGTTCAAGTTTATTTGTATAGAGCTTTTCACGATGCAAATCAAAAAGTTGTGTTCTTTTTGAACCAATTAGTTTGGTTCATACTTTGGTTTATACAACCTCTGCCAAAAATTGTTGCCAATGTTTTTATGCAGTGATGGCAATTTTTCAGATTGCAGAGGCGGGTCTACGTGGTGACCAGGGGGGGCACTGCGCCCCCCCCCCCCATGAGATGTCTTGTGATTGGTTCATTTTATGGCCAATCATTTTATAGACTCTACTGAAGTTCGCGATTCAAAGAAGTGCAGCGTTGTCAGAGTAACAACGCTCGTCGTGGACTTCCAAGTGTAGGAAGTCGAGACACTAGTGATGGGAAGTTCGGATCATTATACCGACTCAGACTTTTGAGTCGCGTTCAGCAAAATGAAGGAATCTTTTTTTCGAGTCATTTCGTTCATTTTAGCAAAATGTAATTAAAATGTTACGTGTTACTTCACCAACAAATCTAGTAGGCTACTTACGCAAACGGTGATCACACTACAAACAATACAAAACTAAAATGCTATAAAGATACATAATAGATTAATTCATTCTTTACCTGGGTCTTCAGTCTGTGAGTAACTCACCTCTTGTCTGACAAGTCTTCGGGTTCAAATCATTCCTTAATCACGTGACAGATCCATGCGCTATTTCTGACATTTCTGTCACTGTGTTTTTGTTACTGTTTCTTGAGGATCTGTGGTGTGTTATTATTTTATAAATAAAACCTGTTATAAATAAAATATTGATTAATTTGTCTTTTTGACTGTCTATTAGTAAATAAACACTAGCCTATATAATAATATAATAATCCAAGTATTTATAGCCTAGTTTAATTGTTAATCCAATTTTGATTTTACTGGTATAATAATTGCTTTTCCTAGGCAGACTTGACAAATTGGTCTAATATATGTATGAGATGCTTGCTCAAAAAGGACATAATGACATAAATTAAAAGCAAATAACATTTTGAATCCTAAACAAGTAACACTACAGTTCTATAGTATAATCTGAAGGGTGAACTAAAAAGACATAAATCATACAACAAGGTAATTTTTGAAGATTAGAATCCACTGTAAAAAAAAAAAAAAAAAAAATTCAAAGTTGATGTCACCGTCATAGAGACGACTCGTTCTTCCCTATTCACATTAGAGATTCGAATCGTTGAAGAACGACACATCACAAGACACCAAACAAAGAGCTGGTAGGTTACCTTTATGTATGGTTTAATATGTTTGTATGGTTTTCTCAGATCAATGTTTTTACCCTGTTAGGCTCTGCTCGCGTTGGTCGTGGTTGATTTCGAACAAATGTTCAGTCAACACAATAAAAGTAAAATACGCTGGGCGCTATCAAACAATAAACAGTCATGGTGATTTGCATATTTTGTATCAGTTTATTTTGTGACAGTGACCACACAGCAAAATTGCACCAAATGACAATATGCTCAGAATGTTCCATAATAATAATTGTCTGGTGACACGCTACTTGTTAATGCATGAGAGTAAGTCAGTTAGATAGTCAGTTAAATTGTCAGGCCTAACTTTTTTTTTGAGATTGAGAATAACAGACACACATAAGTGTTTCTTTTGAAGGCAGGGAAGAGAGCAGTGCCAAGCCATGAAAAGAAGTAGGGAGCTTCTTTCAAAGAAAAAATAAAAAATGTATTTATTCTCAAATTTTACTTAATGGATATATACAGGCATGACAAAAAACTAAATTAATAAAAAAATGTGCTTTATTACTGCATTTGTTTACAAGTAACTTTATTCGAGTTAAACTAATACAAATAAAAAGATAAAATCAATAGGATTTACGTAATATACTGTAGAATTTAGCTTTTTTTTTTTTTTTTTTTTTTTTTTTTTTTTTGTGGTCACCTGCCACCCCATTTGGAGGCAGTGCCCCAGCATGGCCCCCCACTGAACATGCTCTAGACACGCCCCTGATTGAGTGCATCATGAAATATCAATTTTGGGCACTTTAAAACAGTTTTGAGTAAGGAGAAACATAAGATATCCTGATTTGAATTTGGAAGCTTCTTAATGCAGTGACTGGACCATTTGTAATTACTACAATATTTAGAGTAAAAGAGAGAGAAAGATACTTTAAGAAAAAAAGGTAATCAGAATAATAAATAAATAAATAATAATAAAAAAAAAAAATAAACATCACTTCTGCTTTATTTCATGCAAAGCTCCAGGCAATACCTTCTCTCAAAAGAGCTGAATCCCGTGTGAAGTACTGCAGATGCTCTAAAGTGCCATCTGTGACAACTGCTACTGGCTGTTTCACAGTTCTGCAAGAACAAACACCTTCAAACGATAACAGTGCTACTTTACGTTATCACCTATATGTTCTCTAAGCAGTTCATTTCCTTTCCCTGCAATTACCAGCTGACTAAATATCTGTCTGAATCCAGCATGTGAATAGATGCTGCCATTGAATATTTCATGAGGCCTTTAGTATAATAAGTAATATGTTGGTGGAGGTGGTTTTGATCTTCCCTGAAGGATTTAACTTAACAAAAGTCTTTGTGCAGCCATCAAAACATCTAAGATGTGATCTAACACTGCTGTTTATGTTCACATGTCTTCATTTGCCAATGGAACAAACCCACCCTCATATTGGTTAAAAGTAATTTGTCTTTTTCAATGGGAATATTATAAGAGATTATTATTATTTTTTTTAAGGTGAGACACTGCAGGCAAAAACACTGTTTTTTCAAGCACCTGTCAATTTTGAGATTTTGGGCTTTTTGGTTTTTCATAAAGTGCTTTTTCAAACTAGTGGAAGGAAAACATCCAAAAGACACTGTTAATTGTTTCTTTTATAGCACTTTATCTGTTTGTGTCAATAGATTTCAATTACAATATATATTTTTAAAGGGCGTTTTCTCAAAATGAGTTTTTTCTTCAACACTGAGCCATAAATCTCCACTTCAGTAGCACTTACACACACCAAACTTGACAAATTTTGACAAAAAACTAATTTTTATTCCTGTCTATATTCTGAAGGATTTTACAGAGGGATTTGTTCATATATATTTTCCTTGATTATATACAACATTTTATTCCCCCCAAAATTGTGAAAATATATTGTTTTCTGGCTCTTCAAAGTATTTTCTGAATTATGGAGTGACAAAAAAAGATAACCAGAATTCCCTCTGTAAAAACATTTGACTCTAATATGTCAAAAAAATTAAAAAAGAAATTTGAAACTGATCTAGTGTTCAGATTTTTGTACTAGACATTTATGCAAATTAGCACATATTTCATTAAATAATGCCTCATTTGCATATTTAAACATAACATTTTTGAAAACTTGTAATACAAAAAATGTTTGCAATAATCAATGTAATCAATCAACTGGGTAAGTAAGGTGATAACTATTAGTTATTTTTTTGCCCTATTCACCTGCAGTGTCTCGCCTTAATCAAATGTCAAACATTCTCTTTTTTATACAACGATAATGCATGGTGATTACAGGATGTGACGTTTTATTTAAGGTATCATTTCAGTTCAACTTAATTTATTAAAAGTAATCAGAAATATTATTCTAATAGTAAATGCAAATAGTGGGTCAGAATTTGAAGTTTTGTCCACCTGCACTTAAAAATAGATTTAAAATAATTATACTAAAAAAGACCATAAATACACAGTAACCTCTCCAGGAACTAAGCACTGAACAAAAAACAAGAGACATGGACAGCCACTTTTTGTGCCACTCCTACACCTACCCATCTCCACCCCCTGGATCCCATTTCCACCCCTAAACCATCTCCATCCCCAATTGTGTCTTATACAAAATGTAGTTATAGAATTCCTGTTACTCGAGTACTTAATGGAGTGAATAGAGTGTTGTTACCAATGTCCTGTTGTACTTACACAAACCATCCTGAGGGTTGTTACATGTGTGTAGTTAAAGAAATATTACAGCTGTAGATACTACCAAAGTGTACTTACACTGTGGTTACATACTACATACACATGTAGTTCATATGTAAGTACACAGGTATTAGGGACACTTAAATTAAAGTGGGACCAACCTTTTCAATATATCAGTGTTATGACTGACTGTCATTGCAGCATATTGCACAATCATACTGTATATTCTCAAGAATGACGAAGACTTCTAATACCGTAGCTTTTGTTAAATCCGTGTTTTAATTAATACAGGCTTAGAAGAGATGATTCCTGCTGCCAGTTATTAAGAAATACTTTCATGCTTTTAATGCCTTATTTCCCCTAGATTAATTTATCCTTATTGTATGAGTTTTAACTTGACCATGAAGGCCAATGCTGTGGAATTAGGTAACACCTGTTTAACACCAACCATTTATTATTATGTGTAGATTAATAGATTTATACTGTATATCACTCATTATAAGTGCTGAGAATGACTATATATATACAGTAGAGTCCAAAAGGTCTGATTAGGAATGAACATTTGAAACTTCTTATTCTTTTTCTTTTTTAATAATTTTTCGGTGAATCAAATTTGCTTATTTTTATATATATTTTTTAATTTTTTGGTTATTCTACAGCTGAGTATCCAAAAAAAGTTCAGAGTAGGCTGCCATGTCATTACTAGCAGTGCTAAACCTCTCATTTTCTGTTTAGCACAACTAAAGCGATCAGTCGACAGCTATGGAGAAGCTTTGGGGAATACTCAACAAAAACCCTCACCCTTCTTGCATGCTCCAAGCTAGATCAATATGATCTAAAATGAAGTGAAAAGTAAAGGTTTAAACACACATAGAAAAATCAAACAAGAGTGATACAATATCTCTGATAAAATGCCTGTTTAGATGTACCCCCTCCCACATATTTGATACATGTGATTATTTACAGTTAATTTGATTTCAACACAATCGTTAACTTGTTGGCACGTTTTGACCACATTTACCATTTTATTGAAATGAGGTGTTGATTAAAGCATGTCTGGATTTGCTGCAGTTTATCTTTGCCTCTCGCCACAGCCCCCCTCTCTCTCTCTCTCTCTCTCTCCATGTTTCTCCACCTCTCTTCTCTTATTGTGACTGACTCTGTTGAGACACTTTGATATTCTTTGTCATGAATCACAGCCACAGCTCTTTCCTCTCTCTTTCCCTCTCTTCACCTCCACATTGACAATCTTTTATCTCCCTGCCAACAGTGCAGCAATCAGTGATTTGAATATTTTGTAACCACTGGCAAGGAATTGTACCACCAGCTGTACTGCATCCAGAGGGCTTTGTGGTGTGTTTTTTTGTTTATGTTTTAGTGATGTGGAGTCCGAGAATCTGTTTGATAAGCCCTCAGGTAAAAGGAAAAGGGTCAACATAGACGATGAGCTGGAGTGCAGAAGAACTGATAACATGTTAATTGAGCCTGTCCTCCAACAAAAAAACGACAATATAGGTCGTTTGTGCAAGCACCTTATTACGACCTATATTTAAGTTTTAAAGTTAAGCGGCCTCTAGCGGGCGTAAAAATAATCACAGTATCGCGTTGCGTCTGTTGTCATAAAATGTACCAATCAAAACGCACATTTATTTAAATGCAATGAGTGGGCTTTTTACACCAATCTCACAGTATTTCCTACATATTTCCCTATACACGACTTCCCTATACATAGGGAAGTCGTGGCCTAATGGTTAGAGAGTCGGACTCCCAATCGAAAGGTTGTGAGTTCGAGTCCCGGGCTGGCAGGAATTGTGGGTGGGGGGAGTGCATGTACAGTTCTCTCTCCACCTTCAATACCACGACTTAGGTGCCCTTGAGCAAGGCATCGAACCCCCAACTGCTCCCCGGGCGCCGCAGCATAAATGGCTGCCCACTGCTCCGGGTGTGTGCTCACAGTGTGTGTGTGTGTGTGTTCACTGCTCTGTGTGTGTGCATTTCGGATGGGTTAAATGCAGAGCACAAATTCTGAGTATGGGTCACCATACTTGGCTGAATGTCACTTCACTTCACCTCACTCACTTCACATTTTACTAGGTGGCTTATTCGTTCGAATAAACACACCTAACTCCACCCCTAAACCTAACCCTCACAGAAATCATGCTAAATTATTATTTATTGAGCATATACATTTTCATGCATGTCCGTTCCCTGGGATCGAACCCATGATAGAATGATTACCTATCAATGTATAGCGCAATAATCTACCAACTGAGCTACACGAAACGTAAATCAAAGTGCAAATAAAAGAGTACAAAACATTAATATGAAAACGACCTTTTGCCGATTGGGCTAGTTGCATATCTCCGCCATCTTGGATTTCCGGTCTTGCGAGTGTGTGCGTAGATATTTCCGGTTGTGCTAAACGCCAGTGCAGAGAACCGGAGAAATCCAAATATTACCTTCTATATATGTTTACAGGATTTATAATATCACTTCAAATGCAAATAAGATTTACACTGCTATTATTACTATTCTATAAATGTTAACTGAGCCAGTGCATTTGAAACTGTGTATGTTTGTGTCCGGTGAATGAATTAAATACACTAATGTTCCCTACTGTTCACGAAATGAAAATTGAACTCATGGTGTGTACACACAGATACATAATTTATTTTTACCTTACCAATTATGTAAATGTAAAAATTACTTATTTCTCGAAAATGTTTGTATTACATTGATTATAATTTTTTTGTTTAATGAAATGTTCACCTTGTGAGACATGGGCTGTGATTTATCTTCACATTTCTCAATTGTGCACATACATTAGTTTCATCATCATTTTCACAACATATTTTATTGTTTGACAGTCAACTTTGCATCAAATATTTTGAAATGAAAAAAAAAAACCTGTAAAATAATACAACTAACATATGACTAATTTTAATATTTGTTTTATCTGAAGAATTCATAAACAAAATACATGCGCTGCTTATAAACAAAATTATTTATGCTGCTGATATTTTACAAAACAGATAAACATTGATAAAAACACCCATGAATGCAAACAGCGATCTTTTAATTAATGCAAACCTACCATAATAGCATTACGTTAAATTGTACACAGTTATAAACTGTTATCAAATAAAGTTAATAAAACATACATACTTTGACAGTCAGAAACCTTATGATCTTATATTTAACAGTCAAAACGAAATCAGCTATCCAAAAATGTAAAGTATTGCATATTTGAGTGGTTTGTGTTTGAAAGAAGAAATCCCTGTGGACTGATTAACCTGAAGCTGACGCTGATCCGCATAATCAACGGAAGAATAAAGCAATCTCCGCGTTGTATCTTGATTAATTTCCACACAGAGGTACTCAAAAATTTAGGGAGGATGTTTCCTCGTGTCTTTGATATGCCACTATTCGCTGTTAAATTTGAAAAACATTAATTATATCCATCTAGCCAAGTTTCGTATGTAAGATTCCCTTATAGTAAATGCGAGCGTCACAGGACCGGAAATAAGTATGCACACACTCGCGTCGCTGAAGCTCACCGGCGCCATCTGGTGCACCTAGCCCATTGTAGTATACGCTCTGATGGGTCATATTTCAGGGATTTGGACAAACGACCTATACGAGCGTATTGGTTGGAGGACAGGTTGTGTTAATTTCTGCAATTAATATTGGATATTAATATTATTGAATAACATTAAAAAGAAGCAATGAACCTTTATCTAACTTTATCTATATTTTTATATATTAATACATATGGAACTTTTATTATAATGGATTTATGAAATTACTGTTGTTATTAAGTTATAATATAATAATATAATAATAATATAATAATTATATATATATATATATATATATATATATATATAATATTATTAAAGTGTGAAATGCTGCCTTGGCCACTATGCTGGAATATATATATATTAATCACACACACACACACAGACACACATTATTATTATTATTATTATTTCAGTTAATATTTACTTTTATTTTGAAGTCATGAATTTAGAAATAATACATTTAATAATTTATTGACAAAATGTCATACTAGGTTAGAATTTGAATATGAATTGAGTCCACTTGTATACTAAATTGTCTAAATTGCATGCATGCTAAACTGCATGCATATTACGGTTTTGTAATGGACTGCTCGTGTTTTTTTTTTTTTTCTTAGCATTCCTATTCATCTTAATTAGGTAACATGCACCACGGAATTGTTCACAATAAACCTTGAATGTCCATTAATAAAGTAATGTGTCAATTCTGATTTTGTATTGACTACAAAGATTCTTAAATATATTGAAAGTGATCACAGGTGTGTCTGTTTCTTAATGTTAGTAGCTAATCTGTGATATTTGGATTAGCAGTCTCAGTGTGAATGATAAGCATGTAGTTCCTCCACAGGCTCTGTGTTCTGAAATAACAATCATCAGTGAGTGCACAGAAGAAGTGGCGTCGTTCTCCACATGCCGTTGAAATTTAGGATCATCATTTGTGCATCATAATGGATAACTGAGTTCACATTTAGCCTGCTATTTTTAATATGCAAAGCCTCGGCAGGACATGAGGCAAGAGAATGAAATGAAGAACAGAGACCTGTCTGGAATAAACTCTGTGGAACTAAGAACCGTCCGTCCACTGAGGGGCCACAAGCGATCACTCACGACCCCCATGGATGGGTGTGCGATTTTATTTTATTTTATTTTATTTTATAATTTTGGGTATATCAGTTATACAAAAAACATGTATTTCTGGATATTTTATTATGGCAAACATCACCAATTCATATCTATATCTACATATACATTCACATTTACATTTTATTTATTTATTTATTTTTACTGTATGTGTCGCTTTCATTTTTTAAAAACAAAGGTGTCTGATGCCACTGATCACAGCTTAAGTGTTGAAAATAAGAAAAAAAAGGACAGAAAAAGAACAAAAATCTAGCTTTCAAGTGATGAAAAATCCTAATGAGCATGTCAATATAATTGAACACTGAGGAAATGATTTCCCTGAGACAATAAGAGATGCTTTTGAGGTGAAAGTGATTATAGAGCAACTAACTACCGTAAATTTTCTCTTTCTTTGTTCAGCGAGGCATTGAAAAAAAGTCTTCAGAAACTGAGAAGTTTCCTGAATGAATCACATTGCTGGGATGCGGATATAACCTGATGAACCGTTTTATTGATTTATTAGCTTCCACAGTAGTGCAGGTACAACAAGTCAATAACTTCCAATCTAAAACACTTGAGTAAGTGAAATTACTGGAGTAGAATTACTATCCCTGTGCCAATAAGACTGAATATTGTTTGTTTCACTAAAATGAGACAACTGGGTGCTCTAATTTGACTTGATGTGAAATGTAGTGCAGTAAGAATGCATGAAAACCAAGCCAAGAATAAAAAAGAAAAAAAGAAAGAATGGATTGCATTATAAAACTGTCAGCAATTTCCAGTGACAGAACAACCATAGGTCATACATTTTAAATGAGAGTTGCCAATATCCAACCCAATATGAGATGACATGAACAATGGTCAACATTTTTGACTCCGGACATCATGTTCAGCAGAGTTAAACTTCAAATATTTATATATTTTTGTTTAGCATTTGTTTAATAACGATAGATAGATAGATAGATAGATAGATAGATAGATAGATAGATAGGTTTTACTTAGACTTTGTTTTTAAATTCTTAGTCATATGCATTTTACATTGCTAACATCAGTTATATGCTGTAGACAGTTTACAACAGTTTTCGCTGTCCTCCATCGCTGCCCACAGATTTCTAAACACCAGCACAATTTGCTCACATTTGATAGCTTTGAAGTGTTTTACTTTGTTCAGTCAAGAGTGCACTAAATAGCACATGTCTGCTGCAGGCACAAAAGTCATGCATTAAGATGTCATGTGTCCTTTTGATTTTTGCCTTTCCCTACTTTGCTGCAGGTCGGCCTTGTGAGATTTCTCCCATGGAGTCTTTCTTATCTTGCAACTTTTCCAACCTCTTCAAAAAGTCAAACAGCTGAGCACATTTAGCTGATAATTGTACAAGGAGATCAATGGGATGGACGGAGGGAAGATAGCATCGAGCACGGATCTATGAGCACTGTTGATCCAGCGCTGATGGATGTCAGAGAGGAGATTTTGAGCTGAGCCTCAGTGCAGGGAGATGCTCAGGGGGACAGGAGGAGCAGAGAGAAAGCCTCCAGCGCTGATCAGTGATTCCCCCTGTCAGGTCCTACTCTGAGCTCGTGTCAGCCCACACTGAAACATCAAAGCCACAGACGGTTCTTCACCCTATTATCATCTGATTCTTATCTGGCTCTAAATGATTGTGCTGATTGACCCATACTGAGACATTTCATATAACCAGACGAGCCTAAGAAATATGCCATACTTTAGACATTTTGCACAACTAAACGCCAAGTCTATGGCAATAATTGAGCTTTTACGTAAATATATTCTAAAGTCTGCCACAGATACATTTGATTATATTTCCTGATTATATTTCACTTTGTCTGATTAAACTTGCTATCAACAAAGCATGTATAACATTCTAAAATATAGATTCATTCACTACCAGTCTTTTGGAATAATATAAACCTTTTAATTTATATATATGTACAGTGTGCGATTGCCAGTATGTTAGGCCTATTAACTGTAATGATTTAATATCCACTTTTTTTAAAAGCAACAAATTATATAGAGAAAGCGAGCAAAGAACACAACAAGCTTTCTGAAACTCTGAATGTAAACCATTGCATCGCAAAATGATTCACTGTTTCGAAGCGCTCCAATCCAAAAGTCATTTGATTAAGATCGGGATGTCAGAGTGGGTTTGCGGGATGTTTTTATCCTCACCAGTGATTAAATTATTCAGCAGAGGCAGGGATGAATAGATTTATTTATCATAAAATTAGGATAAAATTGATTTAATATAATTAAAATTGCTTACAATACACTATAAGTTTATACTAAGAAATATTCAGAATATGTTATATATTTTGCAACATTTTGTAGTGGTATATAACAATAGTTATGTATAGTAATAGTAATGTTTGTCCTCGAGGATCCCACATACACAACAGAATTTTCAATTGTAAATATTTAACACGTTGACCTAATCATTCCGGATTTTAAAGGTAAAATAATATGTCCAGTATAAAATCAATATGGGACACAATATGTCCTGTATTCCAACACATATTGGAATAAACAAATAAGAATTTTGCACTGTTTATAATACTAATATCAATTATAATGATATAAATGTTATAAGATTTATTAGAGAAGCTCATTTGCGTGTGATTTTGGGGTCTTTGTTTACAAGTCTCCAGAAAGTTTGCCATTAAAGCCCTTACATGCGACTGCAGTTACTGATTACCAGCAGCTGTTTAGTTACCCACATTCTTCAAAGCATTTTATTTTGTGTTTAACAGAAGAAAGAACTTTATGAAAGTTTAAAACAACCTGGGTAAATTACAGTATGACAGGATTTTCATTTTTGGGTAAACCATACCTTTAAAGTAAACACAGGAAACACTTGTTTGTTTACTGTGTTGAGACGTGCTGCGTTTGGTCTCGTACTCTATCGCATACGTTGTCATTGTTGTGCGCTTGCTTAGACCTTTGTTGTGATAAACAGTAAAGTGCGTTCAGCTAAATTCAATTTCTGTTTTGTAGGGTTTAAAAAAGATTAGTATACCGCGGCAGCGGTCGCGGCAGCCCTCCAGTTAAGCCCCCCTCGTGTGAAGACCGAAGAGTGTAAAGACCATTGACTCTACCGTGCGACTCCACCGGGCAGGGACATCGGCAGGGAATATAAGTATTGTTTTGATTAATCTCTTTTTCCTTCTCCTTGTTTCATTTCTTTTTCAGTTGTTTTTTGTTTATAACCAAATCTTACTATGTGTTTCCAGATCCCTACTATCACTACCACTTGCAAACCACACATCACACAATGTAGACAGCGCAATCTTAACAATCTGCACACTTTGCCTCTATCTGCTAATACACTACTTTCTTTTTCTATTGGTCTCTGGAATTGCCAGTCTGCTGTAAACAAAGCCGATTTCATTACTTCTATTATTAGTCGTTCAAAGCTTAATCTCATGGCCCTAACAGAGACCTGGATCAAACCAGAGGACACTGCTACACCTGCAGCACTCTCCAATAATTTCTCATTTTCACACTCCCCCCGTTTGACTGGAAGAGGTGGAGGTACTGGTCTGCTCATCTCTAATGATTGGAAATTTAATTATTTACCATCTTTGGGTATCAAAAGCTCCTTTGAATCTCATTCAGTTACCATTACCTACCCTTTTAAAATACATTTTGTAGTTGTCTATCGACCCCCAGGACCACTGGGTAACTTTTTGGATGAATTAGATGTGTTGCTCTCAACCTTTTCTGAGGATGGTACTCCCCTAGTTATGCTTGGAGATTTCAACATCCATCTAGATAAACCTCTGTTTGCTGATTTCCACACTCTGCTTGCCTCTTTTGATCTCAACTGAGTGTCAACTACTGCTACTCACAAATCAGGCAACCAACTGGACCTTATTTATACACGACACTGCTCTACTGATCATGTTCTGGTTACTCCACTGCACACGTCGGATCACTTCCTCCTCACTCTTAACCTCAACATGGTCCCTGACACTTCCCTTACCCCTCCACATGTCATCTTTCGACGTAACCTACGCACACTTTCACCCTCCTGGCTTTCTGCAATGGTTTCATCTTCACTTCCTTCCCCTAAACTGTTTGCATCTTTGGATGCTAACAGTGCTACTGATACTTTCTGCTCCACTCTTACATCTTGTTTAGACACTGTTTGCCCCTTATCTTCCAGGCCAACCCGTAACACCCCTTCTGCCCCTTGGTTATCTGATGTTCTATGCGAACACCGTTCTAAGCTTAGAGCTGCTGAAAGGGTGTGGCGCAAATCCAGAAATACTACTGACCTTAATATGTATCAGTCACTCCTATCTTCTTGCTCTGCTAATGTCTCCACTGCTAAAATGACATACTACCATAACAAAATTAACAATTCGTCTAACTCTCGCATGCTTTTTAAAACATTTTCCTCACTACTTTGTCCTCCTCCTCCCCCTCCTGCTTCATCTCCAATAGCTGACGACTTTGCAACGTTTTTCATTAATAAAATTAAACACATTAGTGCACAATTTTCCACACCACAATCAGTCAAGCTCATATCACCAGCAAACTTACACTCATTTACATCCTTCTCTTCACTCTCTGAGGCAGAAGTCTCAAAACTCATCCTTTCTAATCACCCTACAACTTGCCCGCTTGATCCTATTCCATCTCATCTCCTTCAAGCCATTTCTCCTGCAGTTGTAACTGCACTCACTCACATCATCAACACATCCCTCCACACTGGTGTTTTTCCCTCATCATTTAGACATGCACGTATAACTCCACTACTTAAAAAACCCAACCTCAATCCTTCTCTTTTAGAGAACTACAGACCAGTTTCCCTTCTTCCTTTCATTGCAAAAAACACTTGAACGAGCTGTGTTCAACCAAGTCTCTACATTTCTCACACACAACAACCTCCTTGACAGCAACCAATCTGGCTTCAGAAGTGGACATTCAACTGAGACTGCCTTGCTCTCAGTTGTTGAAGCTCTAAGACTGGCAAGAGCGGAATCCAAATCTTCAGTACTTATCCTGCTTGATCTGTCCGCTGCTTTTGACACGATTAACCACCAGATCCTCCTATCAACCCTACTGGCAAAAGGCATCTCAGGAACCACACTTCAATGGTTTGAGTCTTACCTATCAGATAGGTCCTTCAAAGTATCTTGGAGAGGTGAGGTGTCCAAGTCATAACATCTAACTACTGGGGTGCCTCAGGGCTCAGTTCTTCTCTTCTCTGTCTACATGGCATCATTAGGTTCTGTCATTCATAAACATGGCTTTTCATACCACTGCTATGCTGATGACACTCAACTCTACCTCTCATTCCATCCTGATGATCCGACGGTAGCTATTCGCATCTCAGCTTGTCTAACAGACATTTCTTCCTGGATGATGAACCATCACCTTCAACTCAACCTTGCCAAGACAGATTTGCTTGTGATTCCAGCAAACCCATCGTTTCATCACAATTTCACCATCAAGTTAGTCACATCAACCATAACTCCTTCAAAAACAGCTAGAAGCCTTGGAGTTATGATTGATGATCAGCTGACTTTCTCAGACCACATTGCTAAAACTGTCCGATCCTGCAGATTATCTTTATTCAACATCAAGAAGATCAAGCCCTTTCTTTCGGAACATGCTGCACAACTCCTTGTTCAAGCTCTTTTTCTGTCCAGGCTGGACTATTGCAATGCCCTCTTGGCAGGTCTTCCAGCCAATTCTATCAAACCTTTACAATTAATTCAGAACATGGCAGCAAGATTAATTTTTAATGAGCCAAAAAGAATACATGTCACACCTCTGTTTATCAATTTGCACTGGCTTCCAATAGCTGCTCGTATAAAATTCAAGGCATTGATGTTTGCCTACCAAACTCACACTGGCTCTGCACCCATTTACCTAAATTTGTTACTTCAGACTTATGTGCCCTCTAGAAGCTTGTGTTCTGCAAGTGAACGTCGCTTGATTGTGCCATCCCAAAGAAGCACAAAGTCACTTTTAAGGACTTTTAAATTAAATGTTCCCTCCTGGTGGAATGACCTCCCCAACTCAATCCGGACAGCTTAGCCATCCTTAGCCATCTTCAAGAATCGCTTAAAACTTAAAACTTCAAGAATCGCTTAAAACACATCTCTTCCATCTTTATTTGACCCTCTAACTTTAACACTCACTATTCTAATTATATTCTTTAAAAAAATCTAACTACCTTTCTAATCTTTTTATATTCTATTTTATTTTCAGTAATTATGCAATTGTATGTGTGTGTGTGTATGTGTAAAGACCTCTAACACTAGCTTGCTCTATTCTTTTTTATTCTATCTGTTTTCTTTATATTATATTATTTAAAATCCCATGCTAGGTGTACTGTGTTAACCTAACTGAGACTTGTAGCACTTATATATCATTGCTCTTTTTGTTGTTTTTGATTGCTTCCACTGTCCTAATCTGTAAGTCGCTTTGGATAAAAGCGTCTGCTAAATGAATAAATGTAATGTAAATGTAAAGTGACAGACACATCTGTGCTTCTAAAGGTATAGGCCTACTGTTTTATTCAAATTTGGATAGACTGTTAATATATAATTCCATACATTATCAGAGCTTGGTAGACATAATTATTACAGATAATTAGACAGATGTATTAATATATTTGAATTAATGTTAGTCCCTATTTATTAATTTGTCATTAATATGAATCATAAATATACACATAATAAACACTCTTATATGTCATATACATTTTGGCATTTTAAAAAGAAAAAAAGAAATGCTAAAAAAACATGTTCGTGAATGGGTGTCCCTTATTTTGCCTCACTCAGTGTGGCAACCCTACATCTCCCCGATCTACCTAAATGCATTTATGTTCGCACAAATCTATCATGATCCAGTGAGTTTAAGTTTTTATTATTATTTTTTTTTTATGAATTTTGCATGAATTAATGGCATGACGGTTGTTTTGACCGTAGTGGACCAGTTTTCGAAGGCGGCACATTTCATTCCCTTGCCCAAATTACCTTCAGCCAAGGAGAAAGCGGTTACTGTAATTGATCATGTCTTTCGGTTACGTGGCCTCATGATGGACGTGGTCTCTGACAGGGGTTCCCAATTTGTGTCTAAATTTTGGCAAGAATTTTGTAAATTATTGGGAGCTACGGTTAGCCTGTCTTCGGGTTATCATCCCCAGAACAACGGTCATTCCAATCGTGCCAACCAAGATTTGGAGAGAACGCTGCGATGTTTAGTCTCCAAGAAGCCTTCATCCTGGAGCTAACAACTCTCTATGGTTGAGAACGCACATAACCCAGCACCAGTGTCATCCACAGGCCTCTCCCCGTTTGAGTGCAATATAGGTTATCAGCCACCAGTTTTTCCTACTCTGGAATCTGAAGTCGTGGTCCCCTCCACTCACGCCTTTGTCCAGAAGTGCCACCGCACATAGATCAGAGCCCGTGAGACTCTGCTCCAGGTGAGGGTGCACACTAAGGCTAAGGCTGATCGCCACCGGTCAAGGCCTCCCATATATGTTGTGGGTCAAAAAGTGTGGCTTTCTACCAACAACATTCCGCTCTGTTCCGTTTCCAACAAGTTAGCTCCTAAATTTATTGGCCTGTTCCCTGTCACCAATCATTAGTCCGGTGACAGTCCACCTCAAACCCCGGATTACAGGAGAATTCATCCAGCCTCTCATGTATCCAAAATTAAACCCGTGTTTTACTCCCACATTAATCCGCCTACCCCTGTTCCTTCCCTGCCGCGACTCGTAGATGGGGAACCTACTTAGTCGGTAAATCATATTCTGGACTGTAGATGGAGGGGACGAGGATTCCAGTACTTGGTGGACTGGGAAGGTTACGGTCTGGAGGAGAGGAGTTGGTTACCTGCTAGGGACATACTGGATCACATGTCGATGACTACAATCGACAGGTAGGATCATCAAGGAACACCAGGAGGCATTCCTGGGGGGAGGGTACTGTCTGTTGATCACTATGTGGGTGGAGTTATGTGTCTCTCCTGCACTGATCATTTCATGTGGGCGTCTCCGTTAATTGTCCATCAGCTACAGCTGCCAATCATTACCTCCTCCCTATTTATTGTCCTGGCTTTCGTCTAGTGTTTGTCAGATCGTTGTTTGATGCTCCCCGTATACATGCCTGGTTTCTCGTCCTTGTTTCTGCCTGTTCTTCGCTATGCTGGATCGCTGCACATCTGGAACCCCATCCACTCACCTCTCCACTGGATTGCTCCTCTCAGTTCCTGCGTCACGCTCTCCTGCTGTCCAATTCCACCACAACTTCCTGGCCACCTGTGACTTTCTCTCTCCATCCTGTTGTTCCTGCTGGTTATCCTCTATTCATTAAATTTACTTACACTTGCATTTGCTTCCTCACCCATTCCTTTCATTACAGGAATGTACCAAAACTGATTGCTGTAAACAACTGTTTTGACATGTAAAAAGGTTGTTTTACACTACCATTGAGGAATTTTAGCCAAAGTTTGTGTGACTAATGAGCATTGATGTGAACTTGACCTCGTTTGATGGCTTTAGAACATAAACGGTAATACCAGACACAAGGACGTGCTCATTGATCGAACATTCCATTGGCTGGTTTGAACAGGTGACCGTGCTGTAGAAACTCTGCACACAGGTGTCATGCATAGACAGACAGTAACTTAATGATAACCTTGTTTGTGCTCTTCTCAATATTGTAAAAAATACCACTGTATTTAAAGGATGCTGTAGGATGTGCTTTTATTTTATTTTTTTTCCAAAATGTTTTATTGACGCGGTGAGTCAGATAAATTTTACATTGCAATATAAATTCTAAAATGTATGTCTACCAAAGGACTAAATTTGATTTGTTTTAGAAACAATTTACAATACTATTTGGAAAAGAATGAGAACAACTCTGAACCCTTTCTCTGAAATGTATTTTCAAGGACACTGAATAGCAATGTAATGTCTCAGAAAGCATTTATAGTACATCTCATATTTTCCTAACATATTGGACCTTTAACTGCATTAAACATGGTGTCACATGGATGGAATATGCATGGAAATTATATGCAAATGATGTTATGCATAGAGATTCATCTACAGTATGCACAATCTTCTGTTGACTGGGTATTATGAAGGGAATTTTGTGCAGGTTCTGGTGTCTGCATAGATTTATCAATCGGAAAACTTTTATTTTATTATTGGATTATTTTAGGTCTTTACTTTTAGTATGAAATTTATGTAAAGTTTGATACATGAGGCCCCGGATCTTTAAACTCTAGGCTCCCCAACCCCATACATTACATGAGAAGAGCTGCAGCAGAGAAAATGTTTTCATGCCTGGCCGCGTTTAACACGGCAGAACATCGATAGACCATGCAACCTGGTTAAAATTGCGAGTTACTGTCCCTCCTTTAAGAGCATCTAAATGGCAACGAAAATTATCAATTTAAAAAGCGTGAATACCTCATGGTATTACTCCAAAATCCGACAGCCTCCACATCTATCTTTGCTGGGGTGTGTGAGCACTGCGGTGCAGCCGCAGAGGAAAGAGGCCAGCGAATCCCACTTTTAGATTGCAGACTTGATTACCTATTGATTTTCTGCAGCGTCTCCATTATGAGTATATCTGTAACAAATGCATAGAGCTCATTTTTAGCTTATGGCACTTACTGAGCTCCCATCTTATCTAAGAGCCTGCTTATTCAGTGGAGTTAGACAGTGGCACAGCGATTTGTTCACATGAATGATTAGTTACGTTTTTTCTTTTTTTTTTGCTCTTTATTAACACTAATGACAATTCCATATCCTTAAGGAATAAATAAGCATTATCAAAATGCATTCAGTGATGTTGTTCATTAATCAGTCATGTTATCATTATGCATATGTACATTACCAGCCATGCTTTGCATTGAAAGCCATCCAGTTCACAGTTTCAAATGCTTTACATATAGATGTGTGTACACATCAGATGATAAACACGTGTTTGAATGGTAAATACATATGCTGTGCGTTGACCTCTCATGACCCCTGTTTTAATCTTCTGTGCCTTAAAGTGAATGATAACAGGCAGCCTGGAAACTCTGAATTAGATCATAGCAATGAGGCGACAGAGCCATTGCTCCCTTCCTTTGGACTGATGCATGTTGTCATGGCAACCCTTCAGTTCCATGCCCTTCAAACAATTAGAATTCAGTACCGTTGTCACTGCCAATGCTCACTACATCACACTCCAGTCCAGGGCTGTGGATGGATTGTGTAAATTGCATGGGGTTGCATCTCTTTCACTCTCTCTCTCTCTTTCTTGGTATAGAATCAAAGGCTTATCAGAAATAGAACTGAGTCTATAGAGACTGTAAACAGAGATGCGGCACGTAACTAGATCAGGGGACCTGACTAATCGTTGTTTCTCAGTTAAAGAATATTGGCTGTACCGGTTTACCTATGTATTCATCGGCTGTTTTGGTGCCCTTTTGCGCAATCTCATTTACTTTAATGAGATAGCTGCTGTCTGCATAGTCACATTTTCTGACTTTATTTTGTAAAAATCAATGCTTAGAGTGTGCTCTTGAAGCTGTAGTTGCGAAAAAGACAGCATTTAAATGGATTACTTTTCTAAGTACTTGGGAAGAGACAAATGTTTCTTTTTAGAGACTGATTAGGTGTTATGTTACACTTGTCTGTTTGTGCTTAACATTAAACACTAATTAGCTGTTTTATAGTCACTGTAAGATATATTTTGGTATATAATGAGTCTGTGTATATATATCTAATACCATAATATGTGTGACCCCTCTTTGTTTCAAAGACAATGTGATAAATCAATAAATGTAGCTAGCTGGCTACATTTTATATACGTTTTCCGATTAAGATTACATATATATATATATATATATATATATTCCTCTGGACTCTAAGGGTATTTTTGGGGCCTGGATTTTGTCATGCCCTAACATTTGAGCTTTTTTTCAGTTTCTAATAAACATCTAAATGGCTAAAGTCTAATCTCACTGTAATCAGCACAAACATATAATGTTTAGTGAGCAGCATGTATGTACATGATTGTGTTTTTGAGAGAAAAAAAAAATGTTATGCGTGGTTAGTGAAAAACTAAAAATGTTAAATCACTTGAATAAGGCCATAAAACACATAGAAAACATTGGTTCCTGGGACTTTTGAGAACTGGAGCTTGTAGCCTAGAATTTTTCTTTCTAAATTATGTGAAAATCATCTAGTTTACTCACTTACAGAAATAAAAATATATTGATTTACCTTTTCTAAGACACCTTTTGTTGGTAAAAGTTATATGCGAGTAGGCATCAACTATCATGAATATCATTGTGATTTACACCTGAGAAGACAAAGGCCTGCATAATGAACTGCATAATGAGCCTTTAAGTCAGCTTGTGTCACTGAGAGGGATGAGTTAACAGAAAGAATGTGAGAACAAAATAAAATCTATATAATTTTATGTTTGTAGTTTATTTAGAATATATTTAATTATCCCACAACATAATTTAATATCCACTTGGGAGTGCAGCTATAAAAAATAAATAAAAATAAAAATAAATAAAACTTGTTATTGTTATTATTATTATTATTATTATTATTATTATTATTATTAATGTTGAAAAGAGCTGAGAACTTTTTTCAGGTTTTTTAGGGGGGATAAACTGAAAGAACAGCATTTTTGTTACATTTGTTACAGTTACATTTATATTATTTACATCAAGCTTTTGAATGGTATAATATTGTATATTGTTATTTAAACTTCATAATGTTTCACTTGATTATACATTTAGTCAGGAATTATAGTTTGGAAAAAGTCTTTGGAAAAAGTATAACTAGTAAAATGTTTACACATCATCTGAAAACTAGTACAAGTATATAAATAAATAAGAAAAGACTTACTCATGTTTATGATCTCTGCTGAATAAAGCACTTCATCCTTTTTTTCTGAGGATCAAATCCAAATCTCAAATCGTCAACCACATCACATCTTTTTGGGGTGAATTCCGTCTTATCCCTTTCATCGCGAAGCAAACAGTAAAATAAAAAAAATAAAAAACTTGAAGAACAGCCTCGCTGCGTTGTCTTCTGTTGTGTGGGCATATTCAAGCCGCGTGCTTCAGTTTGAAACATTTGAATCTGAATAGCGCGTTCAGCGCGGAGGCGTGGTCACATTAGAAGATAATGGAGACGTGAAAAATGGACATTGCGTTGTTTTCATATGGATTACTTTATCACAGAATATTTGTTTAGTTTAAAAGTAGACATGTCAGGTTTTCCATAGACATATCTCTCATGTCTCTTTGTTGAGTATTCACGGAGTTACAGTTTATTTTAATGACATGTGTCTAAATGAAGATCAGCGCAGACAAAGGCTGAAGATAGCACACCTTGTTTGTTATCTTTATTTTATAAGTGCACAAAGTTTTGTTATTATTATGTCTGTATACACAAAAAAGTAGACCCTTTACAGATTCGATTGATGTATTGCTCTTATCTGTACGATCAAAACTGAAAGTGTAATTTAAGTTCTTTTCGGAGTTATCAGAAGAAAATGCCTCATAACGAGTATACACGTGATTCGACTTCATTGGGATATAGCCTATATATATATATATATATATATATATATATATATATATATATATATATATAATCCCCTTGAATTATAAGGTTCTATCTGACATTATTGTCAAAATTTAGTTAATTCACATATTCTTATTCTGTGAAAACTCATTTACATTTTGTGATAGATTTTATTTATTAATTTTTTTGTACATTTTGGGACTTTAAAATGTTATATCTACTGTACACAGTCGAATGGAAGGCAAACATTTTGAAGCTCAATATCTCAAAACTACTCGGAATGCAAATAGAACCTTATAATTCCAAGGGGAGGATATATTCTTGAATGAATCAGCCTTTGAACAAATCGAATGAATGACTCATAAAGATATTTACCGCCACCTGCTGGCAGATATAGTTTCTTATCTAGAGTATCATTTTAAAACATCAACAACAAACAATAATAGTAATGAAAATAAAACATTAAAGGTACAGTTTACTCAAAATAAATATATATATATATATATAAATAAAAAAAATTGTGATCATTTAATCACCCTCATGTCATTTCAAACGTTTCTTTTGTGGAACATAGAAGAAGGTATTTTGAAGACTGTTGGTAATAAAGCTGATTTGGTAACTAGTGACTTTCATTGTTTAAAAAAAAGATGTTTCTCAACTGATCTTCTTTTATGTTCCATAGTTTGTTTAGTGAATGTTTCATTTTATGCTGAATCAAATAAATATTCTTTTTAAAACAAATTTTTTTTTCTAATTGATACTTTCTCATTTAACACAAAAATAGATTTAAAGGGTACATAACACACACAGTTTCACCTAATCTTATGTTAATCTTGTGTACCTATAGAGTAGAACTGCATCCTTCATATCTCCAAAAAGTCTTTAGTTTGAATATATATATATATATATATATATATATATATATATATATATATATATATAATTTATTATTATTATGATTATTATTATTATTATTATTTTTTTTTATTTATTTATTTTTTTACGATAGAAGAGGCTTTCTTTTGGCAAGACTTCCAAATATACCATACTTGTCCCACATTTTTCTAATTGTACTACTAATTAACTTTATAATTTAAAGGAGCCGTATATAGGATTGTGGCCAAAACTGGTACTGCAATCACTATAAAAATACTGTAGAGCGGTGTATCCCCTCCCCCTAGCCCCTGACTCTAGGTTGCCAGATAAGCTGCAGGATTCAGCAGAAACGTAGGCTGCTTCAATGAGCTTCCAATGGCAAGTGACGAACAGACGTACACAGTAAAAAAAAAAAATTCTGTTAATTATGTTTATGCTTCATGAGAGATATTTTGATAAGTAATTATGTATTTAAAAAATGTACTAATTGTCATTAGTTAACAATAATAGTAAAGATGTATGCTCGTATGTGACAGTATAATCGTAAAGATTTATGCTCGTATGTGACAGTATAATCGTAAAGATGTATGCTCGTATGTGACAGTATAATCGTAAAGATGTATGCTCGTATGTGACAGTATAAACGTAAAGATTTATGCTCGTATGTGACAGTACAATCGTAAAGATGTATGCTCGTATGTGACAGACAGAACGGTAGCTGTTAGTCTAACTTGTAACGTTATGTATCTGTCATCAGTTCCATCAGAAAATATTGTTAGAGTAACTAAATTACATTAGCAATGGTCATAGAGGTCAACTTGCAGCATGTGTAACTTAGTCAACGATAAACGTGAAGAACAAATGAAGAATCATTTTTACTGAGGTAACATTAGGCTACTGTCTCAATTACGTTTCAAATTGCCAAAATGGTCGTGCTAATGTTGTTTTCCACAGCGTCTCAGCATAATGACAGAGAAACGGGCTCCTATAATGCATTGCTAATGTTAGCATACGTCCATGTGAGCTAACGTTATGTTACTTTGCACAAACATGCATAACCTTGTTCGACAATCATGAATATATGAAATGTCCATTGACATCAAGTACAAGTTAGCCAAGCATAGATGAATCTTACCTGTCCAGGAGAAAATTAGCAACGTTGGCGTCTGTGTTCAAATTATTTTCCTTTTTTAGCCGTCTCCATCTTCAAAAGCATCTCCAATACAAATTCTGATTTTATTTCGGACTTTGTCATGATGAATTTCTGACATTAGACATTTTTATCCGACTGGAGTTAGGGTAGGTTACAGCAAAGCTGGCAACACGGATCCCGAAACACTACTGACTTCGTGATTGGTAGATGGGTGGAGGGAGGCGTGTCAGGCCAAAACACAAAATGACAACATCAACATCAGTTGAGGGCTGCAAGTCCACTTTTTAAATGACAATATCCTGGCCGGACTACTGTTGTTAGTGATATAAGTATTTGAAATGAACATGATTTCTTAATGTCTAGTGACACATCAGGGCCATTTTATGATTAATTGAAATATATTTCTTACATACAGCTCCTTTAACATGTTAACTGAGGCCTGCGTCAACAGTGAAATTCTTGGATTGACTGCCATTTCTCTGCCATGTCTGATGTTGAGGTGAATTTGCTGTAATGTCCACTCCTGGGAGGATTGGTGTCTGTTTTGAATGAATTCCACTTAAATAATCTTCCTCACTGTGCAATGATTGGCTTCCAATTGTTTTGCAAATGGCTGTATTACTCTTTCCAGACTGATGGCAGCAGCAATTGCTTCTCTATGATGATTGCTGATGCTTTACCTCCTTGGCATCGTGTTAACACACATTTGATGCCTCCAGACCAGCAAACTGCCAAAACTTCTGCAAAACAAGTGCTCACACTTGCTGATGATCAGTCAATCAAAGGCATTTGATTAGCAGTGCCTGACCATTACTTACCCTCTTAATTCCTATGTGAACATTAAGGATGCCCTAACTTTGTCTCTCATGGCTTTTCCATTTTGGCTTTATTTTTGTTACTTAAATAATGACACAGTGAAATATGTGTTGTTAATAATGATAAGACATCAAATCAACACATCAGAATGATTTATGAGAGAAAAAAAACACTTATCTAAGTATTACTAGGGGAAGAAAATAAAGGAACATCAAAGGTTTAGCTACAGTAGATTATTCATCTTTCCTGCTCTCTCTCTCTCTCTCTCTCTCACACACACACACATTTATTTATCTTATCCTGGTGTCTTACTGGCATTTTATGGGCAATCATGTCATATGTATTTTATTATGGCCAGCCAGACAATATTTATAAGTTTGTTTGTATATCCAATTGTTTATAGAAACTATCAATACAGGCATATTTTGCACCTATTGGCTTAATGAGCAGGAATCTAAGTGTCTACAAAATGTCAAAGGTGTCTTCCACTAAATTGAGCTGAGCTGTTGAAAGGTGCCACTGAAGGCAGAGTGACAGCTATTACCACAGCTGATTGATTAGCTACCAGCAAAGACATGTTCTTGGGAAAGGGAGAGCCACGTGCCCCTCCATCTGCATTCCCTGCTTTGTTCTGCTAGGTTGCACTCATTGTTTTCATTTGAGCTGCCAGCAACTGTTTGTGGTAATGTTATGAAATCTGACACATTGATAAAGGACAGTCCCAGTATTAACCATAGCAAGTTTGAAGCTAGCGTTAGCTCAACTCTCTAGTGCCACCACTTGTCCAAATTTTCACTCATGTTTATGGTAATAACTTTTGATCCATATGGCACAGAAGTAAAATTTATTTTTTTCCTCTGATCCCTTGGCTCATGTTGAGTCCAATGGACACCAAAATTAAATTTTTAATTGTTTGTAAAACCTACTTTTTTCAAACTCGCCCTAGACCATGCTGGCAAAAAGTAATGGAAGTTAATTTGTCCAACCGTTCACAAATAGCATGAGATCAAATTATGCAAAAGCACACAAACATGGATCTGAGGCTATATCTCTGTAATGGTTTGGCGTATTGAGACCAAACTTGGTGTGTGTTATAACAAGTATGACCTGAAACTACATGCAGTGTTTCGGCACTCCATTAAGTCAAAGCTTCAGTCAAGAAAAGTTTTAGGCGAGTGCAGGCAGCGTTCAGGCTGTGTTTTTTTCTGCCTGTGAAAGAAAAAGATATCGGGGTAGGGACACACGCGGTTTGTGTGACTCCTGAATCCTTGCCGAGTCCAGTAATACCATACATGTCAGTCTCCTCTTCACGAATTCGAGCTGCTTTGGAAGACGCTTTGGGAATGCCCTTCAGCATGACCAGGAAGCTTAAAAGCATGTGCGGCGAAGCCGGTATTTAGCCTTCTGTCATTCAGCAGCACTCTGTGTGTGTGTCAGTCGCTATATGTTTGTGAGTCTTATTTAGTGTTGTTTGTCCACTGATAAGCTCCATTAAGTCAAAGCTTCAGTCAAGAGAAGTTTTGGGTAAGAGCAGGCAGCGTTCAGGCTGTGTGTTTTTCTCTGCCTGTGAAAGAAAAAGATATTGGGGTAGGGACACGCAGTTTGTTTGTTGTCTGCTTGAGAGTGCAGCACGCGTAATCAGCTCTCGAGGGAGTTGACATTCAGCGATGCAAGCATTTATTACTGCTTTGCTTCAGTCTCAGAAGGCTCTCTTAGAGGAGGGAGACTTCACTGGCATTTCTCGCTGTGCTGGACCCTCTTTTGCTGAGGCGGAGCGGTGGCTGTGCTTGCGAGTTTCGCTTTTAGATCCAGTGGAAAGAATGTAGATGGAGGAGTCCCTATCTTCTTCCTCAACCACCAGATCCAGCGCCCACTCTCATGGGTTTCGGAAGCCCGCGCCTCCTGGGATATAATTTCTCGAGTGAGAGCATGTGTTAACCTCTCTTCCTCTGAGGAGTTTGTGGAAGTCAGCAAGGGCTGCTGGGTGTCACTTCTTGTACTCCGCAGAGTCTAGAGTCAGAGTAGCGCTCCCAAGCCAAAGGCTTCCAGTGGAAGGCGGTAATCAGTCTAAAGAGGCTGATTCCCTTAGTAGACTATTTGGCAGCATGAAAACTACTGCCAAACTGGTCTTAATGGGTCCTGCACACTGTGGTGAGAGGCCACAGAATCCAGTTTGGTTCTCCTCAGACTCAATTCAACTGGGACTTTCCCACCCTGGTGGGTCCTGAGCATGCTCTGGTAATGGAAAAGAAGTAGACACTCTCTAAAGACTAAGGCCATCGAGGTGGTCCCTCCTTGCGCTGCAGAGTCTGGATCCTACATACTGGCCTTGCACTCTAACCCTACACTTTCATGACTCAACCACATCAATGATTAGTTGATATTAGCTCAATCAGAGCAGATGGCGGTTTGACATTGATGTGTCATTCTTGCTCACACGAAAGAGCTGGGATTAAGACTTAATGCCGAGAAAAGTGTGCTTTTTCCAGACTGATGGGTCTGATGGCAGCTGTGTCCAATCTGAAAACTCTTGGTCTGCTGTACATGAGACCCCTATAGTGGTGGCTCAAGACCAAGGGGCTCTCCCTGAGGGGAAACCCGCTTCGCATGCTGAAGGTCAAGTGGAGGTCCTATGTGCCTTAGACATGTGAAGGAGACATTGATTATTGTCTCAGGGCCCTGTTCTGGGAGCTCCTTGTCACTGTGTAATGCTAGCGATGGAAGCGTCCCTCACCGGTTAGGGTGCAGTCATGAGTGGCCACCCTGCCCGTGGTCTGTGGAGTGGCTACGAGACCTAAGAGGTCACCATGTGTTGGCGCACACCGACAACACAGTGGTGGTCTCTTATATCAACCACCAAGGGGTTCTGTGCTCATGCCGTTTGTACAAACTAGCGTACCAGTTCCTTGTGTGATCCCTGGGCAAACTCCTCTTGCTGAAAGCAGTTCACATTTCTGGGTGTCGGAATATGGGAGCAGGCATCCTGTTGAGGCAGGGGCAGAGGCCCGGGGAATGGATGCTTCACCCCGAGGTGGTGAAACAGATATGGAGAATGTTTAGACAGATGGACCTGTTTGCGACTCAAGAGACATCACACTATCGCCTCTGGTTCTCTCTCTGACTAATCCAGCTCCATTCAGACTGGATGCAATGGTACAGACGTGGCTGAGGCTTCATCTGTACACATTTTCCCTGATTGCTCTGCTCCCGTGAGTTCTGGAGAGAGTGTGCCGGGATGAGGTCCTTCTGCTGTTAGTAGCCCTGTTCTGGCTGGGCTGAGTATGGTTCTCGTACCTGATTTCTCTCTTTGATGGCACTCCACGGGAGGTTCCTGTCAGGAGAGATCTCCTCTCACTGACGGAGGGCGCGCTCCCGCATGGACCTTGGAAGCTGTAGGTGTTGCCTCTGAGGAGGCATAACTCATAGCTTCCGGTCTCTCAACCAAGGTTGTTGAGACCATCCTCCAATCCAGAGCTCCCTCCATGAGGATACTGTATGCCTCGAGGTGGGAACCTTTCAACTCCTGGTGCGGAGACCGCCAACTCGACCCAGTTAACTGCCCGGTTGGTACAGTTCTGAAGTTCCTGCAGGCCCTTCCCTCCACAGGGTTGACCCACTCCTGAAGGTCTACGTGGTGGCCTACCGTTCCCTTTTTGGTGGCCAGTCAGTGGGCAGACACCCTCTTGTTAAATGTTTCCTTCACAACGCTGAGGTTGAGGCCTCCGGCCAGAAGAAGCTTATTCTAAGCGGTGGATCAGGATGCTATCCTAAAGCCTTGAGTCCTCTGATCTCCCTTCTCTTGGGGGTCAAGACTCACTCCTTCTGAAGTTTGGCCATTGGGCGATGTTCCCGATTACTTGTCAGGCTCCTGGCTCCTTCTCTCGTTTTCGTGACTTAGTGACGTGACCCATACTCAGAATTTGTGTTCTGCATTTAACCCATCCAAAGTGCACACACACAGCAGTGAACACACACACACACACACACACACACACACACACCATGAACACAAACCCAGAGCAGTGGGCAGCCATTTATGCTGCGGTGCCCAGGGAGCAGTTGGAGGTTTGGTGCTTTGCTCAAGGGCACTTGAGTCACAGTATTGCCGGCCCGAGACTCGAACCCACAACCTTAGTGTTAGGAGTCAACTCTCTTACCGCTAAGCCACAACTTTCCCATTGCACTATCCCCTCAGCTATTTTCACAGCTATTTTAACTGTGCTCTTCCACACTAGGCAGATTTGAAAGTTTGGTGACGTGGGCATTCTCATTCCCAAAGCGTTCTTGGACGCAGCTTGAGTCCCTGAAGAGGAACGTCTCAGGTTACGCATGTAACCATGGATCCTCGAAGGGAACGAGATGCTTTGTCTCTGGGGCAAACTTCCCGCATCCCTGCAGGTGTTTGCTACATTCCTAGAGGCTTCGCCGCATGTGCTTTTAAGCTTCCTGGTCTCTGATGTCACCCGCCTATGATGTCTTGCCCATCCATTGGACTTATTACACACATGGTTCAGAGCCGGTCACGCTGAAGGGCATTCCCAAAGTGTTGTCTGATGCAGCGTCTCGTTCCCTTGAGGAACCATTGTTACATTCGTAACCTGAAACGTTTTGCCTTATGGCTTGTACAACGTTGCATTTTAGTGCTTAAAAACATTTGCCAATACCTTAGAAACCGTTACTCTGATTGACACAAAACCACCATATGAAATTAAAAAATGTAGTGTGCCGGCTATACGCTAATACCCAATTGCCAAAAATTTGATAGTAAGTGACAAAAAGTTATTTTTTTTTCTCTTCTCACATATAAACATGTCTATAACTCCAAAAGAAAATTAGATATTTTCACCAAATTTGAAACACATATGTATGGGCACACATTCTGGACACATAAAAAAAACATTTGGTGTGATTGTGCCTATTGGTGTTGTTATAATTTAACAAAACATGAAATTGCCATTGACTACAATAGAGTAATATGATATAAAATGCTATATTTTACAAATGCATTGGTGTACCATTGCAAAACTTTGTATGTACCATCAAGACCATGACCTGAACAGTGATGCCAATGTTGCCAAATTCACCCAAACTTCCTGTCTGCCATTTTAATTCTCTTTAAAAACCTTCTTTTTCAAACTCTTCCTAGACAGTTGGTCCGATTTACACCAAAATCGAATCATGTCATCTTCAGAAGATGAGTTATGAGAAAAGTTATGGATTTTGTGTTGATACACAAAGCAATTTTTGCATACCACAGCAACAAATTTGAGGCATGATGTCAAAATGGCACTTGAGCCTGTATCTCTGCAATGCTTTAGCATTGATCTTATCATTTGACATGAAAGAACATAAAGGACACACAACCAAAGAGATACTTATTTTGTAGGAAAAGAAGGTATCTGGTGTTGAAGAGATCAATACTGAATTGGCTTCGAGTCAGTGGCGTCTGTTAAAGCTTCTGTGGAGGACAGATTTATATTTGGCTAGCTATATCCAAAGAGTCTGCTGATAAAGAATTCAGTGCCACAGATCCTGTGAAGTATATACCTGTGAGTTTTCTTCTTTCATCAAGACAAGACAAGACAATGAAAGGGCTGACAGGGTCCTGATCTGGCTTGAAAACAGTTGAAGCAGTGGTTATGTCTCAAGACAAATGCCCTCCTACTTATGGAATGGCACACCTCCTTGCTCCAAAGAGGCTTGCTGTTTGGTTTTTGTGTGTATGACAAAGAAGATCTTACGACAGACAAGCAATCACCATATCAGCAGAAAAAAGCAAAGGGTATCATGGATTACAGGGATTATTGGAGACGCCACTTTAGAGTGGAGATCCCGAGCTGTAGAACTATGCCCGCTTTGCTGACTTGTCAAGCCATCTCATAAAGCATTGCCTTAGGCACTAGCTGATCCAGAGGTCCAAAAAAACCTTATCACAAAATATTCATGGTACAGTGCAAAAAGAACAAATAACTGGGAATATAACATATTTAAAATGATAGTGTGCTCAAAAATAGAAATCTCTGGAACATTTAAGCTTAAAAAAATATATCACAAAAGCATCATAAAAAAGGTCCATATGGCCATATTGAAAATATCCAAATCAAATGAATCATTTGCACACAAATTAGATATTGTGAACAAGACAAGGAACTATAAGAAAAGTGTTGGAGCTGGTCTTTGTTTTGTTCGTTGCCCCTAAGGTGACTTGGTCGGTTTACTTGGTTTTGTTGTGGCCACAACATAATAACTTGTGAGAAATCTTGGGAACATGCTAATATATTGTGGCCACGAGATATTAATTTGTGGGAACATCATATTATGTCGTGGCCACAAGATCATTTTGTCAAGGTAACAACATCCTTATGTTGTGGCCACGAGTTTAATGTGTAAACAAACCTGCATGACCATAGCAACCTGGGATTATCAGAGGTTGATTCATTAATATTTTATTTTGAATTAAGAAATTATTAGATTTTTTTATATATAGAAATTATTACATTATTAAATTATTATATTAACCATAGGCCTTGGCTACCGGGCTGTATTACATGTGATTGTCAGCATTCAAATGAAGTTTATCATAAAAACATATTACTTAAAGTTTATAATATAAAGTATAAAAAAAATGTATCCATCCTACAATCTTGTAAGTCCATTAACTTATAGTCTTTTCCAAGTAATATCTGTATATTATTATTATTATTATTATTATTATTATTATTATTATTATTATTATTTTTATTTTTATTATTATTATCCTGTTATTATTGGTTATGTTTTTTATTCGTTTATTTTTTATTTTTTTCCTTAATTTCGATCTCTTTACTTAACATTCTAAATACTTTTGTAAATAATAGCCTACTATTGCTATGCTGACAGGATTTTTTGCTGGAATGTAGCTTAAATTTAACATACATGTAATTTTATTTTGTCTAATTGATAGACCATATTTATAAATACTATAGTGTTTATTGAAGAATTAATCATTCATGTAGTTTAATTTGCACACACTCATTTATAATTTATCTAACAATTATGCCAATAAAGTTTTGACTTTATGATTGTATTTATGCCCATGTGTGATGATAAATGTGCGTGCTGTGTTTTCATTGACAATTGAAACTACTGGAATGATTAATTCCTCAACAAAATACTATAGTATTTATAATGAGGGTCTATCAATTAGCCTAAATAAAACGAAAAGTGTTAAACTTAAAATGCATTCCAGCAAAAATTCCAGTCAGCATAATCAAAGCTTGATTTGCATGTCGAGCATTTACAGTAAGCTTTTATTTACAAAAAAATTCTAAACATTAAATAAAGAGATAAAAAATAAATAAAATAAAATTTAATTTGAATGCTGATGATCGCATGTAATACAGCCCGGTAGCCAAGGCCTATGGTTAATATAATAATTTAATAATGTAATAATTTCTATAATAAATAATATAGTAATTTATTAATTCAAAATAAAATATGAATGAATCCATCTCTGATAATCCCGGTTTGCTATGGTCACGCAGGTATGTTTACGCATTAAACTCATGGCCACGAGAAAAATATGTCATTCCCTCAACATAAGAAGTCGTAGCCATGAGAAATATATGTTATGCCCTCAACATAACATCTCTAGGCCATGACATAAGGATGTTGTTAACTCGACAAAATGATCTCGTGGCCACATCATATTATCACGTTCCCATGAGTTAATATGACGTTCCCACAAATTGATATCTCGTGGCCACAATATATTATCACGTTCCCTCGAGTTATTATGTCATGGCCACGACAAAACTAAGTGAACCGACCAAGTCCCCTTACGCGCACCAGGGTTTCGGTATGTCTGTTTGACACACATATGTGCCTTCTTCAGTAAAGTCTGTGAAGTTTAACAAAAATGTATTTGCTGTCAAGACTAACCTTTTTACAAATACCTGGTTTCTTTTTTTGATGTTTGGTTAGCAGTGACTGAAATGCAGCTTTACATACAACTTTCAGTCTGCATGGAGAGGATCTTGAGACTCCAGTAGCTTCAAACACCTGTCTGCTCCTCAGCAGTGGCTTTTTTACAGCTGGCATTACAATACAGTTCATTTGTTTAACAGAAACTTTCCTTGATAAATCTTCATCTGAACAAGATCTTCCGTGCTCTAAGTCACTAACAAATCATTTGACGGTTCAATAATCTCTCCTTGCTTTTTGCAAAATACTGTTTGTTTTGATGCCTTTTGTAAGACATTGCATTGTTTCATACTTTTCATCTTCAGAAAAATATTTCTTCCTCACCATATTTCATGAGAACCATGACTTGCTTAAAGGGATGTTTCACTTTCAAATTAAATTTTGATATGTTTTAGCTTACCTCAAGGGCATCCAAGATGTAGATGTCTTTGTTTCCGCAGTAGTTCTTGTTCTTGTCTGTGACTCATATAATGGAGGTCTACGGTCACCACCTCAATGAGCATGCACAGAGGAGTCCAAATTAAACAATTCCCCATAGTAAGTACACATTGATGACCTAAGACACGAAACGAGCAGTTTGTGTGAGAAAACGAACAGTATTTATATCGTTTTTACCTCTTATACACAACCAGGTCCAACTGATCTGAGGGCGCGCGTGCTTCCTGTTGTCGTGTGACGTTTGCCCGTGCTCTGGCTTAGTCTGATATGTCACTTGTATGATAATTTGGAACATGGTATAAGCACATATTTATGATAATTTTGAAAGCAACTCCTTGATACTCCTTGAAAGTAACTTATTCATTTTAATTACATTTCTGATGAATAGAAGAAACTTGGTACAAATTTTATGGTAAGTGAATCATGATAGAGTTTTAATTTTAGGGTGAAACATTCATTGTCATGGAAGATAATTGTGTTTGAATATCAAATGAGATTGAAATTACCAGGAAAACAAAGAGAAATATGGTAATTGGTTTACACACGCTCATTGGCAGGATTTTCTGTCATTCATTTCAACGTTTAAGTATTTCAGTAGCCACTTTCCTGTATCAAGTAGTTGTACTCTGTGGGAATTGAGACTGACAAAGAAACAGGTAAGCGCTGGGAGAAAAAAAAAAGATAAGAGACTACTGGAACTATATTACAGCAGCGAAGATGAACAGCAGTAAGCAAAGTTTAATGGACCGTTTGGCTAGAACAGGGTAACATCTTTTGACTATAATAAACTTTGTTGCTATTTCAACTACCAGCAGTTACTACCATTATTAGTTGACTGTCTGCTTAATATCTGCTAACACAATATATTGATGATTCCCCAAGAGACATTCTAATGTCTCTTGCAGAAATGTGTTGCAGAAATGTACAAACCTGATTCCAAAAAGGTTGGGACACTGTACAAATTTTGAGTAAAAGCCCATTTTGAGTAAAAGCACATAAGGACTGCCTATGCATAGAGCCCGGGATCTTGTGCAGCGCCCCAGGGGACAGGTAACAATAAGAGGTCGGGAATGTTAAATGTATATAAGGAAGAGCTGGAGGACCAATTTGCAACTTATTAGGTCAATTGGCAACATAGCTGAATAAATCTCCTTTTATATATATATATATATATATATATATACAAAACTTTCTGGGTCATGGCACCACATAACAGTAACAAACTGTATGGCCACTGCTCTAGAAAACCCTTATGTTATTCAGTTTCTCCCCAGCCACTTAAACTCTGTACCATAATGCTTGTTGTGTGCACATTTAATCTACTGTTATTGTTCCCTTGTCACTTGCAAACTGCATTTTGTTATTTATGGTAATAATTCACCTGTTTGTCTCTAAGTCCTTTTTTTTATTATAAACTCTGTGTTTATTATGAGGCTGACAAGGCTTTTTTTTTTCAAGGCTTAATTATGCCTCATTATGCAACATTACAGGACTCATGTTGTCTGTTGGATGGATTAACAAGTGTGACTCATTAAACATTCCTCAGAAACATCTAAAATACTAAGAAATCATCAGCTTCAAATAAACAGTCGGCTCTGCTGCCAGGGCTTGAGCTCACAGTGTCAATGACTGGATGAGCACCAGATAAAGAGCACTACTAATGGCCCACTAGACTGCACTGGAAAAGGACAGGAAGAAGATGCAGCCTTTGTGACCCAGCTTTAGAGCTCTTCTCCTGGACACTGATTAGCTGGCTCACCTATCTGTGCTTCAGCCTGTCAGGGGTTCCGCTGAGCCAGGTCTTTCTGGGGGCCTCCAGGGACCCCTTGGAGAGAAATATTTGTGCTGCTGCAGGACATGCTAATCTTTCGCTCAATTCTTGCAGCGAGGGTGGGAGGTGGACATGGTCTTTGGCATGTATGATTTGAGCTAGGACTAGTGCTGCCCTCTGAATCTCTAATTCAGTTTCTGGATGAGACAGCAATACCATTTGGATTACTGGAAGCATTTACTGGGAGTGCATTACATCTGTATTAAAAGTGAACTTGGGACTGACAGTTGGGGTGTACTATATTAATATTAAAACTGTCAATTTATTCAAAACTATCTTTCTAAATATTATAGCATAGGCTGTTTTGAGGTGTGGTTTGGCACTGAATTGCTCCAATGGTAGGATAAGCAAACATAATTTCCAGTATTTTGTTACCTAATTGTATTCCACCTGATTAATCACATTATATTAATCTGTAAAATTAAAAGGTCTAATCAAGATATATAGTATAATTTAATTTAATGTGTTGTGATGGCCTTAAATGATAGTGGCTGGCTTTCTTGAAGCAGTAAGTACAATGATAGTCTCACATACTGTACATTGAAGTTACAGCAAACTTTACAGCATGTTTCTGAAAAGCATTGTAAAAATGCTCATCATGTAGCACATATATATTTTTTTAATTTATTTTTGTAAATTAAAAAAGCCTTAAAGGGTTACTCCACCCAAAAATGAAAGGTTTGTCATTAATCACTTACCCCCATGTCATTCCATCGGATCGGTGCAGCACGGAGGGAACGCCATCTGCGTACAGCTGCATGCATGGTTTGGCAGAATGCAAGCAGAGCGCTGCATTTATTATCTCTAAAATACATCTATTGCAATCTCACAAATCTCTGTTATAACCAGGGCTCTGAATCGGTTCATGGAATGAAAACAAAAACTGGAAACAAACTAAATTTTGGCAGGAAAAGACCCAGAAATAGAAACGGAATAAAATTTTATAGTTCCTAACAGAATTGAAAATTTGAAATGGCCATTAACTGGTTAATAACATTATGTTATCGTTCCATTTAATATTTGAAATTAGCTGTCAACGAATCACAAATTCCAGTAGTATGTCCTATGCAAATCTGTCGCTTAAGCCAACAAGTGAAATGTCCACTCAGCTGTGAACTCATCATAGGTAAGTTGCAATGGCAATGCACTGCCCTTAGAGTTTATCTGAGGCTAGTGTGAGATGAATTCAACAGATCACACGCCCCTACAGCGCTTCTGTGAATGGAGAAAACAGAAAAACTAAAGGCTTACATAGAAAGGAATATAGGCATATACACTAAATATATTTCACTTAAATCATATTGACAGATCAACGAAAATAAAGAAAAATAAATTGCTAAATTACGGTTCATTGTGACACATTCCAAAGTTTTCGGAAAGGAAAACGAAACAGCAGAGAGTGGGCCCCTAATTTTCTATATTTTGCAAAAGCTTAACAATTTGAATTATTTTGTAAAAGCTTGACAGCTTTGAATAATGTCTTGGTTCTATATAACCAACCAGCTTTGGTATGACAATCGCGCCGACACAACATCATTTTGCTATATTGAAGCCTGTTCATTATCAAAATAAAATGGAGTTAAAGAAACAAATAAAAAAGTTACACTGCTCCGTTGTACAAAATGTTGCGTTCAGCATGACCGCACCTCACTGTGCTGATATAGCCGATGTGAAGGATGTTTTATGTCCATGAAAGTGCAAACACTATATAATAAATCACATTTTAGCATCCAGATACATCAGGAATATGGAAACATTTGGATTCGTGCCGAATGAGAGAGGTAGCCATCAGCTTCACCTTAAATTAATTTGTTTTTAGATATACGTTTTTATAGCCTAAACTTTAGAGGATTTGTTTTGGAGAGAAAATAATAACTGTTTTTAGAATGTTTGTTAAGATTTTGCTTTAGCCTAAAGAATCAGAATCAGAATCAGAATGAGCTTTATTGCCAGGTATGTTTACACATACGAGGAATTTGTTTTCGTTACAGAAGCTCCGCAGTACAATAGAATGACAGCGACAGAACATAAAACACATAATAAAAGAATATAAAAATACAAAAAATACAAATAAGTAGATAAGGAATGACAATATACAAATTGACAATTGTAGGCAGGTATGTATGTAGATATATATTATGTGCAAAATTTGAGTGTATACTAAGTATGTGTGTTAGATAAATTAAGTGTATGTGTATATAAATATAAAGTGTAGTGTGTTCAGTGTGTTCAGTGTGTATCAGCTGTTCATAAGATGGATTGCCTGAGGGAAGAAACTGTTCCTGTGTCTGGTCGTTCTGGTGCTCAGTGCTCTGTAGCGTCGACCAGATGACAACAGTTCAAAGAGGGAGTGTGCTGGATGTGAGGGGTCCAGAGTGATTTTAACAGCCCTTTTGCTCACTCTGGATAAGTACAGTTCTTGAATAGATGGGAGAGTTGAACCGATGATTCGCTCAGCAGTCCAGACTACCCTCTGTAGTCTTCTGAGGTCAGATTTAGAAGCTGAGCTGAACCAGACAGTTACTGAAGTGCAGAGGATGGATTCGATGATGGTGGAGTAGAACTGTTTCAGCAGATCCTGTGGCAGGTTAAACTTCCTCAGCTGCCGAAGGAAGTACTACCTCTGCTGGGCCTTTTTCACAATGGAGTCAATGTGAAAGTCCCACTTCAGGTCCTGAGAGATAGTCGTGCCCAGGAACCTGAATGACTCCACTGCAGTCACAGTGCTGTTCATGATGGTGAGTGGGGGGAGTGCAGGGGGGTTTCTCCTGAAGTCCACAATCATCTCCACTGTTTTGAGCGTGTTAAGCTCCAGGTTGTTGAGAGTGCACCAGACAGCCAGCTCTTTAACCTCCTGCCTGTAAGCAGACTCGTCAACGTCCTGAATGAGGCCGATGAGTGTGGTGTCATCTGCAAACTTCAGGAGCTTGACAGAGGGGTCCTTAGATGTGCAATCATTAGTGTACAGGGAGAAGAGCAGTGGGGAGAGAACGCAGCCCTGGGGAGCTCCGGTGCTGATTGTACGGGTGCTGGATGTGTATTTTCCCAGCCTCACTAGCTGCTGCCTGTCTGTCAGGAAGCTGTTGATCCACTGACAGACGGAGGTGGGCACGGAGAGCTGAGTTAGTTTGGGCAGGAGGAGGTTTGGCATGATCGAGTTAAAAGCCGAGCTGAAGTCCACAAACAGGATCCTCACATAGGTTCCCGGTCTGCCTAGGTGTTGCAGAACATAAAGGCATTTAAAATTAAATTAAATCAAAATGAAATGTATGCATTTAGCAGACGCTTTTATCCAAAGCAACTTACAGTAGCCTACATTCAGGCTAACATTTTATCCTTCATTATTTCGGAAAGTAATATGGCTAATAAAATGCGATGTGAGACGCAACTTACTTTTTTTTTTCACTCTCAAAATGCAATCTTATACAATTTATTTTACAGATTATTTATTTATTATTATTATTATTTTTTTTTTAAATGCAGCAAACTTTATTAAATATCTTAAAAATACTTGAATGTCTTTAAATTGTTGATAGATTTGTTTGTTTCTTTAGCAGCCTGTATACATTTGGTCAAAATCTAGAAAAGAAGAAGTTGGCTGTGACTTAACTCAGCGGGTTAGTGGCTAACGTTACAAAAATCTCTCTTTTTTTCCTTTTCTTCTTAAGTAAAGAAAACACTGTACTTTATTATTATTATTAGGCAAATTATAGGCAAAGAAAATTGTAAAACAAAAAATAAATAAATAACGTTATTAACTGGTATTTCTTCCACCTGAACCGGTTTCGGAACGTTAATAATATCAGAGGAACGCAGGAACAGAAACGTTAAAATATCGATTCTGCTAGGAGTGAACCAATTTCTTTTTTTTTAGTTTTCAAGCCCTGGTTATAACACAATAAATATATGCCTAATTAATATTTCATAATGTCTACAATTCGTGTTAGAATGAGAGCAAACGTGAACGTTTGGATTGTATAGTCCTACATTCAAAGCATGCTTGTGTTTATGAGCTTCTCTGCATGAATATCTGCTCTGGTGTAAATATTTTGAATGTGTTATACCCTTTCATTGGTGTTTGTGATTGTCTGAGGTGTAAATGTATTGAGTAAGCTGAAAATATCACTGATAATATGTGTGCTGTGTGGTAATTGTGTTCTTTTTTCTCTATAAATTACTACTAGTATCAGTGACCATCACAATAATAAAGTAGTTTATTTGTGTAAACAGCATGCTAACATTTTATTTCAGATATGAGGATGCAATAAATAACAGTGCAAAATAACCTGTTGCAAAGTGAGCCAGTGCAAATAAGCAGCCCACTCAGGAACCTGGAACACAGCTAAGACCAACTCCCATGAGTCTCTTCAGAATGTTTTTTATTTTTTATTTTTTTTATGTCCCTCTGAGCACATAAATAATATAAACTTTGGAAATGACAGGTCTGTGATGTCCATTTATATATCTCAACATGACACAGTGCCAGTATAAAGCTATTTAACAGCAAGATTTTTCATGTTTTTGTAACAAATTATCTGCTCACCAAGCCTGCATTTATTTGATCCAAAATACATAAAGTTGCATTTGCTAAAGCAGTAATATTGTGAGATATTTTTACTATTTAAAATAACTGCTTTCTATTAAAATATATTTTATAATTTAATGTATTAATTTGATCAAATCTAAATTTCCAGCAGTATTACAATCTTATTTCAAGTGTAACAATATACACTATCATTCAAAAGTTTGGGGTCAGTATATATAGAATTGAAAACTTTTATTTAGCACACAAGTGATGATGAAGACATTTATCATGTTACAAATAATGCTGTTTTTTTTTTTACTTTCTATTCATCAAAAAAATAAAAATAAAATAAAACTGACAAAATTAATCTCAGCTCTTTTCAAAATACTACTACTACGAGAAGCACGTGATGCGTTAATGGTGGTGCAGCTTTGAAAAGATGCTCTCCACACCACTCGCATTTTTTCAGGTCTTTGAAGGAAATACAAAATGCTAAATTACGTGAAATCATCAAAAATGTTGACTCAGGCCACACTTGTTCATACTCGGGAGGACGCTACCTCTCCCATTAAGATGAAATTCAGAGAGTCTTCCAACACTGTCTCCCGAGCTGATCTGGATAGCGCCATTTTGGCTGGAGTGAAACAAGCCTTGAGCGAACAAAAGTCTGACTTAGACAGAATTGTAACTGTCGCTATCAAATCTGCTATAGATGATGTGCTGACGCCTCAGATTCTAGATCTGAAACGTGAAATTGAAAATACCAATAAAGCAGTTACCACCATAACCGGGAAGATTGAGCAAGTTGGAAAATCGGTATCTCTGCTCCAATCCAGATACGACACTATATAGGCGGCTGTTCGTAATGACAGGGATCAGATCAGCGATCTGAAATCTAAATTTGATGACATCACAATAAAGATCGCTGACATAGAAGACCGCAGCAGAAGATCCAATGTACGGTTAGTCGGCCTCAGAGAAGGTGCTGAGGGAGATAACTGCATCGCCTTTTTAAAGGCGAACCTGCCCAAATGGATACCTTCCATCGCAAACAGAGAAATTAAAATCGAACGCGCACATCGCATCTACTCAGACAAGCAGTCTAAACGCCCACGCATGGTTATATTCAAGCTGCTAGACTACACCGATAGACAGGCCATTCTCAACGGGGCGAGGGCCGCATACCCAGTCAAGTTCGGCAGCGAACCCCTTAATTTCTTTCCGGATTATAGCGCAGACACTACAAAGAAAAGGAAGGCTTTCACTGAGGTGCGGAAGAAGATGGATACATTCGGAATTCGATCGTTTCTCCTCTTCCCGGCTACACTTAAGGTCATTCATGCAGGGAGACAAAACCTCTTCCATTCGCCGTTGGAGGCGGAGCAGTATCTTCTGTCTTCACGGCCTGGGAACGACATCGCTATTGCATCCGCGGGACTGCCTCCTCAACTGGATCACTGTGCTGACATGGATATGGAGCAATCCGTAACTCAGTAGAGATAAAACTACACAGCGAGTATACTGTATACGCTTTTGCCATTTATCTTACTTTTCTTATTTGCTAATTGGGTTTATATAGCCTATATGTGTATATGTATAATAGGTTATGGACATTATTGGCCATTGAGACAGGTCCCCCTTTATTTTATTTTTCTAGACTTCTAAATCTTTGAGCAGGTTGAGATTTTATATAGGAATTTATTTTGCGATTTATTTTTAAACAATTTGTAGCCTATCACCATCTTGAATCCTTTCCTATTCCAGCTATAAATATTTCCTTAGTAGTGGTTGGGATCACACAGCAATTGTGCAGTCACTGCTCTTGTAAACTGTAGCCCTATGCCAGCCAGGGGATTCGTTATATCCTCACGGCTTGCAAATTGTATGTACATAGTTTCGTTTATGTTCATCTGTGTTTTGTTCGTGGCAGCAACTAATTTTAACATACAAATTTTACCAAATGGTTTTCATGGCCTGGGCTTTTCTAAACTTCACTTGTCATTTTACCTCCACACGATATGTCTGCTTTTAATATTCTAAGTTGGAATGTGAGGGGTTCAAACTCACCAATAAAGTGCACTCGTTGTTTGGAATTTTTGCGACGAAAAGATGTATCCATTGCGCTACTCCAAGAAACCCATTTAAAAGACGGAGATGTTAATCACTTTCAAAATAAATATTATAAGATGTTGGCATATTCATGTGCGCTTAACAAATCTAAAGGTGTCTTAATCCTGTATAAGAGATCACTAAATTTATCTGTGGATTCAATGGGGAAAGATGATTGTGGGCGGTTTGTATATGCAGCCATTAGAATTAATCATACTAAAGTCCTTTTAACATCTACATATGCACCGAACGTATGTGACCACCAATTTATGGACATTATTTCTGGAACTGGAACTCTCAATAGCTTAATTGCAGAGCTTAATCTTGTAGACCCATGGCGTATTAAAAATGGTAATTCTAAAGTTTACACATTCTATTCTGCCCATCACAAGTCGTTTTCTAGGATCGATTATATTCTGGTTGATCCTTCTCTAGTCCAATACATCAGTACTATGGATATTTTGCCCATTTTGATTTCGGATCATTCACCGGTTATCTGTAATATCACTATAGGTGCTAAAGTCTCTAAAGTCAATAGATGGCACTTTAATACTACATTATTATACGACATCTCCTTCCTAGATCAACTTAGACAAGAATTAATTATTTTTTTGGAAATTAATTCCCACTGCCATAATCCACAGACGCTATGGGAAGTTACAAAATGCTTTTTAAGGGGTAATTGCATTTCATACTCTGCCAAGGTCAAGGCCTCTAGGAATAAACGGTTTGAGGAGCTAGAAAAAAAGATCAATGATCTAGATCGTCAACAGGCCAGTGCTTTTTCCGATAAGCTTAATCAGGAGCTATTTTTATTGAAAGCAGAATATACTTCTCTATGTATATCCACAGCTGAGTTTATCATTCATAGAACAAAGTTCTAAAAAAAATACTAAAAATACTATTTTAATGCAGATAGGCCTAGCAGATTGCTTTCACTGAAACTCAAAGAGTGCGAATCTAAAGCCATCATTTGATGTTATTAAAACTGACTCTGGTGAAATTACTACGGACCCAAAGGCTGTTAATGATGAGTTTAGATCATTCTACTCTACGTTGTATTCTTCTGAGGTCTGCCTTGACAGAGGAGAATGTAGTGATTTTCTCAGTCACCTGAATCTTCCCACTTTACCAATATCTGCTCAAGAATTACTGGATGCTCCTCTAACACTGGAGGAACTCCACAATGCAGCTAAATTGTTGCAGAAAGGTAAATCTTCCGGCCCTGATGGAATTCCTCCGGAGTTCTATCTAGCTATCTGGGATATTGTGGGCCCCCTAATTCTGAAGTCCATGAATTATGCCATCGATCATGGTACACTTCATAGAGATCAAAATGTTGCCATCATTACCCTGTTGCTTAAAAAAGACAAAGATCCACTAAGTTGTTCTAGTTATCGTCCAATATCTCTGATATCAGCTGATGTCAAGATCCTAGCCAAGGCATTGGTTTTAAGATTGGAACCATATATTGACAATCTGATTCATTATGACCAGACTGGCTTCTTGAAGGGCCATTTAGCATCGGATAACATGCGCTGACTATTACACATTATTGATTACGCTCAGACCACTAATGCTACTTCTGCCATTTTCTCTCTGGACGCTCTCAAAGCATTTGATAGGCTTGAATGGGATTATCTGTGGGCTGTTCTGGAGCGTTTTGGATTTGGCTCTAAGTTCCTAAATATTATACGATTGTTATATAAATGCCCTTCTGCTTCCGTATCAACAGGTTTCTGTCAATCACAACCTTTCTTAGTTCAAAGAGGCTGTTGGCAAGGTTGTCTCTTGTCACCAATTTTATTTGCACTCTCACTAGAACCTCTTGCAAAAGCTCTTAGACAAAGCCAAACAGTAACACCTAGAACTATTAACAACTCATATCACCACATCTCATTATATGGCGATGACATTATGCTTTATCTTTCAGACTTAAATACCTCTCTACCAGAAGTTTTGCGTTTGTTTAACTCCTTTAGCACTATGTCTGGTTATAAAATAAACTGGGATAAGTCATCCTTAATGGCACTTAATATCATTACTAAAGCAGCATCTCTACCTAGTGGCATTGTCTTTGCTAATTCATGCACCTATCTTGGTATTAAAATTGTTGATTCTTTGTCTAAGATTGCTCAGACAAATTTTTATGAAATCAGTCAGAAAATTAAGCAGGACATACAGAGGTGGGACAACGTTAAAATGTCAATGCAAGCTAGAATCAGCACGGTTAAAATGAACATTTTACCTAGAGTTAACTTTTTATTTTTCATGCTCCCGTGTTTTCCTCCCCCAAATTTTTTCAAAGAAAGGAATTCATTAATCTCTAAATTCATCTGGGGTGAACATAGCGTGCAAAACTGCATGGCGGTCTTGCACTTCCTAATTTAATGCTTTACTACTTTGCTTTCCAAATTAGGGCCATGTGTGTCTGGGTGGACACTCACTCCAAAGTACCCTGGAGAAGCATTGAGTCTAACCGTGTTCTTCCCCATAGACTTCAAGATCTGCCTTTTACTGGTGTAGGCTCAAAAAGTTTACATCAGAAGTTCGGAAATATTATTTCAGTTACTTTAAAAGCTTGGCTCAATGCAGGAAAGATTACAGGTCACGTTAAAAAAATATCACGTCAGTCTCCTCTCTGGAATAATGCCTATTATCTGGTAATCTGGTAAACCTATTATCTGTAACCGCCTATTATCTGGTAATCAACCTTTCATTTACCCTTCCTGGTCCTTAAAAGGTGTGTTCACATTTGGTGATATATTTAATGGTAGTGGATTGCGAGCATTCCAAGATATTCAAGCAGATTATTCTTTGCCAGGTACCTCCTTTTTTATGTACTTGAAGTTGAGGTCTGCAATGAAAGCATACGGGGTACCTTGGAATTCTAGCTTAGATGATCACCCATGTTAAAGTGGTTCAAAAATACTGGGAAAATTCAGGGCACAGTCTCCTTGATTTATAAACAACTACTTGAATGTTCATATAAGACCCTGAAGGTATTAGCTGTGTGGGAGAGAGAACTCTCATGGTTGGGCTATAGTCCTGACTGGAATACAGTTTGGTCAAATCTCTGTCTTACCTCCAAAAACCCCTCGCACATTCTTATTCATTTCAATACTTGTTGATACTTGTTGAAACTCTCTTTAAATCCTAATTGCAGTCTGTGTAACAATAACTCTAAAGGTACCTTTTTGCATATGTTTTGGGACTGTTCAGTTATATCCAACTTTTGGAAACATGTAGTTCAAGTACTAAAACATATCACAAAGTTGCAGTTTGACCTCGACCCTTGTCTTATGTTGTTGAATGATGATTCTTCATACAACTTTACTTTAGTTCAGAGAAGATTGTTAATGTCTGGTTTCACTGCTGCTAAAAAAAAACAATTATACAGCAATGGTTCACTCCTGACATGGATCTTAGAAGATTCTGGCTGCTGTCTTTTCATTATATTGCTTGTTTAGAATGCAGCACTGCAAGGATTAATGGGGCTAGAATACAAACGGTCACTTATTGGAGTAGTACAGCCCAAGCTCTAAAACAATTGTTTTAAATTGATGATGCATTATTCTGTGTTATAATTGGCTGCCAAGGTTTATTTGTATGTTTCTTTTAAGTTACCCTCCCTTGTGTCCTTTGTGTTTTTTTTTATTATTATTTTTATTATTGGTATTCATGCTGTCATCCAACATTTGTAATGTTATTATTTAAAAAAAAAAAATAAAATCACAAAAAAAAAAAATACTACTACTACTAATAATAATATTTTTTTTTGTGGTAGCATATCAGAATAATAGAATGATTTCTGAAGAATTGTGTGACTGAAGTTATGATGCTAAAAAAAATCAGCTTTGAAAGTGAGCTTTGATTGTTCCTAATTATGGGATAATTAAATATTTTCTAAAACTACAACAAAATATACATTCATCTATTTTGTCCTCACATTCTTTCTTGTAACTCCTCCCTCCCAGTCACATACCTGACTGAATGAATCATTATGCAGCTCATTATGCTGGCCTTTGTCTTTGTCTAGGCTACAAGATAAAGTTCTCAAAAGTCTTGTGAACAAATGTTCTGTGTGTGTTTTATGGACTTCAAAATTGTAATAAACAAAAAAATTGTCACTAACCATGCATAATCATTGTTTTCTCAAAAACACAATCATGTACATACATGCAGTGGTTAAAGTGGGATTTGGCAGGTGGGGGAACCCTCAAATTTCGTGTAGGTGCAACAGGGAAAAATTACTCGACGTGGAACAAATTGAGTATCGTGGTATAGAAATACTTTTTGGGACAAGAGTGTCATTGTGGCACCAAGTATCACAATACTTATTTACTTGATATTTTAATGGTTTTATTTTGTTTTGTTTTGTTTTGATAGACTGTGTAATAGATATTCAGATAGATATTCTGTGTAATTACTATTCATGGACATTTTTGTCTCTTTCAATAGTGGGCCAGGGGGTGATATTACTTGATGCGTAAAGACTATAGACAGAAGCACCAGGCTGGCTGCAATTTGACAGTGCACACCCAACATTTTTTTAACTATAGCCTACCATCGCTCTATCATTGATATTAATTAATATATTTATTTATTAATTTATTTGACATGCCGGAACGTAGTTCCGGACCGTTCCTGCCCACTTTAACCCCTGCATACATGCTATTTACATATTATTGCAGCCCAGTTTGTACTGAATACAGTAATTTTAGTCTTTAATCATGTATGTTTGTAAGAAACTGAAAAAAGCACAAATATCAGGGCATGTCAAAACTTCTCCAGGCCCCCAAAACACCCTTAGACCCCATAGAGTAAAACTTACTCACTACTCATCTCTTGACCTTCTCTCTTTCTGTAGACCTCCCTGAACCACGCCCCACTTTCCACATAATCCCACCTGAGGCCAGTGAGCCCTCCGTCTGTGGCAAGAAGGGGAGAGAAAAGTCAGGAGAGTGTAATAGCGGCCCACCACAGCCTTTACCTAAGTGAAAGGCTGCTGGCACAGCTCCGACCACTGGCCTGGATCTGGGGCTTCCTTTTAAATGAGGTCAGTCAGCAGGCTAGTAAGATCTGAATAATTAGGTCCAAACCTTCTATAATATCCCAGGAATTGTCTCACCTCCTTTTTGGTCTTGGGTCTTTGGGGACGCACCTGTCCGTGACCCAAGAGGAAGCCCACATATCTGATCTCCACATGCTCAGTCGCACGATTCTTTAGGTTAACTGTTGGGTAGGCGTTGAATGTCGACACCACATTCACCTTGCGATAATCCACACAGAATTTAATGGAGTCGTCTGTTTTAGGTACCAAAACTATCGTGCTCGCCCAATCACTGTGGGATTCTTTTTTAGTCTGTCCTTTGAAGTAGAGAAGTTATAAGTTGGGAACCTTTTGTAAATATTTGTTTACTTGTGTGTAAGTTATGTGTGTGTGTTTTTTTATTTTATCCTTAACCTATGAAGCAATTTAGGCAACAAAGCTAACTCTGTGAGCTGGAAAGCTGAGAATTGATCTCCCCCTGGGGCCAGAGCAAGAGATTGGACTTTAAGGTTAACTTTAGGCCCAATATCTTCCTCTCCACTCACTCACCAGAATCTCCGGTTCCACCTCTGTCCATTTTTTTAGGAGGTTGAGATGGTAGATTTGACATGCCCCGCTACTGTCCATTCAAATGACCTCATAATTGAACACCCACTTGTCGTGTGACCTCGAAAGGGTCATTGCCACTTGGTGAGTAATTTAGAGCTAGAAGTTAGGAGCAATATAAGCTTCTTTTTTTTGCAAAATGACATAATATGGTTCTCCGGTTATACAGCTGGCTCTGTTTTTCCTGGGCCTGTAAAAAAATTCTCCACAGAGAGCCGCACCAAGATGTGGTTATTTTTCTTCTCAGTTCCAGCACATACTGAATTTTCTTTCTGAAGGCCCCACCCACCAAGCCTCCCTCAGGACATCCAAAACCCAAAGCTCAAAGGGGGAAAACCCCATTAAGCCTTGTGGGACCTTGTGCACAGCAAACAAAAGGGGTTCCAGCCATTTGTCCAATTTATTTGCCATCTTTGTGATTAAACTTTGAAATCATGGATTTCAAAGTGCAATTAAATCGTTCAACATGTTCCATCTGTTTGTGGGGATGCTGGTGTGAACCGATTTACAATTAGTAAAGCTCGTGTTACATACGTGACATAAATGCTGTCCCTTAATCAGTGAGAATCTCTTTTTCCCACTTGGGAAAACAGGGCGTCCGCTGCATTTTTCACAGAGATTTTGCAGAGAGCCACTGCCTTCGGGTATTGCATTGCATAATCCACTAGAACTAATGCAAAGTGATGCCCCCGTGCTGACCGTTCTATGGCCTGATGAGGTCCATACCAATCATCTCGAAGGAGACCTGCATGAGAGATAGAGGGTTTTAGTCTGTCGACAGCGTTCAGTTTCCCTTGCTCAGATCCAGTCAGTCTCAGTTTAGCCTCTCCCATCTGCATGAACGCCTCTCCGCCATGCTTTTCCTTTTTCCAAGAGACATCTGTACAACAATACCCCTATAAATGAATAAAAGCTGGCCAATTGGTTAGAAAAAAGCGGATTTCTGATGTGTAGGGCAACTGCAACCTCCACATTAGGCTTCTGCCCCCAAAACTGGATAGCTATGAGCATTAAAGGATACTTCAACACATCCCCGTGCATGCACCACACCTGAACCCCGCAGCTTTTATCCAATGCCTCTGGCTGAATCAGGCTTTGATGGATTGAGGTTACATCCTGAATCCACCAAAGCCTAATATGTACCCCCCTTAATACTCACAGGTATTTGTTACATGGCAGCTTGATCAGAGGTAGTCTGCGGGGTGTCTGGAACCTGGATCAGTGTCCCCACCAAGCAATAAAATGCCCTGGGTCCCTGCAATGCCAACAGGCAGGCCCAGACTTCCCTGCTGCCCTAGTGGCAGGAAGCAGGTCAAGAGATTGACAAAGAGAGAGAGGAGGAACGGTAAAAGACAGGAGGCTCAAGCTGGCTGGCCCCACACACCTGGAAAGGGGTCTCAACCCAGCTGACTCTGGCGTCAGACCACTAGTCCATTGGGGTTGTGCTCGAGGAGAGAGATTCACCCAAGACCGAGGAAGAGGTACAAATTTGGAGGTATAGGGAGGGAGAAGATAGAGAGACAAAAGGCAGCCGATCCTCTGCCAGTTAAATGTTCAGGTCCAGGAATGTTGGGTGATGGCACTGGACCCACTGTGCAGTTTTCTTCGGAAGCAGCGCAATGAACTGCTACAGCACCAAACGATCGATGATTTGGTCGACGTCGCTTACCCCAGCCAACAGCCATCTGCGGCATGAGTCCCGGGGGTGTTAAGCCATCATGAAGGCTGGCCATTTACCCCGAGCTCCAGTGACCTGTCCCACTGATGGTGCTACTGTAGGATGGCCCATTCGAGGTCATCGTTGACCAGGAGATTCCGAACTGGCAGTATTTGAGCAGCCATCTGTGCTTCCCCAGAAAACAGCAGGATGAAGCACACTGCCCAGTTAATCCAGGGCCCCCCATATGCCTCCACGTTCCTCTCAAAGAGATCGATGAAGGCCTCCGGATCATCCAGTGGACCCATTTTGTTTAAAGGCATGTGGGTGAGATGGGCCAGGGCAGATAGAGTTCACCCAGCTCAAACCTTCCGGTCCATCCAGATCCAAAACATCTTGTAATTTATAAGACGTTTTAATTTAAAGGACAGTTAATGTGAATTATCTCACACCAATGAGACAAGAATATTCATTGACACTCTAGTGAGAATTTGCACTTGTGTTCTAACTACATTTTAATTCTCACCCATTTTGCAGGCCCAGCACATCTGAAGCTTACAGGCTATTAATTGCTCTTGCATGGATGAGTCAAGAGTGCCTCTGTGACTTCTGCCATTTCCTGATCATATACCAACTGTAGTCATTTGTCTACATACTGCAGGAAAGCATGATTAATTGAGTTTTAGTCCTCTGAAAGGAGATTACTCAATTTAGTAATTAGCAGAGAGCTCAAAGTGACATTTTACCTTGCATAACGGTGGCATGGATATAATATTTTTTATATTCTTTTTATATTTAACAGTAATATTACTGGAAAACATTTTACTGTTATTGAATGTATTCATCCCCTTGACATGTTTTGTTGTTGTACAGCACTGTATCACAGTAGACTTAATTAGGCTTTTTTAATCAAGACTCTTTTAAGTCAAAGGAAAAACAAACAAATAATATTAATGTTAAATAACAGATTCCATAAGTATTATGAAATCAATAGAAATAGTTTGGTTTCAACTGTTGCCTGGGTGCTTCATCAGTCACTGCTTTAAGCTTGAAAAAAAATGTTAAAAATGTCATATCACATCTTACCTACAGTTTGTAGAAGGCATGTGAGACTCTCTGAAGCCTGTTGGGGGATGGGGGGGTTATGGTCTGATGGTCTGAAAATGGCTTTCCAATCATGATCTCATAACCTGGCTGAGCACTGAGCAAAGTTGCCAGATGTGCAAAGCTGATAAGAGAACTATCTATACAGTCTTAAGGTTGTTATCATTGTCAGGGGTATTCAATTATTATGTGAATACTTATGCAAACAATTACTTTGTGTTTAAAAACTGTAATACATTTAAACCAAATACTTTCAAACAAAGCCACAGCAGAACACAGAGCAACACACATAAATGATTCAGTGTTTTAGAAGAAATAGTTTAATGAATGATTCAATGACTCATTCACTGAGTGCCACTCGTTTTGTTCCTAAATGAAAAAAGCTTTTAAACGAATCAGTTGAATTCATGATTAAATGACTCACTCATAAAGACAGCTATTTATTATATTCCTAAATGATTCAGCGACTTTGAATTAATTTGTTGGATGAATAAATTATTGATGCACTTATAAAAACGGGCTGCATCTGAAATCGCATACTCGAGTAAGTGCTTATTTTAAACAATTAATCTGTGACTGCTATATATTATGAATGACAATACAATAATAATATGAATATACGCCAGTGGTTTGAGTCTTACCTCTCAGATAGGTCCTTCAAGGCATGTTGGAGAGGTGAGGTGTCCAAGTCACAAAATCTAGCTACTGGGGCGCCTCAGTGCTCAGTTCTTGGACCACTTCTCTTCTCTGTCTATATGGCATCATCATGTCTGTTCTGTCATTCAGAAACATGGTTTTTCATATCACTGCTATGCTGTTGACACTCATTTCTATCTCTCATTCCATCCTGATGATCAGATGATAGCTGCTCACATCTTAGCATGTCTAACAAACATTTATTGTTGTATGACAGACCATCACCTTCAACTCAACCTGGCTAGGTCAGAACTGCTTGTGGTTTCAACAAATCCATCACTTTATTAAAATGTCGCCATCCAGTTAGGTTCATCAACCATAACTCCTTCAAAAACAGCTAGAAACCAATAGGTGCTCATATAAAATTCAAGGCATTAATGTTTGCCTACAAAATGTCTCTAGGTTACGCATGTAACCATGGTTCCTTGAGGGAACGAGACGCTGCGTCGAAACACTATTGGGAACGCCTTTTGCGCAAGCGACTCTGAATATAGTGTGCAATCTGTCCAATGGAAGGGCGTGAAGTCACGGGCGGGGTGACATAAGTGATCAGGAAGCTATAAAACCTCCACCTCAGGGTGTACAGTTTCCTTGTTGAGGGGGCTCTGGATTGGAGGATGTTCTCAACAACCTCGGTTGAGAGATCGGATGCTATGAGCTGTGCCCCCTCAGGGGCCACACCTAAAGTTTCAATAACTCCATAACTGTGAGAGTAGATCTGTCCTGATTGGAATCTCCCATGAAGAGCCATCAAGGAGCGAGATCAGATCTGAGAACCATACTTGGCCCGGCCAGACTGGGCTACTAATAGAAGACAGACCCTATCCTGGCGTACTCTCACTAGAACTCCCGGGAGTAGAGCAATCGGGGGAAAATCGTACAGATGAAGCCTCAACCAAGTCTGTACTATAGTGTCCAGTCCCAGAGGAGCTGGATGAACTAGAGAGAACCAGAGGAGACATTGCGATGTCTCTTGAGCTTTGCCAAAAACTCTCCAAATCTGCTTCACCACCACGGGGGTAAGCCTCCATTCCCCGGGCCTTGGCCCCTGTCTTGACAGTACATCTGCTCCTACATTGAGATTTCCAGGAATATATACTGCTCTGTGAGAGGAGTTTGTCCTGGGACCACACAAGGATCTGGTGCACCAGCTTGTACAGTTGTGGTGAACGCAGACCTCTTTGGTTGTTGATGTAAGATACCACCGATGTGTTGTTGGTGCGCACCAACACATGGTGACCTCTCAGGTCTGGGAGGAAATGTTTTAATGCTCGATACCAGGGCTTGAAAACGAAAAAAAAATTGAATGGGTTCCGAAATAATGAAGGCTAAAATGCCTGTAACTAGTCTAAAGTAAAATGTTTAAAACATTATAAAAAAAGTTATAAGTTTATCTCCAAAGTAAATCCTCTAAAGTTATAGGCTATAAAAACGTCAATCCAAAAACAAATTAAAGGTGAAGCTGATGCCTACCTCTCTCATTCGGCAGGAATCCAAATGTTTCCATGTTCCCGACATATCTGGATGCTAAAATGTTATTTATTATATAGCGTTTGTACTTTCAGTTATTATTATTTAAAATAATATTGTCGGTTAACAGTTGTTGGTTAGGAAAAAATAACGAAATTAACATCCCTAGTCAGTAACGTCACATTGCAAAGAATATAGAATAATAGTTAGCCTACTGTATAATAAGTAACGCTGTATTTTCCCCTCACTCCACAACAAATCATTTCAATTAACAGTATTTAGAAAAGAACAGGAATTAAAAATATAAGAAGCTATAGCATATTAACGACAAACCAAAACTAATTAATTTATGCCAAAACGAAACTCAAACCAACGTTGGGTCTCATTCAAAACAAAATCAAATGTTTCAGTATTCGCGATGTATTTGAATGCCAAATGATTATAAAAAATAGCCTATGTTAACAGTGTTTATTATAGTTTGTAATGTTTGTAAACATTTTGTGTCTGCATTATGTCTATTTCTGAATGAAATAATCTTTTTTTTTCTCTCTCTAAAAAAAGTATGTTTACAATAAATAAATGACTTTTTAAACCGTTTAACTGATTATTAATCGGTCAAAATTAGCTGATACAGTTTGCTGCATTCATGCACTCAGAAACCGGTGACTGTGAACGAATCAGCAGAGCTTGTACGAGCTTTTGTCATCGTTAAATCTTTCTCAGACGTTGCGAAATGTCAAAATTGGGTTGCGCATCTATCTTTGCATGATGATGTCCAATGCCATCAGCGAGCAGAGCTTCTCAAAGTTGGGAATAATCAGAAGAGAGCCGGGGTCCTCAGTTGGGCAGGAAAGGTTAAGCATGCTGGCGCTTGAGTGTCGAATGCACATGCACCAACGCCGAGAAAAAAATAGGCCTTTTTTGCGCTGCGTCATCAGGCCTAATTTGGTCTTAATCCGGCCCTGAAGGCGGTGCATTGCCATTGCGATTTACCTATGATGAGTTCACAGCTGAGTGGACATTTCACTCATTGGCTTCAGCACATTTGCATATGCCGTACTGCTGGAATTCGTGATTGGTTGACAGCAAATTTTAAATAATAAATGGAACAATAAAATAACGTTATTAACCGGTTAATGGCCATTTAAATTGTTCGATTCTGTTCGGAACTATAAAATTTGATTTCGTTTCTGTTTCTGGTTTTGTTCCTGTCAAAATTTTGTTCGTTTTCGTTTAGTTTTCGTTCCTTGAACCGGTTCAGAGCCCTGCTCTATACACAGCTAGCATCTCTAGAAAATTGATATGCCATGTCAGATAGCGACCACTCCACAGACCGCAGGCAGGTTGGCCACTCATGACCACACCAAGAACCATGTTAGGTAGAAAATGTTAGCCTGAATGCACTGTAAGTCACTTTGGATAAGAGTGTCTGCTAAATGCAGAAATTTAATTCAATTGAATTTAAGAACCAAGGTTTCTTGTCTAAGGCACGGAGGCATCGTCATGTGACCTTGATATTTCAAAGTGGATTCCCCCTCAGAGAAAATCCCTTGGTCTTGAGCCACCACTGTAGGGGTCTCATTTACAGCAGGACAAAAGGTATCATGTTGGACGCAGCTGCCATCAGACCCAACAATCTCTGAAACTTTTTGACAGTGAGTGACTGGCCTTCTCTGTCTCTCTTGACTGACGTGAGGATCGACTCGATATGAGCAGGGGACAGATGTGCCTGCATTGTGGTCGAATCCCACACTACGCCTAGATAAGTGGTCCTCTGTAATGGAGAAAGTACACTTTTCTTGGCATTCAGTCTCAAACCCAGCTTCCCCATGTGGGCAATAATGACATCTCGATGTTGAACCACCATCTCCTCAGATTGAGCTTAAATCAACCAATCGTCGATATAATTTATTATGCGGATGCCCTGCAGTCGCAGTGGAACCAGAGCCGCATCTACACACTTCATAAACATGCGGGAATGAGAGTGCAAGGCCGAACGGAAGTACTCGATATTGGTATGCTTCACCCCCAAAAGTGAATCTCAGAAACTTGTTGTGGAAGGATGGAGACATGGAAGTATGCGTCTTTGAGTTCTATCATAACAAACCAGTCCTCTGACCTGACTTGAGATATATCATGCTTGATGGTGAGCATTTTGAACTTCAGCCTCATAACTGAGCGATTTAACTGATGCAGTCTATGACTGGACGCAACCCCCATCCTTCTTTGGAACTATGAAATACTGTCTGTAAAACCCGGATTCCCTGCCTTGAGGAGGGGCCACCTCGATGGCCTCCTTCCTTAATAGGGTATGTACATCTTGTTCCATATCCAGAGCCTGCTCAGGACCAACTAACGTCGGGGTAACCCCAATGAATCTCGGTGGTGGAGGGCCAAACTGAACACGATAGCCTTTTTATACTGTGTGCAGGACCCATTGAGATACATTTGGCAATAGTTTCCATGCTACTAAATAATCTACTAAGGGAATCAGTTTCTCGAGACTAACCACTTGTGGTATTGAGGCAGTTTAATCAGTGTCTTGAAGAAGAGCACCCGCAGGGGGCACCTGATCTAACTGTTTTTGAGACCCCCGAAGGGGTGGCGAGCCTCTCAGTCCTGCTACACTCATGGGCGAGCAGTGCTGGCTGGAAGCCGCTGCACCCTGGAGCTCTGGCAGGGTTAGCAGACCAAGTTCCCGAGGGCACTGAGGCGAGATGGGCACCATGTGATGCGGTGTACCCCACTCTACCCCAGTTGGGGCACGTCAGGACTTCTTGGCCGAGAACTTCATAGCTTCAGTGACTGCCTTGAGATCTGTTTTGGGCTTAGAAGTCCCTAGCCCAGACCTCTGTTTTTGCACCTCGTGGTATGAGGAGCTGGTATGTGGCGGGGGCATTTTCCACCCAGATGCCCCATGAGAGCGACGAGGGAGGAACTTATGGAATGCCACTGCTTGTTTATGTGCCTCCTGGAACCTGTTGCAACTGAGTTGGCAATGTCACTGAACAGGCCAGAAGGCTGAAGCGGGGCATCCATGAGGTAGATACTGTCCTTCTCTTTCATTTCTGACAGGGTCAGCCATAAGTTTCCCTTAGGTGGTTGCTTCGCCTGCAGAAAGCGTTCATCTAGCTTGCTTTTCTGCAGTTCAGACTGCTTCTTGGCAGGCCAATCGATGTTCAGCTTGGCCATATTACTTAAGAGATATATGCCCTTCTGCAAGTGAACGACACATATTTGTGCCATCTCAAAGAGGCACAAAATCACTTTCACAGACTTTTCATTAACTGTTCCCTACTGGTGGAATGACCTGCCCAAATCAATCCAAGCAAGAAATTACTAAAGACACATCTGTTCCATCAATATTTGACACTCAAATAAACTCTTGCACTCTCTATTTAATTTTAATTATACTATCTTCTTTTTTTTAATAAAAAAACTAAAAACTAATTTTCTATTTTTTCTATTATTAGGGCCCGAGCACCGAGGTGCGAGGACCCTATTGTATCTGCTCCGTTTATTATTATTATTAGTCCGGTACCCAATGAATCGCATTTTTGAAGGCCTAAACATACTCAAAAAGTCACAAAACTTTGCACTCGCCTCCGAACTGGTGAAAATTTACGTCTGATATGGGTTTCAGAAGTAAGCGTGGCAAAATGGCTCGACAGCGCCACCTATACACGTTCAGCGGTGTGCGCCTCGAGCTACATTTAACGTACATGTATGAAAATCGGTACACACATGTAACACATCAATACCTACAAAAAACACTCTTGGAGCAAAATTCTAATCCCAACAGGAAGTTGGTTATTTTTAATATAATTAGCAAATTTTGTGTCATTTTTGCAATTTCCATGCATTGTATTTTAACAAACTCCTCCTAGAGATTTATTCAGATCAACACCAAATTTAGTATGCCAGATCTAAACGCCTTTGTGATGTTAAATTTCGAAGATCTTGAGTTTTCGTCAAAGGGCGTGTCCGTGGCGGCCTGGCGAATTTCGATGATTCGCCATGAAAAATGAAGTTTCTATAACTGCCCCAAACTTCACATGGTTTATAAGGACCTGAATAGACTGACATGCCCATATTCAGTCATAGTCATAGCACCACCTATTGGCAACAGGAAGTGTCATATTTTACGCTGCGACGAACTACTCCTAGAAATTTTATGACATCAATGTCTTTTTTGTGGTCAGTCTAATCTAAAGACCTGTGTGATGTTTAGTTGTGAAGATCTTGAGTTTTTGTTAAAAGGCGTGTCCATGGCGCCGTGACGAAGTTTGATGTCTCGCCATGGGAATAAAAGATGTTATAACTCAGGCATAAAATGTCCGATCTTGCCCAAACTTCACATGTGTGATAAGGGTCCTGGCCTGAACAGATCTGAAGGCCAATATTCCATCGAGTGTGGCAAAATGACTCGATAGCGCCACCTATACACTTTCAATGGAGTGCGCCTCGAGCTATGTTTCACGTGCATGTACAAAAATCTGTACACACATGAAACACACCAATATCTACGAAAAAGTCTCTTGGTATGAAATCCAAATCCCAACAGGAAGTCAGTTATTTAGAACTTTCTCTGCAAAATTGGACGAGGGGTCGGCTTGATTGCTGACGCTTTTATTAAACAAAGAGTTAACTCAATGGTGACACTCACACCGTAAATAACAAAAACTATGAACACTTCCGGGTTTGCGGCTTCCGGCTCGTGCGGTCGTCAGCAGTCGTTCTCTCTCCCCATTACTCCGGTTTCCCCTGGCGTTAAATACTCTCTCCATGCCAATTACTAGAACAAGAGACAGGTGTTGATTATTTCCGTTCAACCCGCTCACTCACCGTTCGTCTCCCAACTCTCTCTCCCGCTGCAGGCTTCGCTAAACCACGCCTCCGCCTCCACACATATATATATATATATATATATACATACGTAAGCATGTTAAACAAATCACGGCTGAAGGGAGTTGTTAGGCATGACACAAAGCTGAGAAAACAGTTACAACACAATAGGCAGGCAAGGCAAGTTTATTTATATAGCACATTTCGTACACAATGGTAATTCAAAGTGCTTTACATAAAAGAAAGTAAAATAGTAATGAAGAAAAATAATAACAAGAATAAAACAAGCAATTTTAAAACTTTTAAAATAATTAAAACTGTACTTATTTAAAATGAATTTAAAACAGTTAGAAAATGATTTTACATAAAATAAAATAAAAAAAAATAGTGGAAATATATATTGCAATCAGTTCGGACATTGCACATTGCTCATTCAATAAATGCACAGCTAAACAGATGAGTTTTAAGTCTAGATTTAAATGTGACTAGTGTTTTAGCACATCTGATCTCTTCTGGAAGCTGATTCCAACTGCGGGCGGCATAGTAACTAAAGGAGGACTCCCCTTGTTTTGTTTGAACCCTTGGTATTTCTAACTGACTAGATCCTAATGATCTGAGTGCTCTGTTAGGTTTATATTCAGTGAGCATATCTGCAATATATTTCGGTCCTAGGTCATTTAGTGACTTATATACGAGTAAAAGTACTTTAAAATCAATCCTAAATGTAACTGGAAGCCAGTGTAAGGACCTGAGGACTTGTGTGATATGCTTAGCTTTTCTGGTTCTAGTCAGAATCCTGGCAGCAGCGTTCTGGATAAGCTGCAGCTGTCTAATGGTCTTTTTGGGAAGGCCGGTGAGGAGCCCATTACAATAGTCCACCCTGCCACTAGTTTCTCCAAGTCTTGGCTGGAAACAAAAGATCTAATTCTTGCAATGTTTTTTAAATGATGGTATGCTGATTTAGTTACTGCTTTGACATGACTATTGAAACTAAGGTCTTTCTCCAGAATTACACCAAGATTCCTGACTTGATTTTTAGTTGTTTGACCCCTAGAGTTAAGGTATGCATTCACCTTGAACAATTCATCTTTGTTTCCAAATGCAATGACTTCAGTTTTTTCCTTGTTTAACTCAAGAAAGTTCTGGCACATCCAACTATTAATTTCATCAATGCATTGGCAGAGGGAGTCAATTGGGCTGTAGTCATTTGGAGATAAGGCTAGGTAAATCTGGGTATCATCAGCATAGCTGTGATAGGCAATTTGGTTCTTTCTCATTATTTGACTTAGGGGAAGCATATACAGGCTAAACAAGAGCGGTGCAAGAATTGACCCTTGTGGGACTCCGCATGTCATGGAAGTCCACTTGTTTGTTTGTTTGTTTGTTTGTATACTTTATTGTCCTTTTTAAGGAAATTTGTCTTGGACTCAAGCTGCATTGATTCACAACATATACATACATACACATAAACACACACAACCAATAAAAAGCTAAAATATTAACAGCAGCAACAGTCACCTCTTTCCACCATATATGTAATAAAAAAATAAATAAAAAATGGATCCGATTCAACATGACTACATTACTACATCTTACCATTTAACATATTAATTGATACAGGAATAAATGACTTTTTGTAACGGTTGCTCTTACACAATGGGACTCTATACCGTCTCCCTGATGGCAGAAGCTGATACATTGGAAATAAAACATGGCTTGAATCACTCACTATTGTCTGTGCATTTTTAAAAATCAATGATTCGTAAATTGATTGAAGTGATGAGTACTCTCTTACACCCATAACTTTCATTGCATTTTTTACAAGACGAGCAAGCTGTGATTTTAATTGGACCGAAAGATTGCCATACCAAGTTTGCATCCCATAATTCAAAAGACTACCTAAGACAGCGTAATAGAATAATTGCATAATTCTCTGATTTACACCAAACAGCCTAAGTCGTCTCAAAAAATATAAGCGTTGTTGAAATTTTGAACAAATGTACTCAATGTGGGCTTTCCAAGTAAATGAACGATCAATGACCACACCTAGATACTTATAGGTATCCACCTGCTCAATGATGTTATCATAGATGATTACTGGGCTATAATCACCTAATCTTTTTGGGTCTATTATCATTTCCTTCGTTTTTGATACATTTACGATAAGATGATTTACATTACACCACCACACAAAATTCTCAATTTCAGACTGATATGCTAATATATCATGATCTTTGTCTAAGAGACTCAATATCACTGTGTCATCAGAGTATTTTATAATATAATTATTCTTATTTATACTAAGACAGTCATTTGTATAAAGAGTAAACAAAAAAGGAGAGCATACGCAACCTTGAGGCGCACCAATACTAATAGATTTAACATCAGAGAGTGTATTATTTACTTTTACATATTGAGTACGATTGGTTAAAAAAGAAAAGAACCACTTAATGATAAAAGGGTTGACATTACTTTTTACAAGCTTACCCAGGAGTAACTGCGGCTGAAGCGTATTAAAAGCGGAGCTGAAATCTACAAAGAGCAGTCGTGCATAAGCATTAGAAATTTTTTAGATGTCGAAGAGTCAAATGAGTGATAGTATTAACAGCATCAACAGTTCCTCTTCCCGCCATATAGGCAAATTGAAATGGATCTACTAATGAATTTACGCAACATTTCAGTCTCGACATCACATACCTCTCCAAACATTTCATAATTACAGAAGTTATAGCAATTGGTTTAAAATCATTATTGTCAACAGCTCCCGTTTTTTTAGGAACAGGTGTAATAATAGTCTTTTTCCATAAAGAAGGAACCATGTGACTGTCCAAGGATTGCTGGAAAATTGGACACCAAGCTGGAGTTAATTCTTCTGCACACTCTCGTAAAAGATAAGCAGAGATACCATCCGGCCCAGTTGATTTCTTAATGCAAGTTTTCCGAAAAAGAGAAGTAACTTCTTGAGGGTTCACAAGTAATCTAACATCCGTTGCACATTCAATGTTTTGTAGGAACTCTTCACATTCCTTAATTGAATCATTGTTATCAAAGCGAATAAAAAAGTCATTCAATTCATTTGCTTTCTTAAAATCATCAGTAGTAATGAAACGTTGTTTTTTAGAATCCATGTTAGAGATCGTTCTCAGTGAGTTCCACAGTTTTCTGTTGTTCATAGATGCAATGTTTTGTTCAATGTAGTCCTTTTTTCGCTTCCTAGCTTCCCATAATAGTTTATTCAGTTCTTTTTGGACGACTTTTAACTCAACCCGATCTTTTTTCAGAAAAGCTACTTTTTTCCTATTGATGCAGGCTTTCACTTCTTTTGTTATGTGAGGCTTGTTATTAGGGAACACCATTATCTCCTTCTTGGGTAGTATTGAATCCACACAGAAGCGAATATAGTCCGTAGTTGTTTCAGTCACTACGTTCAGATCTGTGTCGTGAAATACTGACCAGTTCGTACTTAGGAAACACCCTTTTAATGCCTCTACCTTTTCTTCCTCCCATATAGTCACTGTCTTGACCAGAGGTTTACTCCTTTTTAAAGCAGTTTTGTATGTCGGTATTAAATGAACTATATTATGGTCAGACGTGGATAAAGGGGGTTTAGTTTTTGCCTTGTAGGCATCCTTAATGTTGCCATAGCATTTATCCAAAACGTTATTATTCCTGGTCGCAGATTTAACATATTGGAAAAAGCCTGGTAAAAACGGCTCTAGTTTACAATGATTAAAATCGCCCAAGACAAGGACTGGAGCTCCCGGTGTTCGCTGTAGCTGTTTTTGAATACAGTCCGATATACTTAAGGCAGCTCTGGAGGCGTTACCACTGGGAGGAATATACACTACACACAATATCACGTTGCCAAACTCCCTCGGGAGATAAAAAGGTCTTAGACTTAGACAGAGGTATTCGGCGTCAGTAGTACAGCCGGATTCTTTCACTGTATATTGTGTGCACCATCCGTTACTCACGTACACACAGACTCCTCCACCTCTGACTTTCTCCGAGGACTCCCCTCTATCCGCTCGAACCAAGGAGAAACCTTCCATCTCCATAAGCGAACTGGGAATGTCCTTGTGAAGCCAAGTTTCTGTAAACGCCATTACACTCGAGTCCCGGTATTCGAAGCATGATCTGGCGTGAATACGAAGTTCTTCCATCTTAGCTCTCAGTGATCGAACATTTCCAAGAATGATGGAAGGGAGAGGCGGCCTATTCGACCTCCGTCTGAGGCGCTGTAGAACTCCCCCTCGTCTGCCCCTTTTTCGAGATCTCCGGCGTTGGTCTGATTTCCGTTTCAGCTCCTCTGGCAGGTCCACCATCGGATTAAAATCCACTGATCGAGATGAGAGCAAAAACAGGGCTTCTCTTGTGTATGATATAAGAGTTTGAGTCTCCCCACACATAGTGGTCATTATAAACCATGGTGATAAGAGTTCCCAAGTGACAAATATCCAAACAAGGATGTATGCAAATGGTGCCATCGAGTAGTCTAGCTCGCAAGCACACTAACTAAGAAAAAATAAATAGATAAAATTAATAGAAGAAAAAGTCAAGACTTAGACTTATGCTCTCATAGACTCACATAATAACCTCTCCCTTCTAAGTATGACCTGAACTATTTGAGTACCATCCCAGAAAGCCCGGCCCAGTTTTCCAGTCTCTCTAGTAGTATGTTATGATCGACAGTGTCAAACGCAGCACTGAGATCTAGCAATACCAGCACCGATATTTTGCCAGAGTCACAATTTAAGCGAATATCATTTATTATCTTAATGAGTGCTGTCTCTGTGCTGTGATGCGGTCGAAAACCAGATTGAAAATTGTCCAGGTATCCATTTGAGTTTAAGTATTTGTTCAGCTGATTAAAAACGACCTTTTCTATAATTTTACCTATAAAAGGAAGATTAGATATTGGTCTAAAATTGCTCAAAATGGTGTTATCAAGATTGCTCTTTTTCAGGAGGGGCTTAACAACTGCATTTTTTAAGGAGTTTGGAAATGTCCCAGAAAGAAGTGAGGCGTTCACCACTTCTAAAAGATCTGCTTCTAAGCAGTTAAGCACATTTTTGAAAAAAGATGTGGGAAGTGTGTCAAGATAGCAGGTTGATGATTTTAGGTGCTGCACTATGTCTTCCAGAATTTTGCTATCAATTGCTTCAAAAATCGACATAGTATCTTTTTTATATTGTGGCCTAATCCGTCTGACCTCTGCATTACTTGAGGATGTGCTAATCGCCTTCCTGATATTGATGATCTTCTCAGAAAAGAAGGATGCAAACTCATTGCATTTGCTGTCTGAGAGCATTTCACTGGGAATCTGACTTGGGGGGTTTGTCAGTCTCTCAACAGTGGCAAAAAGAGTACGAGTGTTATTTAAGTTACTGTTTATAAGGTTTGAGAAGAAATTCAGTCTAGCTGTGGCTAGTTTCACATTAAAAGCATGAAGGCTGTAGATGCTATAGTGAATTTCAAGTTTTGTCTTCCGCCACATCCGCTCTGCTTTTCTGCATTGTCTTTTCATAGTCTGAACTGCTGTTGATCTTCTCCAAACTGATTTCTGTCTGTTTGTTTTCTTACTGATTATTATTGGAGCAATATCATCAATAACATTCTTAACTTTTCAGTTGAATGAATCAAGGAGAGTATCAACAGAGTCTGCAGAAATGCTTGGAGTTAAAGATATAGCCTCCATAAATAGTACACTTGTGTTCTCGTTAATGCATCTCCTTCTGACAGAGACCGATCTAGATTCAGTTGTAGCAGACATCAAAATATCAAAGAAAATACAGAAGTGATCAGATACTGCTATGTCCTTAATAACAATGGATGAAATGTTTAGACCCCTACTGATGATTAAATCTAGAGTGTGTCCACCTTTGTGTGTGGGTCCATGCACATGCTGAGTCAAGTCAAAAGTGTTTAGAACCGAATAAAAAATATTAAAACCAAAAATGTATGTATAAAATGTTTTCCATCTTTAAGCAAGTTCATTAAATGTTCTTCCACTAAACATAGTTCCTGACTGCTACAGTAAACTGCAAGAGAATGTGAAGAACATGCCTCATCTAATGGAGCTTAAATAAAAACAGAGAATAAGAGCTCTTATCATCTGCTGTGTCTTTTATTTTTTTAACACCATATCGTCTTGGTTACGTATGTAACCCTCATTCCCTGAAGGAGGGAACGGAGACGTTACAAATGGGATCTCGTCCGAGAGCCCAATCACCTTCGAGTGGTACAAAACAAGCCAATGGTACACAAAGTACCCTGGTCTGCGGGATTTGCATCGTGAGCCCCGCCCCGCAGAGCGGGTATATAAGGAGCAACGCGAGCAACTCGCATTCAAGTCTTCGCTGAGGAGCCGAGCCAGTGACCCGGCCGTTCAGCGGAACAGCAATGTGGCAATGGGACGTAACGTCTCCGTTCCCTCCTTCAGGGAACGAGGGTTACATACGTAACCAAGACGTTCCCTTTCAGTCAATCACATTCGACGTTACGAATGGGGTCCCTTACAAAACGCCACATGGCTGTCTTCCAGTGACCCATTTAAGTGATAGCACCCTGTCGTGAGGCCAGCACGAGTGAGGGCCCATAACTTACACAGAATACACTGGGTAGCATATTCCAGCTGGACGTATGCTAGCAGGCTGCCTGCCCGTTGGAGGACTTACAGAAGGCAGGTATCCACCCAGATGGTGATACATAAGAACTCTGAGGTACCCAGCCCGCAGGGTGGAAGTTTCAACGACAGAGCTGGCAAGGGGCTTGCCAAGGGAAAGACACATGCTGCGGAGAGACTTACTGTGGACATACACACGTGGGATTGCCCAGAAAGGGGAATCACAACACATGGAGGCACCTAGTCCCACACAGGGCTGACCAAAGGGCATGTACACAACTGTTGGACATTAACAGTGCTGGAGGAACCCAGGGTTCTGACTGAGGAACTCACCTGAGGGGAATAGCGCACGCATCCAGTCCGCGGAGTGGAATGGCGCAGCAAGCGGATTGACACCGAGCAGGTCCTTACTGGCCCGAAGGGGCGAGTACCCGGGAGGACACGGGCTCTACACGGAGATTATAAAATCTAGCGAATGTGTTAGGTGTCGCCCGGCCCGCAGCTCTACAGATGTCTGTTAGTGAGGCGCCATGCGCCAGCGCCCAGGAGGAAGCTACACTCCTAGTTGAGTGAGCTCTCACCCCTAGGGGGCATGGCAGGTCTTGAGCCTGATAACCAGGACGAGTTAGCCGGCCCGAATTCCAGGCACGCTATGTCAACTGAAAATGCCTGCAGGTCCCCGACCCTCTTCACCGAAGCCAAAGCCGTCAGGAGTGCAGTTTTTAAAGATAAAAACTTTAACTCAACTGAGAGCAAGGGTTCGAAGGGAGCCCTCTGCAGTGCCGATAGAACCACTGCGAGGTCCCAAGAGGGGACTTGCTGAGGGCGAGGCAGATTGAGCCTCCTTGCTCCTCTCAGGAACCTGATGATCAGATCGTGCCATGGTGAGCCGAAATGGCGGCCACACAGACCTTGAGGGTGGAAGGAGACAGCCTTCGTTCCAACCCCTCCTGAAGAAAGGAAAGCACTGACCCAATTGGACATTTCCAGGGGTCCTCACAACGTGAAGAACACCAAGTGACGAAGAGGTTCCACTTCAAGCATAGGCGTGTCTGGTGGACGTGGCTCTAGCTGAAGTGATGGTAGCTACCACCTGTGGTGGCAAGGTACATAAACCTTCCGTGACCCGTCCAGGACCCACACATGTAGGTTCCACAGATCGGGACGTGGGTGCCAGAGGGTGCCCCATCTCTGAGAAAGAAGGTCATTCCTCAGAGGAATTGGCCAGGGAGGGGCTGTCGCGAGGAGTACAAGTTCGTGGAACCAGGTCCGGCTGGGCCAAAAAGGCGCAACCATGAGGACCTGCTCCTCGTCCTCCCTGATCTTGCACAACGTCTGTGCAAGAAGGCTCACTGGGGGAAATGCATACTTGCGCAGGGCCAGCGGCCAGCTGTGTGCCAGGGCGTCCGTGCCAGGTGCCCTCGGTCAGGGAGAAAAACAACTGGCAGTGGGAATTTTCTGGAGAGGCAAACAGGTCTACCTGAGCGTCTCCGAATTGTTCCCAAATCAGCTGAACCGACTGGGGGTGAAGTCTCCATTCCCCTGGGCGAGTCTGCTGCCGTGAGAGCTCATCGGCTGCACGATTGAGCCTGCCCGGAATGTGAATGGCACGAAGTGACCACAGATGCTTGTGACTCCACAAGAAGAGATGGCGAGCGAGTTGCGACATGCAGCGGGAGCGTAGACCACCCTGACGGTTGATGTACGCTACGGTAGCAGTGTTGTCCGTACGGACCAGAACGTGCTTGTCCTTCAGCAGGGCCCTGAAGTGTTGCAGAGCAAGCCGTACTGCTAGCAACTCGAGGCAATTGACCTGCCACTGAAGTCGGGGTCCTGTCCAGGTACCCGACGCAGCATGCCCGTTGCACATGGCACCCCAGCCCGTGGCAGAGGCATCTGTTGACACAACAACATGTCTGGACACCGGTTCTAGGGGCACGCCGGGCCGTAGAAACGAGGGGTCCAACCACGGGGTGAAGTATCGGCGACAGGCCGGAGTGATGGTCACTCGGAGCGTGCTCTGTTGTCATGCCCCTTCTTGGGACTCGGTCGTGAAGCCAGTGCTGAAGTGGTCTCATATGGAGTAGCCCGAGCGGTATGACTGCCACCGCGGACGCCATATGCCCCAGGAGCCTCTGAAACAGTTTCAGCACAACCGCTCTCGAGAGTGAGCTAGGATCAGCCAGTCGTCGAGGTAGTTGAGGATCCGGACACCTTGCTCCCTTCGTAAAGACAGGGGGAGACAGGGCCAACCCGAATGGGAGAACCTTGTACTGTTACCTTGTACAGTTACCTTCAGGTCGATCGCTGCAAACCAATCCATCGGACGAATGCATTCGAAAATGCGCTTGGGCGTTAGCATCTTGAACGGGAGACTGTGCCGAGCTCGGTTCAAGGCACGCAAGTCCAGGATTGGCCGTAACCCACCTGTCTTCTTGGGTACTATGAAGTAAGGGCTGTAAAAGCCGGACTTCATGTCGGCTGGAGGGACCGGCTCTCTTGCGCCCTTTGCCAGCAGGGTCGCGACCTCCGCGTGCATGACAGGGGCATCTTTGCCCACCATCGTCACATGGACATCCCGAAACCTGGGGGGACACCGGGCGAACTGAATCGCGTAGCTGAGCCTGAGCGTCCGGAGGAGCCAGCGGGAAGGCCTGGGGAGTTCTAGCCAGGCTCCCAGGAACCGAGGCGTACCCACAGTTGGGCAGCGTGGTGGAGCAGACAGCCCCGGCATGGGAGGCATAGCGTCCCTTAGCGGGGGCGGAGTGCGGGCACTCGTCTGACTCCAAGTAGCAAAGAGGGCATGAGAAGGCAACGCGTTCTTGAGCCGGCTTTGCATGGAAACTGGTAAGGGGAGAGGAGAATGAGAGCGGCGATGAAGCACGTCGCCAAATATCGTTCGTGGCCTCTTGGGACCCGGAGGTAGAAGAAACAGCTCTTTTAGTGAATGTTTGGGTACCACCGGCCGCAGGGCCAGTGGCGGAACTAAAAGAAAACGAGAACAAAGGATTCTCCCCCGGCCCTCCTCCGGGGGAAGGAGTGGTCCTGCTACCATCTCCTGATGAGCTGACGTCTCCAACTCCGGGTCACCCGTCTCAGGAACGCCGCTTGGCCTGGCGTTTGGCCACCCTTCTGCGGCCATCTCCTCGCTGCGGCCGGGAGTGGAGGAGGCCGCAGGGGGGCCCCCTCGGTGACGAGAAAGCTGAGGCGGCTGCGCCGGCGGCGGGGTGGAGGCAGCAGTGGGCCGCCGGGGCAGGATGTGTCTGATGGCCTCAGACTGCTTCTGGGCGGCAGAGAACTGCTGGGCAAAGCTCTCTACCGCGTCGCCGAAGAGCCCATCCTGGGAAAACGGGGAGTTGAGGAGCTGAGCCCGATCAGACTCCCTCGTGTCTGCCAGGTTCAGCCATAGGTGGCGCTCCTGGACCACCAAAGTGGACATCACCTGACCCAAGGAGCACGCAATGACCTTCGTCGCCTGGAGAGCGAGGTCGGTAGCAGTGCGCGCCTCTTGCAAAACCCTTGGGTCAGCACTGCCCTCGTGCAGCTGCCGGAGCAGCTTGGCCTGATAGACCTGAAGTGAGGCCATGGCTTGCAGGGCAGAAGCGGCCTGGCCCGCAGCTCTGTAAGCCTTGGCCACAAGCGTGGATGATAATTTACAGGCCTTGGAGGGCAGCTTGGGACCGCCACGCCAAGCGGAGGTGCTCTGTGGACACAGTTGCATCGCAACAGAATGCTCCACCGGGGGAATCCCAGCATACCCATTGGCCGCCCCGCCATTGAGGGCAGTGAAGGCGGAGGAAGTACCAGAACGGTTTCGGGCAGTTAAAGGTGCCTTCCATGAACTGGTTACTTCCTGGTGCACTTCCGGGAAGAAAGGAACCAGAGGGGGGTGCTGGCAATCCGCATGAGCAGCCCCCAGGAACCAATCATCCAGCCTCGAGCGCTCGGGACAGGGTGGAGGATTCCACTCAAGTCCGATGCTCTCCGCTGCCGGGAGAGCATGGCCGTCAGCTCAGGATCGGACTCGGACAACGCTGGCACTCCCGGGGGAGGCAACGCAGCCGAATCCTCTGAATCGCGCCGTCACACCAACACCAGTTCTTGCTTGTAGCACTCCGGTGAAAGCAGCACACGATGTGCTCGGCTCCGAGGCGAGTTGCTCGCATTGCTCCTTATATACCCGCTCTGCGGGGCGGAGCTCGCGATGCAAATCCCGCAGACCAAGGTACTTTGTGTACCATTGGCTCGTTTTGTACCACTCGAAGGTGATTGGGCTCTCGGGCGAGATCCCATTCGTAACGTCGAATGTGACTGACTGAAAGGGAACTGATATTTTCTCACACACATACATCATACATCTCTCAGCATGAGAAAACATCTGTTTTCCCGTCTTTTATTTTTAAAACAGACTGATTTGAAGCACAGCATGAGTTTGCAAGCATCATTATAGTGTAAACTGATGGACATATGTTCATAGCTACATAATCATACCTGGAACTCATACAGTTAATTCTGCCGAAATACATAATAAAGGAAACTATATTGTTGAATGCTTGTGTTGCTAAGGTAGGTTGCTAAGGGTGTTTTTCATTTTAAGTGACGATTTAAGTGACTTTGAACATGGAATGGTTGTCAGTGCCAGACGGGCTGGTCTGAGTATTTAAAAAACTGCTGATCTACTGGTATTTTTACACACAACCATTGCTAAGATTTACAGAGTATGGTCAGAAAAAGACAAAATATCTAGTGAGCAGCAATTGTGTGGAAGAAAATGCCTGAATGTCAGAAGAGAATGGGCAGACTGGTTAGAGGTGATAGAAAGGCAACAGCAACTCAAATAACCACTTGTTACAAAGAAGGTATGCAGAATACTATGTCTGAACGCACAACACATTAAACCCTGAAGCAGATGGGCTACAGCAGCAGAAGACCACACTGGGTGCTGCTCCTGTAAGCTAAGAACAGGAAATGGAGGCTACAATATTCACAGGCTCACCAAAATTGGACTATAGAAGATTGGAAAAACGTTGCCTGGTCTGATGAGTCTAGATTTCTGCTGCGGCAAGTGGCCTCCACAGTAACCAGATCTCAATGATATAGAGCAGCTTTAGGATGTGCTGGGACATAAGATTTGCATCATGGATGTGCAGCCAACAAATCTGCAGCTACTGCGTGATGCTATCATGTCAGTATGCACCAAAATCTCTGAGGAATGTTTCCAAAACATTGTTGAATCAATGTCACAAAAAATTAAGGCAATTCTGAAGGCAAAAGGGGGTCCGACCCGGAACAAGCAAGTTGTACTTAATAAAGTGGCCAGTGAAATGTACAGTGTATGTATATATATATATATATATATATATATATATATATATATATATATATATATATATATATATATATATATATATCACCTTGCTACGTGTACTGCGTTAGGCTAACCGAGACTTGTCATTTGCACTTATAGATTGTTGCTCTTTTGTTAATTTTGATTGCTTTTATTGTCCTCATTTGTAAGTCACTTTGGATAAAAAGCATCTACTAATCCAGCCAAGCTACCTTTGCCATATTGTTATTGACATATGACCTATCAGTGTCAGTTGTGTTGCTTCATTGATAGTAAAGTGTCGGTTTGGTATGCACTTCAGAATCTCGCCTGAAGTAACAAGTTATCTGACACTTTTGTACCTACAGTACTTGAGGAAATCTACTTTAGTCCAAATTAAGTTCTTAGCACTGCATATTACAAATTAGGTTTTGATATATTTACAGTAGGAAATTTACTAAATATCTTCATGGAACATGATCTTTACTTAATATCCTAATGAGTTTTGGCATAAAAGAAAAATCAATCATTTTGAACCCTACAATATACCCATGCTACTTATGACTGGTTTTGTGGTCCAGTGTCACAAATATATAAAAGACTCATACCTCAGTTAATATTAATTCTTTGAGTTTGTATCTAAGAGTATTTTTAACAAAGAATAGATGTAAGAGTATAATTTGCAATTTGGTAATGTCTGTGAACCAAGAGCAAAAACTAAATTTCTTTGAGAATTTTGTTTTTCTCACCCCAACAGCATCCGCTGTAAGTATTCAAGCTTTGCTTTGGCTCAGCACCACTCCTTTGAAGTTAAAGCCATTTCAATCCATCTGTCTCTGCACACAAAATAACAATAATGCAGTCATTAGCATAAAACCCAACTACCATCCGTCACTCTCTCAAGGTTATTACTTCAGCACATGTCCCATATTATTTGCCATTTACAATATGTCAGTGTGCTGATTGCATTGTAATAATACCATTGGATTGCCAGTTGCGTGACAACAGAAGTGCTTCATAATTGAATTTTTTGGCAAGACACTATCAAGTCACCGCTAGGAATGAGCAGTTAATCAGTATTACAAGGGAACATGACAAATAACTCGCTGAGGAAAATGTGCACTCAGAAGCGGGGTGGAAAAGTTCGACTGATGAAGATGTCATGGTAGTTCTGTAAAAATGCTACATAAACAACTGCTGCAATTTGTTCTTTTATAGTGAGAGCGTAAATGGCCTAAATGTCCTATTACACTTACAATGAACCGGGTGTAAGCCAGGTTCCGATAAGGCTTTATTACTCCCTTCACAGTATTCTAAAGCTTGATATTAAACAAGTCCCTCATCCTTAGTTCAGAACAATTCAACAATTTATTAGGTCTAAATGTCAGTCACAAGTCTTTATCATTTTTGGTTTTCTAATTTTCAGAGAAGGTCAAAGATATTATTTGAATTGCCCCTAATTGTAAGTGTCTGGGTACAGCTAAATATGTTTTTTGTCTGAAAATGAATATGCTGATTGCTATGGCTTTAAGCTGTTGGATGTTTCAAATACATTTCATAAGCATAAAGCGATTTCATGAAGCATATTTGGTCTCCCTCTGAAGGGAAGTGAGGATTTAGTCAGCATGTACAGTAGGTTTTGAGTGGTTGTTTTTAAGTATCTTTTAATGTTTTGTCCATTTTGAGACCAAAACATCTAGTACAAACCATAGCTTTAATGGGGATTGTTGTTTATTTTGTTTATTGCTGTAAATGCTTAGAGGGGAGGCATTATTGAATTTCCACACATGTGCTTACTGCTGGTTTATGGCTCAGAGTCTGATCAATACACTTAGTGCTTTTTAGCCTTCTAGCATCTTTTAAATCTCTTTATAAAATATGGTGTATGCACATTTTTTTTTTTTAAGAAATGCAGATATATAATGTATGTAATAATGTTTTGTCTGATAATTTTCCTGGCCAATGTCCTTTTATTCTATTTGATGGCACTAACACTATTGAATGAGAATAAAACCTGAACTGGATTGAACTGGCCTTTTTTATATAGCTGTTTAAACAGTTGTTTTAACTGTTGAATTCATTCATAATCAACTAATGTTTTAACATCGACACTGTTACTGTACTAAGCTGAATCAACATTGAACTGACTTGATGATTAATGACACAATTGTCTTCATTTGTCATTTGTTAGAACCTGTGGTGGTCTCTGCAGTGGGGAAGAAGTGTATTAATAAGATTAATATCAACCAAGTAATATGTGGATAAACTTACTTTGTTGTGAATTTTCAACAGTTTCAATATAAAAAATAACTTGTATTGATTCAGTGTATTTATCGCATTTTTGGGGGGAGGGGGGGGGGTATCAGTTTTGATAACAAATCTTTGAAAATCAACATCTGGATTTGAATTTTTAATGTTATTATAGCCTAAATATGGTATGTGAAAGCTTGAAACAGAAAATAATGGTTTTCTTCTTGCCACTTTCTTGGTAAAGAAAATGTATATATATATATATATATGTATATATATACACATACATACAGTACATACATATATATGCATAGTTTCCACGTGGACAACATTTGCAACTTGAGGCCAAATATTGATTTCGTTCTCTGAATGCAATACCATTTTGCTTCTGCCGAGCTCGCCATCTGTGTCAAATGGAACACACACACTTGTTATGTTTCTTGATGTTACACTGACCAGCCAATTAATTGCATTGACCCCTTTAATATGCTAGCTGTGATGTAAATGGTTGCTCTCTGGGTGCCTTTAAAATCAGTATCACTTGTATAATGTAGAGCATGACAGCTTTATTGAAACTGCAACAAGTCAAACAAATCTTGTAAAGATTTGAAAAGTTTTATTAAGCATCTTGTCAGTGATTTGTCCCAGCTGTAAGTATAAATCTCAAAGGGACTTTTCCTCCTCAGAAAGGTCAACAAATGTAAATGGAATTGTGACGAGTGGGGCGGGGCCGAGGGACATGGGAGCGAGGCCGGTGGAGTGATTGGAGATGAGCTACACCTGTTCGACCCGCCGGTCTCGAGGCCCATGGAGGAGATGGAAGGATATAAAACTGGAGCGACGACAGTGAAGGACGAGAGAGGACCAGGCCTGGGATTTTAGTTGTGTTTTGGTTTTATTTTGTGCGCACCAGTCGTCCGTGAGGGGCTGGTGCGCTGTTTTGTGTTTATTTTGAATAATTAAATGTTATTTGATTGTCCGCCGGTTCCCGCCTCCTTCTTCCGGATGAATATGAAAGGTTTTATCATTACAGGAATCAATTAATCTTGCCAGTTTTGGGAAATGTTGCCCATCACTAGGAATTCTGGGCCTCCTGACTGTATATTGTGCTGGGCCTCTTTTTTAATTAAATGAAATGCAGGGCTGGATGGACAGTACAGTACATGGACTTCGAGGATTTGCTCTCTGAGTGACCTGAATTCAACATATTCAGTATCCCAATATTCAGTTCAAAATTGTATTACAATATTCCTGTTCATTAGTTCTGTCATGATTCTGCCTTCTTGTCTCTGATTTTTCCTGGTTTTGAGGCAGGATCATGACAGGCCCATGTTTTATGTGCAAGCACATGGCCATTTGTTTGGGCCATGTGCTTGCGTTGTCTTGTCACCTTACCCCGCCCCCTTGTCATCATCTTGTAATCATTAGATTGTTGCTTTCACCTGTGTCACCTGTTCCTGATTAGTTTGCTCCCCATTTAATCCCCTCATGTTCTCTGTCCTGGGTCGGTACATTGTCTAACATTGCGTGTTAATCTATGTGAGATCTGTCCATGAGTAAATCTATTGAAAGTCTTGTCTAAGTAGAAGTTTGATCCTGTTTTTGTTATAGTGTAGTTTGTCAAGTGTTAGTCTAGTTTTGTCTTCTCTCGTCAGTCTTGCCCTTGTTTTGCCCCCTCGTGGGCTTTGTTTTTCCTGTTATTTGTACAATAAATTGTGTTGCTGTGACTACTGTCTGCAATTGGGTTCATCTCCTGCATCTTCATAACAGAATGTACCGACCAAAGCAGAACCCAGCAGACAGTTTGCCTTCCCCTGGCGATCAGCAATTGGATCTTCTTGAAGACTGGTGATTCAAGACCATTTCTGACTCGAGGGGGGGAGAGCTCCCAATTCCCCCTCAGGGTGAGCTGCTGTTGAAAGAGTACGCTCGAGTCGCAGAAGAAAGGAGGTTTTTCTTACCTGACATCCTCCTAAATCGCTACTTCCTTGCTGGCCTCAAGGTTCCCCCACCTCTGGCTGAACGGGAGAAGCTGGTCCACCGCCCGTTCCAGGACATGGTGAACTGTCTATGTCGAAAGGAGCCGCAGGGTCCCACCGTGTTGTCGCCCCCAGCCAAGCTGCCCGTGATCCCAGAGGGTCTGGTCCTGGCTGTTGTTTCTCAAGGGGACCAGGCTCACTCCACTTCTTCCGAGGTCCCATCCACTCCTGTTGATCTTCGTGGCAAACGAGGGAGACGGACTTCGTGGGATTCTCCGTCGGAGTCATCCTCGACTGAGTCAGCGCTGCCTGAGACTGCCCTTCCAACTCAAGTCACAGATCCCGCTGAGCTTCTCCAGCTGGTCACAAGTCCGGCTATGACTTCCACACCGCGACCTAAGAGAAAGAAGAGGAGAAAGGGAGCCTCTCGTCCTTCATCTCAGCCCGTCCCAGAGCTCGCTATTTCAAGCGCTGTCCCAAGCGCTGTTCCAGAGCCCGCCACCGCAAGTGCTGTTCCAGAGCCCGCCACTGCAAGCGTTGTTCCAGAGCCCGCCACTGCAAGCGCTGTCCCAGAGCCCGCCACTGTAAGCGCCGTCCCAGAGCCCGCTGTTGCAAGCGCTGTCCCAGAGCCCGCTGCTGCAGGCGCTATCCCCGGATCTGCTGAGAGAGTTGCGGCCGACTTAGCAGCTAGAGAGGTTCTACAAGCTGTTTCTGCCCCTAAGACGATGCCTGTCGTCTTAGCTGCTCGAGCTGTTTCAGATTATCTTTCCGCTCTGGTCAAGATCCTTGAAATGCCACCCAGAATCAATCTTCTAAGTTCCGAACCCATGACATCAGACAGCGCTTCCCCTGAGCCAAGTGGATTAGGTCTGAAGGATACAAGAGAATCATTTACGTCTAGCCTGAATGATTCTGATGAATCAAGTCCTGTTCCGAGTCCTGTTCAGAAGTCAGCTCTGAGTCTAACGCGGCCTGGAGTCATCGGCCCAGAGGGACTAGTCCGGTCCGTCTGTCCTCTCAAACAGGGTCCTGTCCCACAGTCACCCGCTTCATCCCCTGCTTTGTCTCCCGTGTCGTCGCTTTCTGTACCCCTGTGTGTTTCCCCGGACGCTCCTATCACCACTTCACCCCGAACTGTTTCCCCTAAGACTGTCCCTCGTGTGTCCCCATTCAAACCTGCCCGGATTCCTTGTCCACAGCCCTCATCCGGAAGACCCAAGACTTCACTTTTATGTGTCTTGTCACCTTACCCCGCCCCCTTGTCATCATCTTGTAATCATTAGATTGTTGCTTTCACCTGTGTCACCTGTTCCTGTTTAGTTTGCTCCCCATTTAATCCCCTCATGTTCTCTGTCCTGGGTCGGTACATTGTCTAACATTGCGTGTTAATCTATGTGAGATCTGTCCATGAGTAAATCTATTGAAAGTCTTGTCTAAGTAGAAGTTTGATCCTGTTTTTGTTATAGTGTAGTTTGTCAAGTGTTAGTCTAGTTTTGTCTTCTCTCGTCAGTCTTGCCCTTGTTTTGCCCCCTCGTGGGCTTTGTTTTTCCTGTTATTTGTACAATAAACTGTGTTGCTGTGACTACTGTCTGCAATTGGGTTCATCTCCTGCATCTTCATAACAAGTTCTACAGGCATCTCACAAAAACAAATCTTTTTATAATGTGTTCTTATATGAAATAGATTATATTAATTATACTGAATCCTGCATCAACCAACTTTTCTAGTTTTTTTTTGGCATGTAGAAACTTTTCCCGTTTTTTTTTTTTCACTTTTTACCCCTTTAGCTATGGCCCAGCACGACAGCTGGCATTAGGATAAAAAAGAGGACAGTGGTGTCCTGCAGTTTGACTTCCCTAAATTCAATTTTGGTTATGTTCAAATGCACTTTTGTAATGTACGTAAGAGTAAGAAACGCTGAAAATATTTATTTACTAAGTTAACCCCCTCAGAAAATAATTTAGAATAATCCTCACACTGTGCAGGGTATTACATAGTTTTCTGTTAAAGTAACTATTAAACAAATTTTGCAGATGCAACCTTTTTCACAGTGTATGGCCATATATCAGTGAGAGTTTGTAGCTTTTCAAAAGACTTTTGTTAAATGTCACATCTCTAGCTTTAATTATGACATACCTGCAAAATAACTGAGATGGCGGCTAAATGCAACACCCCTCATCTGTTGGTCTGATTAGAATAATTCATAATTACACCATGTTTCAAATACCATTAAATGTTGAGAATTATTAATTCTAGAAAGCTTAGAATGTCAAAATGAAATGTGTCACAACTGGAATACAAACTTGAAAGGAAAGCTTGAATGATATGATAGCTTTCATACCCCAGGGAAATCAAAGGCCAATGTCCACCATTACAGCAGCTGAACAACCAAGACACATGGACATTGCAATCACAGAAAGCTCTGACTTTTACCTCTCTCACCAGTTTCAAGTGCCTCTAGGAGGATTTGAGAGAGAGAAAAAAATAGATATAACTTGAGAGTGTTGCAAAAAATACTTCATGCATTATGTATTACAGATATTTTTTGCACAGTCGTGTTTAAAGGATAAATCCCATACCCCCTTCCCTCAATAAGAACTTATGGTACTACAAATGTAACAAACTTTTCCTTTCATTCTATTTAATTATTTTATCATATAAGATTTCTGTGTGTGTGTGTGTGTGCTCCTTTTTTTGTGACATATCAGGACACAACTTTGTATAATGACATGGGTATGTCACAGGTATTAAAAGGAGAGGGTGACTTATGAGGACATAACCCATGTCCCCATTTTTCAAAGCGCTTATAAATCCTAAAGAATTAGTTTTTTTTTTTTTTTTTTTTGAGAAAGTAAAAATGTTTCAAAAACAAAGTTTCCTGTGAGGGTTAGGAATAGGTGTAGGGTTGGTGAAGGGTTATAGAATATACAGTTTCTACAGTATAAAAACCATTAAAAACAAACGTGTGTGTGTGTGTGTGTGTGTGTGTGTGTGTGTGTGTGTGTGTGTGTGTGTGTGTGTGCGTGTGCTGAGCTGTTTCTTTGGGGGGGGGGTTATATTGGCTTGTCACACAGGGTTTAATGTAGAACATTAGACAGGAAATGGGTGCACAAAAGGAATGTTTAATCAAAATCTTGAAAACACTTTAATCTATATTTTAAAGGGTAAATTTAATCTATAGCACATCATTTCTTAAAGGGCAAATTTAAAAAGTAAAAATTTTGTTATTAATTAATCACTCTCATGTCATTCCAAATCTAAAAGACCTTTGTTCATCTTCAGAACACAAATAAGGATGTGTTTGATGAAAACCAAGAGCTTTCTGACCCTGTATAGACAGCAACACAACTGACACATTCAAGGCCAAGAAAGGCAATAAAAACATTGTTAAAATAATTCATGTGACATCAGTGGTTCAACTGTAATTTTATGAATAATGTTAAGACTGTTATATTTGTTTCCTATCCCATCTATCCCTCCATTCGTCTGTCTGTCTCTCTATCTATCTGTCTGTTCGTCCATCCGTTCATCTACCAACTGCCCTACTTATCCATTCATCCTTCCAACCATCCATCCATTCATACATACATCCATCTCTGAGACCCATCTGACATCATGAGAACATTTGAGACACTTTCCAAAGTCATTCATTATTTACTTAAGTCATTCATAAGGAGAAAAATTCACTGTGTATTCACTGAGTTAAGATTGCATTGCTTTTTGCTAAATTATTAAGTGATTTTAGAAAGTAATTTGTGGCACATTGTTCTGCTCTTCTGCACCGGTTTTATTGTTCCCATAAAGTCTAATATTATTTCTGCATGATGGCTTCACGTCTACCCTTTTCATTTTGAGTCTAATATGTAATTGACCAAGTGCAATGGGCATAGCAAATGACATTAGATGAATGGAAGTTAATTGTTTTGCATACAAACAGCACAAACACTTCTTTTTTTTTTTTTTTCAAGATGTAAAATGTAGGCTACATAAAACAACCTATTGGCATTTAGGTTAATGGGAGGAAGAAGAACCAGAGCATCCGTAGGAGTTCATTACCCCTCTCCATTTACATTCCACTACCGACATTTTTCATGCATAAATTAGAGTATAACGTAGGCAATTAATAGTCTTCCATTAGAACACTAGAACTCCCTCCCTCTCTCTTGCTCTATCTCTCTTTTACCTTAGTTGTCTTATCTTGCCTCTGAAATGTATGTGTGTGTGTGTGTGTGTGTGTGTGTGTGTGTGTGTGTGTGTGTGTGTGTGTGTGTGTGTGTGTGGAGGGGGGGCGGGATATGCCACTAAACTGGATATCATAATAATTTGGTAAATAACATTTAATCTGCTCTGCTTTCAGTTTCAATAAATATATTATGCACATCGTTGCTTTTCTCCATTCATGATTACAGGAAGAAGTAATATGAGCAGTTTTAGTGGTTTTTTGTTTGTTTTGTTTTTCAGTATACACCATGAGTTACATGTGAGTCATGTTTGATTACAACCTACTATTACAAATTACAAACACTGTCTTTCTGTTCCTCTGATGTCCAAGCCAAAAATATTGTCAGTCAGCACATAGGGCTGAAGGATGTGCGCTTGTACGTTTATAATGGTTTTGCAGTGCTTTCTGCAGGACAGTCCCTTTGTAGAGACCTCGGTTTAAGTGACTTGTTCACTCTCGGGTGAATGAATCAGCCTTTCCAATTTAAATTTAATGTGTAATAAAAAAAATAATAATAAAAAAATACATTGCTACAGTAATTAAGGTGCTTTTTCTGAGTTAAAAGGCCATGCAACCAAATAGAAAGAGTTATGTAAACATACATTGCCCTCTAAAAACATGTATACTTTTCATAATGTGCACTGAAAGAAGTGAAATAGCTCCATTAATCTCAGTATTGTGATGGAAAAACACTTACCCACCAGTCATTGTCACAGTGGCCCTTCAACAACCGGCCCACGTACAGCACACAATAGGAGTGTGTACTCAGGAGGAGGATGAATGCAGAAACTGCTAACAGGTTCCTATTGTGCCTCATCCTGAGAACATAAATCCACCATCATTTTGGTCCATCTCTAATCTAAGACTCTCATAGTGAATATTTAAGATGTACTCAAGGTCTGCAGCAAGTCCAGACCACTTGTGAATGATGACTTTATGGAATAAGGCCTTACGTCATATCCAAACATTTAATACCAATTGTGAAAATGCTTTTATTTTATTTTATAAAAAGAAAAAAGAGAGATTGTGTGTAGTTGAGTGGTCATCATATACACACACCTCTCTCTCTCTCTCTCTCTCTCTCTCTCTCTCTCTCTCTATATATATATATATATATATATATACATATATATATATATATATATTGCACACATGGTTCAGGCTCAGAATTAGCGTGACTTTAAATTGCAGAGTTTTCCTTATGACATTTAGTAGGAAAATATCACAGTTCGTTGAACTGGCCATAGGCCAGCCACGAATATCTTTTCTTCCCCCCTGCTGATGCGTAACGACAGATAGGGAAATGGGATAGATTTAACATGCATAAACGGATGCAAAGATTTGTAAATGTGCCATTGTAAAACAAAGAATATGACATTAGAACTATTTATTTTTTTGATCTGGCATATATTATTCCGAATGAACCTTTTGTCATTGAGATTAATATCAGGTTCATTGTTTATCACAAAGCATCTGATTATGTGGCTCTTCATCATTCAAAGATGGATAAATTATTCTGAATATGGACTTGAAAATGGCAGCTATTGTACCCAAAAAATGAATGCAAAGGGATCAACACAAGGATGTGCAACTCCCCCCGAAAAGCCTAAAAGCATAATTGCTTTTGCTAATTTATTTATTTATTTTCAGTCACAAGGAGAAATTGGGTTTTGGAAATGATAAACACATCATTTGATTGCTTAGAGATGGTAGTGGTAATATCTCTCAACCAAGGTTATTATTATTATTTTTTTTTATACCCACTCTCTTTCCACTCATTTGCTGTTACCTTCTGTTCTCTAAAACTTTGTACACATTTCACACTTACAATTCATGACAGCACTGCCAGTATAGCAACTGGTACGCTTTAGTTTGGACCCCACAAGTATTGTCTAAGGAATTGTGCATTTTCAACAGCAGATGCCAGATGACAAAAAGTTTATTCTTCTTTCTCGAAGATCTCAGAAGCCAGTGATTTAGATCCAGGTTTTTGTTTGAGGGCTTGGTGGGTATTGAAGTTGCGATTTTTATTTTTATTTTTTTTCTAGAGGCTTAAGGCTTGATTGTTTGGCCTTTATTTTATTTTGGCCTTATTTTAATTTTATTATTATTATTATTGTTATTGTTATTGTTATTGTTATTATTATTATTTTAAGATGGACTGACAGTATGTGATATCAGGATTCATCAGTGGATCTCTCTGCAGTTTTACTTTATGCCAGTAAGAAGCAGTAAGTGACTGTATTATGAGTGAGTCATTAACTAATTTATTCATTTGTTTCATTTGGTGAAAATTTACAAGAACAGATTTGGAAAAATCCAGCAGTACATCACTTGCTCACCAATGAATCCTCTGCAGTGAATGAGTGCTGTTAGAATGAGAGTTCAAACAGCTGATAAAAACATAATAATAATCAACAAGTAATACACACGTTTTCAGTCCATCAAAGAATGTCTTATGAATGAAAAGCAGCATGTTTGCAAGAAACAAATCCATCATTTAGGCATTTCAACTCATTCATAATTCGCTAAATAATTCATGCAAGAAGGTGAAAAGCCAAAACATCTGTTCTCCTTTTATGGCAATTAAAAGGATAGTTCACCCCAAAATTTTTACATTACTAACATTACTCACACTCATGTTGTTCCAAACCTTTAGCACAGAAGAAGATATTATGAAGAATTGGGTAGCCAAAAAGTTGATGGTAGGCATTTAGTTCTACAGTATGGAAAAAAAATACTAAAGAAGTCAATAGCTACCATCAACTGTATTCTTCAAAACATCTTATCCCATTTTCCGTAATCTTTTAAAATAGTTGGACACATCATATAATTTATCACTCAGTGAATTGTCTCAAAACATTCTGTATTTCAATGAACAAAAATGTCATATCACATACTTCCAGCGGTCCATTGAGATGAATTGAAATGCTAATAGATTTCTGTCTCCGGGTATTACAAACATCCTTGTCTACCAGGGTTATCTTGGGACGTCTGTTCACTCATCATTCAATTCACTTTGCTTCTCTAGACCGTATTTTGGTGTATCGATGCAAGCTACAATGGCATTGGTGATTTCTCCTAATGCTGTCTCATGCTTGTGAGCAGGCTCTGCTTTGAGGAGCAATAATCTTCATATAATCATAAACACCTCGCTGCCTCCATCCTGTTCACTAAGATGAACATTTTAACAGGCAGGATTTTAATTTGGAATGCTTCTTTCACTTTGCCTGAAACGCTGCCTCTGTTGCTGGTCAATTATTCTCCCCACTAGGTGACAGAAGATGGCAAATAAGTTATGTGGGCAGGGTAGCATGGAGAGAGAGCACAGTAGATGCAGCCTGGAGGCTGTCATGTTTGTGGGGGGCGTCTGGGGTACATTGCGGCCTACCGTGGGTGGAACGAGTGAACTTTGTCAGGGATGTTGCAAGTAGCTGTGAGTATGAGAAGGACAGAACGTACAACAAGACCACAGCGGGGGAAGGCGGGGTTCATGTCAGCCTATTATTTTGAATGGCTCTGACATGAAAGGTGAAGATGGCAATTAAAAGGCATGCTAAAAATATGCTGGCAATCCCCCTCTCAACCTCTCTCTGAAGCTCCTAAGCTTGAGTAAGCCTGATTTGTGCTCCTGTTTATTGGTTCAGGGGTTGGCCTTCTGTCTACTCACATCGACTCAGCAATTACCATGTTAATTTTGATTGGGTTATGCATGTGTTTCTGACTCTTTCGCTTAACCTTGCTGATGAAAGGAATATGAGGTTTTCATTAACAATCAGGAGCATCTGTGTTCAAGGTCAGGATGAATAAAGATTACGCAAATCTTTTTTTTTCTCTATTATTTATTTTTTATTTTTGAGTATATTGAATATTCACTTAGCCATAAACCTCTTGCTTGCACATCCTGTATATTTTCATGTAGAGGAGACCTGGGTCACTTTTTACAAGGCAGTCAAAATTAAAATTAATTACTCAAATAAACTGGATGTTGATTCACTGATCAAATTAACTGAAGTTATTTGCTAATAATTTACATTAAATGCACGTTTGAAGTCGATACTTTGTTTATACAAGCTTTTGACTGCAGAATTTGCAATGATATCTAATGGATTTAAGTAGTACTTATAGTTTAAATTGCTTAAATAGTATAAATATAAAAATGTTTTAAATTAGCATTATTATTTTTTTTTCACTTGATTATTTATAATATAATATAATATAATATAATATAATATAATATAATATAATATAATATAATATAATATAATATAATATAATATAATATAATATAATATAATATAATATAATATAATAATGAATCACACCAAATTAATCTGCGAATACTGACTGAATTGCATGAGAAGTATTTCTTCCCCATAGAAAACTACACTTAACGTGGCTTAATATAAGAAGACATTGATAAAAAAAGCGAATTCTCCTATAATCAGAATCAGAATCAGAAAGAGCTTTATTGCCAAGTATGCTTGCACATACAATGAATTTGTTTTAGTGACATAAGCTTCCAGTTCAAAGAGACAACAACAGACAGAAAACAACAACAACAACAAAAAACAATAGAAAATAGGCAAATAAATAAGTGTATAAACAATTGTGCTATAAATGATAATGGAATAGGATTGAGTAAAATGCAGGGATGTACTAGGAAGGAGGGGTAACAAATACATATAAGGATATTATATATAAGGCCTACTGTATATACAGTCAATGTGGTAATCCATTAATCCATTTTTTTTGTTTGTTTGTTTCTATGGGGGGAAAAACATGTGAAACTTGTGTGTTCCATCCATATTCTGGGCTTGTTTGCTTTCCTTTGTGTAACGTTCATGAATATTCTGCTTTATTTATAGTAATAATATTAATAAGGTTATTAATATTAAAATTGTTATTTATTAATACTGAATTTGGGCCTCTAATGCCACTGTTTTAGTACATGAAACCACATTAAGCATTTTAGAATAGCCTACGTCCCAAAACCATTCTTTGAACTATAAGCACTGACTGTATTTCTGTATACTTGAGTCCAAGTTAAAACTCTGTGAAACGCTATTGTGAGCAGAGCTGTATAAACCAGAAAGTGTTTGAATGAAATCAAGTGGCTTTTGCGAAAGTTTTGTGAGGAAACACAAATATGTAACTTTCTTTAGCTTTAGAAACAATATGTGTTTAAAGCATTTAAAAAAGAAAATAAATAAATAGAAAGTACTAAATTATAGTCATGCCAATGCTGCACCTGCGTCATGCTAGCATATACAGTACCATTCAATGTATGTGTGCTTTTGAAGTCAACTATGCAAGTTTACACAATTATATTCTTCTTCCACAGCACAACAACTTTCATTAAAAGTTGTGTTTGCTTCCCTTCTTTCCGAGTGGGTGCAGATTTTGTCGCCAAGTCCAAAGCTATTATTCATGGCACTGCCAAAACAATATAAAGATTTTACTGGAGCACCTTTCACCTCATTTATGTCACACTCAAGCAGATGTATTATTCATAAGTTTATTTTCATTATTTCCCCTCTGAGGCTTGGCCTATTTGTCTTTTTCTTTGAATACAGTTTGTTTGTGTATCTAGGTCAATACAGTATGACACAACATGATGAAGAACAGCGAGGCAGATTAATCCTCATGATGTCTAAAATGCTTTGCACTGCAGGCTGTTGTAAAACCTTGAAATACTAAACAGTGGAATGATGTGGTCATTAATGTTGACATCTGTAGCAACTACCACACTCAATTATTAAGAATTGTATTGCTGTTGTAAAAGTAACAAAACTAAATGCATTTTGAATACATCTACACTGTAGGACCCCAAGGCCATGCACCGTATTTTTCGGACTATAAGTCGCACCTGAGTATAAGTCGCATCAGTCCAAAAATACGTCATGATGAGGAAAAAAACATATATAAGTCGCACTGGACTATAAGTCACATTCATTTTCTACCAAGAGAAAACATTACCGACTACAGCCACGAGAGGGCGCTCTATGCTGCTCAGTGCTCCCGTAGCCTCTCCCGGAAAACATAGAGTGCCCTCTCGCGGCTGGAGACGGTAATGTTTTCTCCTGGTTAATTTCACTTGGTTCATGTCAAATTAATTTTGATAAATAAGTCGCACCTGACTATAAGTCGCAGCACCAGCCAAACTATGAAAAAAAGTGCGACTTATAGTCCGGAAAATATGGTAAGTCTACACAACAGAAAAAAATAAAAAAATAAAATTTTATATATATATAATATATATATTGTGTTCTCCAGATATTCATAATGTACATATTTCCTGATATTTTTAGAAAGCTTGAGAATATGGATGTGAATAATTGGGCTATTGTTCTCTGGTGTTGAGTGATCTATTAGGGCATGTTAGAAGTGGTACCAAAAAATTTCCCTTTGGAGATTGTCACCACTCATGCTAGTTGAACAACCATTGATGGGCAGTATGGGCCATGATGAATAACAAATCTTTATTAGTTTAACTCCATTTTTCATGAAGTTATAGTGTTTTAATATCAAAAGTGTTTTATTGGTTTATAGTGGTTTTATTATTATTATAATTTTTTTTAAGTAGCAGGGTAGTGATTGTATTTTTATTTTTTATTTATTTATTTATGTTTTTCTATTTCAGCAACCACTTTACATTTGTTACGTGCAAATTTGGGGTGAAATATAATTATAAAACAAACAACTAAACAAGTATATAAATACAATTAAAAATACAATTACCAAAAATAAGATAAAATAATTTCTTTATTTTTTGTTGACGATAACTCTGTACAGTACATTTTATACTTTTTTTTCTGACACCTAGAGAGATTGATGACGTAAATGAATGTGCTATAAGCCACTGATTTATTTATTTATTTATTTTTAATAGTGCATTCTGGAAATTTTGATCGAAGGTATGGTTATTTTATCAGTATAAAAAAGAAATACCTGAGTCTTAACAGTGGATTGAAACACTGTATTTCTTGGTGCATCTCAAAAAGGTGACAAAGAATTTGAATTTTTAGTCACAGATATAGAGAAAAGATCACAGCACATGGGCAGCTGTACAACAATGCCCCTAGCAGGTGACAGTTGAACTGAAAGGTTTTTGAGCACAATGACAGCTGTCAAAGAAAGCGCCCTGGGCAGAATTTAAATCAGGCTTTTCCATTTCATGGCACATGCGTTTCCTCTAGATCTCTCAGCCTGTAAAAGTAAAATTAATGCAAATTTAATTTGCATTAAAAGCATTTAATTCATTTTTAATATAAATAAATACTTTGAACCAAATAGAAATATTAGATAGTGATAGTGAATAGTTTAGTAGACACAGAAACCACTCTAATTAAATCGATGCCTTTTACAGCCACAGGCTAATTCATTATCAATTGTGCTAATATAATAATGAAACTGTAGCAGTATGCAATATGGCAGTGCAACAATTTTCCTGTTCGTTGCTTGTTATATGTTACATAACCTGACTTTAATTGATTGTATTTGTATTGTTTTTTTTTTTTTACCTGACTAGTATTGATTGGCAGCTTTCATGGCTGCATTGTATTCAGGTGTGACGAGTGGGGCGGGGCCGAGAGACGTGGGAACAGAGCGTGGGAACAAAATAAACACAAAACAGTGCGTCAGCCCCTCACGGACAACTGACGTGCACAAATCAAAACACAAACTAAAACCCAGGCCTGGTCCTCTCTCGTCCTTCACTGTCGTCGCTCCAGTTTATATCCTTCCATCTCCTCTGTGGGACTCGAGACCGGTGGGTCGAGAAGGTGTTGCTCATCTCCAATCACTCCACCTGCCTCGCTCTGTTCCCACGTTTCTCGGCCCTGCCCCACTCGTCACATCAGGCATGTAAAAATCCAGTCATTCTGCTTTACTCATTTCAGAGTCTCTCTCAAACAGAATTTCATTGCCATTTTTCTCTTCAATGTTATTTATTTATTTATTTATTATTAAATCTTCAGCTTTATACATATATATATATATTAGGCTGAATATATATATATATATATATATGTGTATGTATATATATATATATATATATATATATATATATATATATATATATATATATATATATATATATATATATATATATATATATATATATTCAGCCTAATCTAAGAAAAATAATCAATATTCCTGATTTCAAAGGCTGAGTTTATGTGACACTCCTTTTTCCTGGATTAAGGTGAGGAATTTAGCAATAGCAACATCTGTTATACAATAAACAAACAAGCATACTGCTTTTAGCCCCTTGGACTGTTCTTTTGTTTTAATACATTTAATTCAAGGAGATTCTATTAGCAATTCAGATGTTGTTATTTCTCAGTCATCTTCAAGACCCTAGACATGTCTCTGTTTTCATTCTCTGCGATTTTGCTTATGAATTCATTTCTTTTCATTTAAATAATGATGTGTATAGCCAATTCTGTGTAAATATAAAAAAGGCCGACATTTTTTTTTTATCTTTTAAACAAAATTAACATTCTTCAGACTAGTAATAAAAAATATGTTAAACGTAATATAGGAACCTTCTTGGCATAAAATACATGTGCATACTGTATATCTTAATTTGTTTTCTTAATATGCATTAGAATGATAATGATATCATACCATACAGTTTTTGTTTTGCTATTGTATAATGTCAGGACATTACATGTGTGATAATATGGTCAGAGCCCTGGAACATTTATAATGTGTTTGTTTTTGTTTTAACTATATTGTGTGCTTGAATTGTGCCTCCAGACAATGAAGTTAAAGCACAACTAGCACTTATGATGACCTTGTTATTTTGTTTTGTTCACAAGATGTTCTGTTTGTAAGAAAGGAAAGCTTCTTATCTCCCAAGAGCCTACAGAATTTCCTTCTTGTGTGTGGGGAGGTAATTGTAAAAGACAATTCAACAGCCTAAGGTTTAGTGAAACACAAGAACAGTGTACAGTACACAAACCTTCTGCTCTATCCTCACAGACGAAAAAAAAAGGCAAAGACAAAATGGTGAATGAAAAAAAGTGTGTTGAAGTTATAGCCTCAGGCCACCAACAGGGTGGGGTCAAGTAAACATTTCTCAGAGACATTTGAAATACAGCAGTTCATGGGTATTATTTCTTAAAGAGATGTTGAATTTTTGTACTTTGTACTGAGTGTAGACAGCTGCTATCACCACTATGACTTAAGGACCCTACTTAGGGGTCTAATTTGTGAGACATTGTCTGAAAACACATCACTCTTTTACCCATCCAGACCCAGTGTCCATTCCAATGGACATCACTTTTCTCTGGTGTTTTATCACAGACTTTGCCAAGTCTCAGTGGAGTATTAAAATTGGATGTTGTCAAGTCAAGCTATGAGTCATTTTTATTTTTATTTTTTGACAAAAGTTAAACTGAAATGGACAGTTTGGTTTTGTATGCAAAAGTGATATGCAGACTACTACATGCTATATGTAATTCATAAAAGCAATGCCCAAATGTGTTGTCCTTGGAACATAATTTGAGTCTGAAGGGGGTTAAATATAATAATCAGATATTCACACTGATCATATTTAATAGCTGGCATGTCTTTAATTTGTAAACTACGGTGCAAATTACTTATTACTGAATAAATAATTGAATTATACTGTGCTGTACAGGTGTTTGATAGCCATATATGTACAAACAGCTTGTTTACCGTGCCATAAATAAGGTCTAGTAAAATAGTTAAGTAAAGGTGTTACTCATAATTCATTATAAACAGAATTATGTATTAACTCTGCTAAAACACGAATCCAGTATCTCCCAATATGGCTTACATTCTGCAGAAATATAGCATTCAGAATGCACTTTTTTGAACTCTGAAATGTTTGGCTCAGGGGTGTAAAGTTGTATTATACAAATGGCCATCTCTGTAATTGCCAAGACATTTGTCTTTATGACACCAAAATCACCTTTCTAGAATAATGTCTGTTCACAAGCCAACACACTGCAGTCAAATAGATTTGGATTGGTTGTCTCTGTCTGACATGATTCCAAAAAGCTTTATTTTATTAAATAGCCGGATGTGCCTCTTGTCTCTCAGAATTAACCATCCATGAATACTGATGGACTAAAGGCAATATTGAGGAGGGATACTTCCTGTGTATATAGTAGTATAAGAGATAACACGGCACGTGGATCTATTGCTGTTAGTTTAATTGCACATGGCAATTATAAAAGTGGGTGGTGCTGACATCAGCCATGGGATTCAGTTAAAGAGGAAATGTGGAAAATGGCTTGCTCTTCTTTGTTGTATAATCACAGGGCTCAACATTTTATCTGTTTATCCGTCTTTTTTCACTCCATAATCAGACAAGTTGACAGAATAAATATCCACCCTTGACTTGACAGGCATGAATGATCTCTGAAGTGAATATCGCATACTGATAATGCAGGTCACACACTGTGGCCTCAAAAAGTATTAGTGCTGAAACACACCTGCTGAATTGATGTATGAATTTCATTGCATTAGATAAAAACAAACCAAGTGACATATAAATAAATAATTGTATTTTTGCAATTACTTACCAACTGGTCTCACACAGGTGTCCTAACAGAGCTACAATCAACAGTTGTAGCGAATCTACAAATCTGTTATAGATTCCAAATTACATGACACAAAATTGTAGTTAGTAATGTTATCCATCACAATACACATGTAAATTAATATGTTAATATAATCAGACTAATTTTAGACTACTTTAAGATTACTTTTGACCTCTCTCGTTTATCACATTGATTTAAATAGGATAATCTTGTACCATATTGATACAAAATTACAAAGAGTAAGAGAATGCATTCCATTTGTTGTTATTAACAACATGAATTAAACATTATATTACGTCAAGGTTTGTTAAGGAACTACAGGGAGTATATGTGTTCAGTGAAAAGCTATATTAATGGAATCACACACACACACACACACACACACACACACACACACACACACACACACACACACATATTTATATTATTATTATTATTATTATTTTTTAATTGAAACAAATACATTTTACAATGATTAAAAAAAGAAAACACTTAATGAACAAATTAAATAGTTTACCTGTCATGTGACCATAACCAACATCAGAGATGTATATAAAATATATTACATGAAAGAGGATCAAATGACAAAAAAAACTTGGTGAATTTGTGAAGCAGTGCATTTTAACATGTTTGAAAGCAAACAAAAGTAATAGATTGTAAAATAACTGATACTTCAAATAAAAATGTATGTGTTCATCAGTAGTTGATGCAATGTTGAAACACTTCTTTAACCAGAATTAATATACCAGAGAGTGTAGACACCTGACTAGGTGAATCAGGACAAAAGCATCATGTACTTTTCAGAAATCTTCTTTGTACAGATGGGTGGTAGAGAAATCTTTGTTTACAAAAACAGCAAAGAAGGAATCTTTCAAAACAAACAAACAAACAAACAAAAAAAATCATCATATCACATTTCAGTTGCGGTATTGCGGTATTGCAACAGGCATCTGATAGACAACATTTTTAGAGGAGGATTTTATTGACTGACTAGAGGAAGATACATTTTTTTGACTTATCACTACCCTCTGTAGTCTGTACTCAGTACAAGTGTATAACAACACAGGATACTAAGAACACCATCCTTACAGGATGTTACTGGGAAGTTGCTCTCAGGGACTAGGGACTAGACAAGTCAAGATTAAATATAAATATATGAAGCTAAATACAGAATGAAGAAAAAAGAGAGCTGGGGCTAACAGGAGAGGGACCTGAAACTTACAGCAAAAGCCACACAGGGTGATTTAAATCTAGGAAGTTTTTCTGGATATCAAAGTACTATAAAAAGGACACTGTAGTGTCCTTGATACTTATGTATTTACTTATGTATATAACAGCAAATTATGCACAATTACAAGAAACTAACTATAAACCAACCCCACATCTAACCCAAAGTATGTTGTTAATTAATATTACTCAATGCCAAAATATATAATTGCGCTGTAACACCTTAAATACAGTGTAACAGCAAACTGTCTTGATAATGTGCATTGTCAGTAAAATATTGAAGTTCAATGCTGCTGAATTGTTTTTATTTATATATATATTTGATAGTAACACTTTTTAAGGAATTCTGATGGAAACTGTAAGAACTGTAGAGTAGAGGATGGAAAATGTTTTATAAGTACATAAATAGGAATTACTATAATTTACAGTTTAAATCAAAATAATAAACAACAAAAAAATACATGTATTTTTACAGTATATTGTTACATTTGTATATATATTTTTTTTACATTTAATTTATGGTTGTTTATTTATGTTTTAGTTATTTGCTGTTATATATTATGTGCATTTTTCTGTATTTTGTTTGTTTTGTATTTCTGTTTGTACTTTTTATATGCTGTACCAGAGTTTATGAAAGGGTCAGTTATGATGAACTTTGAATTAAGTTACAAAGCTAAATTTGTGCCATCCATAATGGTTGGCACATTCACCATTAATCAGTTAATGAACATGTCTACCACAAATTTAATATAAATTATCATTATTATCAGTGCACTGTATATATAATGTCTACTGCAGCTACATTTTTGTATGTAGTTTCAAACTGGAACGTTGTGAACTTTAAATTACATTTAAGGGTTTTTGTTTGGTGGGGGGGGCAAGGTGTCTTGTTGTAATTTCTGCACTTCATACTGAGCCTAGTGGTCAGCTGTCCATTCCTCTTACGGTACCCATGCCTTTCCTCTTTCATCACGATGGGACATTTGAGGGACGGCATCATTTCTCACTGCCTAATATTGACACCCCCAATTATTGCTGCTCTTGCCTGCTAAAGATTAGTCAAAAGCCTGAGGCAGGCCATATTTTCACAACCCTTTCAGTTTCATAGTGCTATAACTCAGTATAAGGTCAGCCAAGAACCACACGGTTAAAGAGGAACAGGCCTGGGGTTAATTGAAAAACGTTGTACCTGGCATCTCCCTCACTTTCGACAGCACCACAGTCTCAAGAGCAGAAACAGTCTGCTAGGTGTTAAAGTCATCATGCCATTTAATGGGATCCTCTTCATGTAATGTGAAAAGCTTTTACCAGGACACCCTTTCAAATTATGCGTCTGCAGCTGGAAGGTCTCATTTGCAGACATTTCCCCCCGGCATGAGATGAGCCTGCTTTAGTGATTCTGTGACTCGACTGTGCTTTCCAATAGCCTGGGTTTGCTTAGACAAAGCAAGGACATTGAGTAATATAAAAACTGTCAGTTTACATGACGAAGTGGTGTTGTGCAAAATGATTCTAACAGTGCATTGTTAGAGAGGCGCGTTTTGCTGGGGCTATGCTCAATAAAGCTAAATAAATGCAGATAAAAGGGCCAGATAGAATGTGATGGTGCAGCCGCATTGTGGGGGAAAGCGGCCGCTGATCCATGGCCTCTATTATAGCCTGTGTTCAGTGACACAAATGCTCTCTCTTGTTGCTCCTTTCACCCTTGAAGACTTCAGCCCCTGTCTGTCTGTGAAACGCATTTAGACCACTCACCCACAAAGTCAAACTTCTCCATCTTTCTTCACATGCACATGCACATGGTAAATGTCTATATAAAGATTAAACAAAGTTATTTAACTTCTTAATAAATGTATTTATATAACACATACGTACAGACAGACACACACATAAAATCTATAAATAAAATAATGTACAATACATAGTGCCTTATTTTATTGTGATGTTGATGTATATTTATATAACTAGAAACTTTATATTTTAACTTATATGAAATGTTGTGTATGTGTGTGTGAATGTGATATAATATATTGTTATAACATTACTATTCACTAATGATCTATTTATATATTCATATCTATTCACAATTTTTAATTTAATTTTATTTTATTTTATTTTGGCCTTCTAAACATGAATCAAACAAGTGAAACATTTGTGTTGCAGTTTACATGTGTAATGTATGTTTTCCCTTGTTGTACTTGCTCCACACATGCAGTTTGGTTTGATCAGCAGATGTTCGCAGTCTTTAGCTGTTTGTTCTCGCTCCACATATGTCTACTCAGACTAGCCATGATGGATGAAAGTCTCCCAGAGCTGGGCCAGTCGCCAGCTGACTGTGAGCAATGGATTCACCCAGTGACACCGTGATTAGCTCTAGTGCTGCAAGCATGTTTCAGCACCAGGCACAGGCACGTAGCTCCCTCTGTTTCCTGCATCCACAGGAGTGGGCAGTAGTGAGTGTGGATGCAAGAATGAGGTTTGTGTGTATGTTACAGACTATGTGAAAGAGAGAGAAAGCACTAACTAAAGAGAGCCAGAGAGTCAGGACCATGATTCCCTCACATAGCATTACTTTGGACTTGTGGCATGAAGTCTAGTCCAAATTGCAGCTTATTCTGTCCAAGAGCAGCCCACTTGAGAGAGAATGAGACAGTCTGACTGACATGTAAAGTGACTCGAAATATAATATATATGAAAATATATGAAGTAGCATTTTTGTGTTTAATATGCATGTAGCTGGTCAGTGAACGGACTGTGGGTGGTCTGTGGGTGTGCTGCCTGAGGCTGAGAGTAAAACCACGGTGCTGTCCATCACAGCCTGATCCTGTTGCTCATTTGCATACTGCAGCAGCTCATCAGACGAGGTATGGGGGACCATCAGTACCCACACATATCCCCCTCACCACACTGACCCTGCAGCTCTCCTCATTAATCAGTGGTGCTAGAAGCATACTGTATCTTCAACAAAATAAAACAGAACTGTGGCTCCTACAAGCAATTTTAGAAATTGAACAGATTATCAGTTTTGCAATGGAACATTTGGACAAAATCATTACACAAATTAAAATCATAAGAAAAAAAAAATAAAAATCAGGCTTTTATGGCCCATCTGTCATTAGTGACAGATTATTTTTATTATTATTATTATTATTATTATTATTATTATCCCTCCCAGTAATATAGTAAGATTATTTTTTATGATCATTGTGGTGTACAAATAAACCTTCCTTAAAAGCCTGTGTGTGTGTGTGTGTGTGTGTGTATATATATATATATATATATTACAGCAAAACAAGATGTGCACCACAACCTTAAGATGGAAAATTGTAGAATGATACTAAAAGGCATTTTATTTGATAAGTACTTAACTTGCTCGGTCAGATAGCAGAAAGCATAGTGTACTTTTTTTTTTTTTTTTTTCACCAAAGTTTTGATCATGTTGATCATTTAGAGTTTGGCGAATCAAATATGATACAGTAGGCTTTATTGGATTAAGGAATATTTGTTATTGCATCCATGTCTTCTGTTTAATTAGCACCAGCCTGGTCTTGCAGCTTCTGACAAACTTCAAAGTTTGCTGGCCTCCAAGGTCTGAGATTGCTTAAAGCATGACATGTGTGGCGGAGGGGATGATTAAGAAAAATTAGCTCCTCTCACAGCGCTGACGGAGAGCTCAAGCACAAATTACAGGCTTTGAATCTACATTTAGGCCAAACAGGGTCTCAAGATAGTTGTTTTCTGGGAACGATCAGACAAAATAGCTGAAGATTATACAGAAGGAAGTGGACAGCATGTTTTCTTGGGAAACCATGCATGATGATATTATTCAGAGGTTTTGAGGTTACAATATTGTGACAGGCGCTGAGGGGTTCATCTATAAAATATTTAAGCAACATGCCACAAGAGGCTGTGGTAAAATCATTTAAATGCACTGTCCCATGGCTGCTATGGCTCTTATAAAATGGTGGCATATAAAACAGAAATATGATATTGGACACAAATGTCAATAATAGTATCATTTGATAGTAATTATAATCACAATAAACATTTCTTCCTTCATGCAATATAAATCATTAGGATAACTGTATAGGCTTGTTACCATTTCTTGCAACATACAATTTTTATTAAGTCAGTATCTGCAAAAAAAAAAAAAAAAAAACGGAGAGTGAAACTATACACTTTATAAATAAATTAGACCAGGCTTTGCTTCTTAGTTTCCCTGCATTTGCGATGAGTAGAACGTATTTCCCTCAAATAACCATTTCAAGGCATGAATTAACACACACACACACACACACACAAAAGTAAACACAATGTTAGAGAAGGGTAATCAAATACAAACTTTCAGATAAATAGTGTAGATATAGATGGACATTGAAGATTGTTGATTTTATTTTTAGTGTTGCTTCTAGGGAAAATGTGAATTCTGTGTTTGTTTTCTTGATGCTTCTTTTTTCCTGCGCTGTAAGGAAGTTCACATACCAAATGAAACCCAATCATTTATTGTACAGACAAGGTATTGTGTGAGTCCAGGTGTACATCTGGCTCAAGATAGCTCCAAGGACGTGCCCTTGGTTAGTTGGCTGATTTAGTGTTGTGCAGTGCTGCTCTTCAGATTTTTCCAAGCCCAGACTGGAGCAGACAACTCCACAGAAATCCCTTGTGTTTTTTATTTCTTAAATATTCTGAGTAATTGTATGATGCTTTTAGTCACAAATAGTGTTCTACCGTTAACCATGTGTAAATCCAATCTGCATGCATGAGACAGTTTCTTTGTGGTCATATCAGTATTGGCCAGTAAATGTGAGTAAACTAAGAACTAAGAAAATCACATTCAGCTTGACAACATTCACATTTAAGCACACATTAATCTTTGTTTGACAATAGCAGGAAAATTGTCTGTTTGAAGATAAAATGGTTTCTCCATGAGATTGCGTGGTATGTGACGACTAATGTACTTCAGCAGTTAATTGTGTCTTTGTAATTGTCTCTGGAGACATCAATATATTAGCTAAGCTGGAAGCTCTGTGTAAACCATGAGAGAGCCTTAATCACGCCACAGGAGGGGACCACGGACTGTTTCTCTGCCCCAAAAACTTTGTGCAGTTTTTTTTGACAGCCACCAGTGAGGTTGTTATATTAATGAAAGCCTCCTCCACACTTCGTATTTATCTTCCTGACAGCTGCATCCCAGTTGAGCACTTATCAAAGGTTTCGCATCGTTTTTAGAGTTTTATTTGGGTTACCTTTGAGCCCAAGCGCATTTCTCCCATCAGGACATCTGATGGTGGTCAGACAATTGGTGATCACCATGCTTTGTTTCTATTTGTGACAGGTAAAGTGGCGATTCGGCCCCATTTTTAGACATGTCGGAAGGGTGATGGTGAGTTTTTATGATTTACAATAATCTGTATCTGAGTCTGTGAATTAAATTAACCTGAGTCTTGAACATTTTTGTGATCATTTTATTGTGATTTTGCATTTTGAAGTTCATTGTAATCACAGTTTCTTTGGTGTTGTTTGGTCAGGTTTTGCAACAACATCCTTAAATGAAAACAATTTTGGGTAGACTACTCTGTTAAGGGTAGGATTTTGTTTCTTAAATTTTAATGTGGGCTCAATATTGTAACCTACAGTAGCTTGACAGAGTAAATGTACCAGGTTAGCTTTCCACTTACCAAAATCCTATTTTCCAAAGAGTGACAAAAGAAATTCTTAATTCACAAAGAATAGGCAAAATATGATATCATAGCTCTTGCCTGTGTGAACAGCATTTTTTTTTTTCAGTCTATTTGGCTTTCACCGTAATGTCTGCTCCATATTGCAGAGTTTTCTGGCCAACCACATTAGGCAAAAAGAGACTGTCTGGCAGACATGCAAAGTGTCCAGCCACAGTTTATATTTTGTTTTCACATGGCCATAGGGATGAGGTTATCAGAAATTGTATTTAAAGATAATAGGGGTTAGGTTCTTAATAATGTTTATCTGAAAGATCCTGAGATCCTCATAATCTCATTTTTTTTTTAGGTTATCAATCCTTTTTGTTGGTCCTTTTATTTTTTATTCTGTTTGTCTCTTCACCCCATTGCTTTGTCACATCAATGTGAAACTGAACTAAATTACGGATTATCATATTGCATCCAAATTGCAATTTAAGTAAGATATTTGTGGAGGTAAATTGTGCAGCATATCAATAGGATAAAGAAAATTGAGCATCTGTGACTAAATCACTCTGTCAATCACATCAAATATATTAATAATAAATCAACATCTCACCTAGTCTCAGTTTCAGATGACACTCCATGGAACGCCCACAGTCTGTGCACTGTCTGCGTTTCATATTGCAAACAAAACAGAAATCATCTGGCAAGTTCTCATTTGAGATGAATATAACCTTACCTGATCTGTGCAGCTTTATAAAAAAAATAAAATAAAATAAAAAAATAAAAAAAAACACACTGGTTCATTACTCTAATTCAATTCAACCCCTAAATGAAGCCAAAGCAAAAAATTGTGGCTGGTCACTTAACATATCCATCAGATGGTTTCTGCTTATTTAAGTACAATAGTACCAGAATAAGATGCAATATTGATCGAACCTCATGCTATTTAGGTCTGGCAACACAAAGACTGAAATTCATTATTTGAAATGTAGTCTCTGGATTTATTTCTCTAAAACTTCTGGTTTGCTATAAGTAGGTTGTCATAGAACTAAACATAACATGACTACTTAACACAGTTGCTTCTCTTTTATAGTTTTACTCTGTCTTCATCACTCTCTCCAAGCATGCTTATTATGAGAGGTCAAAAACCGCAAGGTGAATAATACAATATAAGAAACAAAACAAACAATCAAGAACAAGAAACTCAATTAGCATGCAAAGTTCTTTGTAAGGCTGCTCCTATAAAGTCAACTCATTAGATTAGCTTTGGTCTCTGTGGTGACACTACAGAAAATTAAAAGATTAAAAATAGATTTTGATACAGAGCCAAAAAGAATAAATGACTGCTGTGGAGCTAAACAATTTTTATGTGATTGCATTTGGTGGCTGTGAGTTTGCGTGCACTTATGAGAAATGTATTAGCAGTGTTGGGGAGTAACTAGTTACATGTAACGGCGTTACGTAATTTAATTACAAAATTATTGTAACTGTAATTAGTTAGTTACTACGAAAAAATGAGTAATTAAATTACAGTTACTTATGAAATTTTTAACGATTACAAAGGGGATTACATTTGAATATTTACACACATCCACATACAGATTTAACTGATTTCTTTCCCAAATTGCACTGACTATTCTGAGACATACCGCCCTAATAATTTCCGGGATGCGGAAATACAGTCATTCATAAAAACGGAATGCCTAACGCGGACGGAATATGCCACATTTTGGATGACTAAATCAAAAGTAGGTCAGTAGCCTACACTTGAATCAAAACATGACATGGACTAGTGTCTGTGAATATTAAGCCCCAAAAATGCAATATATGACTTGCACATTCTGCCTGTCTGTGGAAATCAGGCGCGGACTGGACACCGGGAGAACCGGGACAATTCCCGGTGGCCTGGCAGCCGATTTTGCCCCACTATTTAATATCATTATTGTATAATTGCCTGCCGAATGTACTAAAGCGATCATTTGCGAATCCGCCATTTGATAATTAAATCTCTAATAAGTCATGAAGTGTTAGTCATGACTCGCGCGCTCTCCGCGCCTCCGCCAAACGGTTCAGTCTGGATCAGACTCCGAGTAATCAATGCGAGAGAGAGAGAATAGAGTGGAGTGTGGAAGCGCACAGCTGGAGCACAGAAGCAGAACTACTGTTCAGGGTTTCAGGTCAGTTTCATCTGTAAAGATGCTTTTTTGTCTTTGTTTTTTTTTTATTTATTTAATCAAGCAGCAGCACGTTGCTCATCAGTCATCACTCAAAATACTATATAAAGGCCATCATTATTATCAGTTGTAATAATACAGTAGGAATTTAGCTGAAAAAAAAAATCAGATTTTTCTTAGGTTTAGCTACGGCAGTACGTAGCTACGACAGTACGTAGCTACGACAGACAACACAACCCTTACGAAAATTAACATTTTAATATTTAACTACAAATCCAGAGAAAATGGTTACTATTGTTTAACTGTGGTAACCAAAAATGTAAAATTATTTTACAAATGTATTTATTTAAAAATAAATACAAATCCATTTGCAAAAAAACAAACAAAAACAAAACAAGGTTATTTTACTTTTGTATAGGCTAATAAAAGCATGTTTAACTTTTGTAAGGGAAAAACATGACTCATGTACAGTATTAGGATTTTTCTATAAAGATATTGTATTGTAGAGTATTGTATTGTAAAGTATAGTTTTGTTCAATCTTGAGTATTAAAGTCATGAGAGAGATGGATAACAGGGCAAAATAAAGAGACTGAAGAGAAAAATGGAAGTGAAGGTGCAGTTCAGGAGAGAACTTTTAATTATTTTGCATTTCCCCAAATTAAAGATTTAAACCTTTTTTATGTCAGGTCCATACAAAAAAATAGTTTTGTCCATGAATTTGTTTGTATGAGTTTGAATTTTCCAGTCTGAATTTTTTTCCCAGTCCGCCCCTCCTGTAAATTAATGGCAAAGACATGGTTTCATTTACTACACATAGGCCTACTGAAGCTCGCAGTGTTTTCAACCTCTGCTGCCTCAATATAGGAGTACACGAGCACATAAACATAATTTCTAGAACTGCTTTGTGTCACTTAATGTGCATTTTACTTATTTTGAGAAAACTATCATCATATACAAAGAGACAGCAGTTTAAAAAAAACACCAATGTTTCAGGAGTTTAGTACACAGAATACGTCACACTCTTATTAGATAACTGTATTTAAGTTGATGTATATGCTTTTATTTATTATTCTTTAATTTTCACAAATTTAGAAAAGTAATCAAAAAGTACTCAAAAGTAATTAGTTACATTACTTTAATAAAGTAATTGAAAAAGTTACACTACTATTACATTTTAAACAGGGTAACTTGTAATCTGTAACCTATTACATTTCCAAAGTAACCTTCCCAACACTGTGTATTAGTCTTAGTATTAGTTTTTTGTCTAAATGGTTCCATTAAGAACCTTTAACGTCTGATTCTTCAGATTATAAAAAAGCTAAGAAAGAGTTGGTTCTTTAAAGAACCTGACTGAATGTTTTTTTTTTTTTTTGGAATCAAAAATGGCTCTTCTATGGCATCACTGTGAATAACCTTTTAAGCACCTCTATTTTTTAAGAGTGAAAGGTGGGAGCTGAGGGATTTATGGCCAAGAATTACACAAGACATTTATTTAATGTCAGGTCTCAGAGAATGCTGGACAGAAAGCCAGTTATTGATCCTATTTAAATATCAGAGTCTAAGGTCTGTGGTGTTTAAACTTTGGCAAGCAAAATAGTTTGATATTTCTTTCAGATCTCTAGATTTTTTAGATACATGTAAGCTTTTTTTTTTTTTTTGAAAAAGTTACATTTTATCTAATTATTACTATTCAGTTTAAATGACTAAATATCGTTTTCCTGTCACTCAGTTTGATTTAGCTGATTTAATCATATTTCACAACCTCAGTTTAAAGCTGGAGCATTTTATTTCAACTGTAGATAGAGAGAATGTCTGAATAAACTAAATCCATCATTATTTTTTTAGCAACACTTATCTAATTAAATAAATAAATGATGATTAAATAAAAGTTTATAATTTTAAATGTCAAAAATGTGAGGAAGACTAATTAATATGACTTTAATCAGATACATCATGTCTTTTAATGCCTCAATTTAAATACCACGCTAAGAGAAAATGGTCCACATTCTTTTCTTGGGCCTTAAAATGTTTCAGGTTCTCATTCTGAAAGTCTTAATGGCACAAGAAAGGAATAAATTAAACCAAAGGCACTAATTAATTTCAAATTCTTCAGAGGGAAATAGATTAATTTCTGTAACATTTGTCATTTGCTTAAAACATTTATCCTAGACAAAATTAGAAATGAGGGGAAAACTGAACCAGTGGCCAGCATTGATTGATGATGTGGTCAGGTGCAGTCATAAATGCACCAATGTCAAAGCTCTCTCTAAGTTGGTCAGAACGGGTGACTGCTCGCTTGAAGGATATGCTGCATGTGACGGTGGAGACATTCACACTGTGGTCTTGAAGGACGAGAGGCCAGGGACACTACAGTCCCCCTGTGTGCTTGAAATGAGCCTTTGCCGCAGTTGCTTCCTCCTTTTCACTCTCTCTCTCTCTCTTTCTTACCCTGTGGACTCCTAATGACTCTTTTCCGCTGATCTGTGAAGAAAAAAAGAAAACGGCCCCCTTTAGAAGGAGAACCGGCCAACCTGTTATTTCTTGTCCATTGTCCCGGCTTTAATTGAGAAAATCAATTTGTCATGACACTTTGCCAATAATGTAATTCCCCCTTTCTTCCAGCTTTCTTCATCTGCTATGTACAGCAGCTGGAGGAGAGCTGAATGGTAAAGAGGGTGAATACAATGGCATCTCACTCTGTAGTTTTGTTTGTGTGTTTTTCTCTTATTTGTCACCCTCCTGTTACTGTAATCATGCATCATCATGATGCAACTGCCTGCAGGACTTCCCTAGGCCTCTGCAGTGCAGGCAGAATGACACAGTCTGTGACTGCTTTTCTTGCCTCCAAAAAGCAAGTGCTGGCTGTGGAGGTCCAATATCATTGGTTGGACATAGTAAATGAATGCACCCCCTTCATCTGAACAATCTCATAATGAGTCTCACGGTCTTGTAAAAGCTCAAAATGGGTACAATGAACAAAACAGGTTTTATAGGATTGATGCAGAAAAAATCTCCAGTTTATGAATCTGTTAAAAACGACTGATTACCATACAATTTGAAATGGTGCTATTGAAATAAATTTATTAGAAGCTATTGCTGCTTTTTTCTATAGCTTGATCACAGGCTTTCTGAGCAGTTGTTAATTAGGAAAAAATATTTAGATATGTTTTGTTTTCATTTGCTGGGAAAACACTTATAGTATGATGCATTTTCCAGAGTTTCTTGGCATATATGTAGATAAGAAAACTTGTTTTGGTCATGAGCTGACACTTTTTAATGAATCGAGAGAAGGATTCAGTGACTCAAGCAGTAGTATCCAGCTGCATACCCGCAGCGCCAGCAGTTTCAAGCCAGCAGCATCATGTTTATTACTAATAGATACAAACAAAAAGTTAGTTCATATTGCATGAACAAATGAGAACATATACAACTTTTTAATTAAGGAAAAAATAAATAAAAACACTTGAATTTGAAGGAGAAAATCAGATGGAGTTTGGTACTACTTCTACTTACATCATGCGTGACCTTTCCAACGTGATAAGATGCTGTAAACTGTGAAGTTGCGGACGTGCATGGATGAGCTAGTGCAAGATAAGAATTTGTGTTTACAATGTATATAAAGGTTTTTATTTTTATTTTTTTTATTATTATTTTTTTTTAGAAAATGACCAGTTATTTCACTAGTTAATTCACTTATTCCTTGGCTGGATTCTTGTAGAGCCCTTTGAAAATGCATTGAAACTGCAAATTTGAACTTCAATTCAATTTGGTCCATTTTGAAGTCCACTATAAGCAGAAAAACCTTGAAAGGAAGACATGAACATCCTGGATGACATGGGGGTGAATAAATTATATATATATATTGAAAGTGAACTAACTACTTTAATTCATCTGTGATTAATATTATTTCCTTCATTTTAATGTTAATGTTGTTACAAATAGTAATATACTGTGTTTAACCATATGAAATTCAAAATTTATATTTAATATAAAGTCTTGAACAAGTGAAATGTGCTTTTCTCTATATATTAAAAAAACAGTAATACGTTCAAATAGTGATATATAGCTAAAATAAAACTCATTAGCAACTTCTAAAACAAACAAACTTTACATAACAAATAATCAGCTTAAAACAGAAAAAACGTCTCAAGGTTACGAATGTAACCCTGGTTCCTTGAAGGAACGAGACACTGCGTCAAGCGCTTTGGGGAATGTCCCTGACGAGACCGACTCTGAATATCGTGTGCAATCTTTCCAATGGAAGGGCGTGACGTCACGGGCGGGGTGACGTAGCGACCAGGAAGCTATAAAGGCACCTGCCACGCAGCTGGCTTCAGATGCCGGGAGTATGGCTCTGCGACGCAGCGTCTCGTTCCTTCAAGGAACCAGGGTTACATTCGTAACCTTGAGACGTTCCTTTTCAGGAATTCGAGCTGTGTCAAGCGCTTTGGGGAACGATGTGCCCATGCTGCCAGACTTCCAAATCCCTGCCTAGTGTGTATCCAAAGAGCACAGCTAAGACGAGAGAACAGAAGAGCCCGGAGTGGCTCGCATATCAAGGTCATAAAATCTGGCAAATGTAGAGGGCGTGGATCATCCCGCAGCGTTGCAGATGTCCAAGAGGGACACACCTGCTAGAGAGGTCTTAGAGGCAGCCATACCCCGAGTGGAGTGAGCCTTGGCTCCCAAAAGAAGGGGAAGACCAGAGGACTCATAGGATACGTTGATAGCCTCGACTATCCAACGACTAAGGGTCTGTTTAGAGGCAGGAAAACCCGTTTTAGGAAGACGGTAGCAAACAAGCAATTGGTCAGATTTTCTCCACAGGGCAGCTCTGTGGACGTATGCGTCCAGCGCTCGAACTGGACACATACAGTTTAGCTTCTCCTGGTCTGGCTTCCGAAAGGGAGGAGGGCAGAAGGCCTGCAGTACTATGGGTTGTGGAGTAACAGAGGGAACTTTAGGAACATAACCCGCTCGATGGTATAAGAATGCTTTGGCCATACCAGGGGCAAAGTCTAAGTAGGTAGGGGCCACCGAGGGGGCCTGAAGATCTCCAACTCTCTTTAGAGAAGTAATAGCCAGTAACAGGGCAGTCTTAAGGGTCAGATTTCTATCTGATATATCTTGAATTGGCTCGAATGGAGCTTTACAGAGAGCCTCTAACACCACAACAAAGTCCCACGGGGGAATACGGGACTGGAGGTCTCAGCCTCAGTGCACCGCGGAGGAAATGTGTAACTAGGGGGTGTCTACCCACTCACTGACCATTGAAAGGGACGTGGTAAGCAGCTATGGCCGCCACGTACACCTTTAAGGTGGAGTGAGTTAACCCCGCAGAGAGCCTAGCTTGGAGAAACTCAAGAACTGTACCAACTGGGCAGTTAACAGGGTCAAGCTGGCGGTCTCTGCACGATGAGGTGAAGAGCTTCCACCTCAGGGCGTACAGTTTCCTCGTAGAGAGAGCTCTGGATTGGAGGAGGGTCTCAACAACCTCGGTTGAGAGACTGGAAGCTATGAACTGTGCCCCCTCAGGGGCCACACCCACAACTTCCACAACTCCGGACGAGGGTGAATTATTTTGCTCTGCGCCTGAGAGAGTAGATCTGTCCTGATCGGAATCTCCCATGGAGAGCCGTCGATGAGAGAGATCAGATCTGCAAACCATAATGGGCCCGACCAGAACGGGGCTAGTAATAGCACTCGTTAGCTTGTCATTAGCATTTTCATTCGAACCTATCGCTGTTTTCTTTTCTCCTCTCGCTCCAGTTTTTCACAAGTTCATCAAACAACCGCAGTAAGAAGTTTCATCAAGCACGGTGAGTAATGGCTTCTCCTATCATTGTTTCTTGCACCTCTTGCCACAGGTACAGTTTATCTATCTCTGTCGCTGATGAGGGATTCACATGTGATAAATGCAGGGAAATAGTTAGGCTGACAGAGAAGATTTCAGAATTAGAGACACGCATCCAAACTTTAATTGAGGACAGTAGGAATGTTAGGGCTCTAGATACGGCTTTGGATGCGTCTAGCTCAGGGATTCCTGTACATTGTTCGGTTCCGGAAACAGAGCCCCAGCAGCAGGGCAACTGGGTGACGGTGAGGCAGCATAGTCGTGGGTCAAAACACCGCTCTTCTGTTCCGATCAAAACATTAAACAGGTTCTCCCCACTCAGTGATGCACCCACTGAGAAACCTGATGAAAGTGCTCTAGTTATTGGTGATTCTATTGTACGGAACGTGAATATCGAGACACCAGCCACCATAGTCAAATGTTTACCGGGAGCCAGAGCGCCTGACATCTTGGCAAATTTAAAAGTGCTGGCTAATGCTAAACGTAAATACAGTAAGATTGTTATTCATGCCGGCGCAAATGATGTTCGACTTCGCCAGTCGGAGATCACTAAAAATAACATTAAAGAGGTGTGTGAACTTGCAAGCACGATGTCAGACACTGTAATATGCTCTGGTCCCCTCCCTGCTTACCGTGGTGATGAGATGCATAGCAGATTGTCATCACTCAATGGCTGGATGTCTAAGTGGTGCCCACAGAATAACATAGGTTTCATAGACAATTGGACGAGCTTTTGGAGCAGACCTGACTTGTTTAAAAGAGATGGTCTTCATCCCTCCTGGGGTGGCGCCACTCTTCTCTCTAGAAATATGGCAAATAGTCTTAGTGTTTATACTTGACTAACTGGGGCCCAGGTCAGGAAGCAGACAGACTGGCTAAACCGACTGTCTGCTAGCTGCCTCCCGTCACAGAGGTCAGTTAATTCTCAGCACATAGAGACTCTTTCACCTAGAAATCACACTATAGAGACTGTGTCTGTTTCCCGAACTAGAAAATACAAAAAACGTCCAAACCAAGTTAAGATTAACAATTTAATTGAGGTTCAACAAATAAAAAACAGAAGCAATATGAATAAACAAATGATAAAGCTTGGCTTTTTGAATATCAGATCCCTTTCTACGAAAACACTTTTTGTAAATAAAATGATCACTGATCATAATATAGATGTACTCTGTTTGACAGAAACCTGGCTAAAACCTGATGATTACATTATTTTAAATGAGTCCACCCCCCAAGATTACTGTTATAAACATGAGCCACGTCTAAAAGGCAAAGGTGGAGGTGTTGCTTCAATTTATAACAACGTTTTCAGGATTTCTCAGAGGGCAGGCTACAAGTATAACTCGTTTGAAGTAATGGTACTTCATATAACATTATCCAAAGAAACAAATGTTAATGATAAATCCCCTGTTATGTTTGTACTGGCTACTGTATACAGGCCACCAGGGCACCATACAGACTTTATTAGAGAGTTTGGTGATTTTACATCCTAGTTAGTTCTGGCTGCAGATAAAGTTTTAATAGTTGGTGATTTTAATATCCATGTTGATAATGAAAACGATGCATTGGGATCAGCATTTATAGACATTCTGAACTCTATTGGTGTTAGACAACACATTTCAGGACCTACTCATTGTCGAAATCATACTCTAGATTTAATACTGTCACATGGAATTGATGTTGATGGTGTTGAAATTATTCAGCCAAGTGATGATATCTCAGATCATTATTTAGTTCTTTGCAAAATTCATATAGCCAAAATTGTAAATTCTACTTCTTGTTACAAGTATGGAAGAACCATCACTTCTAACACAAAAGACTGCTTTTTAAGTTATCTTCCTGATGTATCCAAATTCCTTAGCATATCCAAAACCTCAGAACAACTTGATGATGTAACAGAAACTATGGACTCTCTCTTATCTAGCACTTTAAATAAAGTTGCTCCTTTACGCTTAAGAGAGAGAGCAGCCCGAAAAATGGAGCGTAGCTGGAGGAAAACAAAACTAGAGGTATTTCGTATTGCTTGGCGGGAAAGTAAAATATCCTACGGAAAAGCATTAAAAACTGCTAGATCCGATTACTTTTCTTCTCTTTTAGAAGAAAACAAACATAACCCCAGGTATTTATTCAATACAGTGGCTAAATTAACGAAAAATAAAGCCTCAACAAGTTTTGACATTTCCCAACACCACAGCAGTAATGACTTTATGAACTACTTTACTTCTAAAATCGATACTATTAGAGATAAAATTGCAACCATTCAGCCGTCAGCTACAGTATCACATCAGGCAGTGCACTATAGACCCCCTGAGGAACAGTTCCACTCATTCTCTACCATAGGAGAGGAAGAATTGTATAAACTTGTTAAATCATCTAAACCAACAACATGTATGTTAGACCCTATACCATCTAAGCTCCTAAAAGAGGTGCTTCCAGAAGTCATAGATCCTCTTCTGACTATTATTAATTCCTCATTGTCATTAGGATATGTCCCCAAAACCTTCAAACTGGCTGTTATTAAGCCTCTCATCAAAAAACCACAACTTGACCCCAAAGAACTAGTTAATTATAGACCAATCTCGAATCTCCCTTTTCTGTCCAAGATACTAGAAAAGGTGGTATCCACACAATTATATTCCTTCTTAGAGAAAAATGGTATATGTGAGGATTTCCAGTCAGGATTTAGACCGTATCATAGTACTGAGACTGCTCTCCTTAGAGTTACAACGATCCGCTCTTATCATCTGATCGTGGGTGTATCTCTCTATTAGTTTTATTGGATCTTAGTGCTGCGTTTGACACAATTGACCACAACATTCTTTTGCATAGACTTGAACACTTTGTTGGCATCAGTGGAAGTGCATTAGCATGGTTTAAATCGTACTTATATGACCGCCATCAGTTCGTAGCAGTGAATGAAGATGTATCCTATCGATCACAAGTGCAGTATGGAGTACCTCAAGGCTCAGTCTTGCAGTTTAACACACTCTTGCAGTTTAAATCTAGATTAAAGACCCATCTCTTGAACCTGGCATACACATAACATACTAATATGCTTTTATTATCCAAATCCGTTAAATGATTTTTAGGCTGCATTAATTAGGTAAATCGGAACCGGAAACACTTCCCATAACACCCTATGTACTTGTTACATCATTAGAAGAATGGCATCTACGCTAATATTTGTCTGTTTCTCTCTTGTTCCGAGGTCACCGTGGCCACCAGATCCAGTCTGTGTCCAGATCAGAGGGTCACTGCAGTCACCCGGATCCAGTACGTATCCAGACCAGATGCTGGATCAGCACCTAGAAAGGACCTCTACATCCCTGAAAGACAGTGGAGACCAGGACAACTAGAGCCCCAGATACAGATCCCCTGTAAAGACCTTGTCTCAGAGGAGCACAAGACAAGACCACAGGAAACAGATGATTCTTCTGCACAATCTGACTTTGCTGCAGCCTGGAATTGAACTACTGGTTTCGTCTGGTCAGATTAGAACTGGCCCCCCAACTGAGCCTGGTTTCTCCCAAGGTTTTTTTCTCCATTCTGTCACCGATGGAGTTTCGGTTCCTTGCCGCTGTCGCCTCTGGCTTGCTTAGTTGGGAACACTTCATCTACAGCGATATCGTTGACTTGATTGCAAATAAATGCACAGACACTATTTAACTGAACAGAGATGACATAACTGAATCCAATAATGAACTGCCTTTAACTATCATTTTTGCATTATTGACACTGTTTTCCTAATGAATGTTGTTCAGTTGCTTTGACGCAATGTATTTTGTTTAAAGCGCTATATAAATAAAGGTGACATTGACATTGACATAATAGAAGACAGACCCCGTCCCGGCGTACTCTCGCCAGAACTCCCGGGATCATAGCAATAGAGGGAAAGGCGTACAAATGAAGCCTCAGCCTGGTCTGTACCATAGCGTCCAGTCCCAGAGGAGCTGGGTGAACTAGAGAGAAACAGAGGGGACATTGCGATATCTCCTGAGTTGCAAAGAGGTCCAAAAACTCTCCATATCTACTTCACCACCTCGGGGTGAAGCCCCCCCCCGGCCTTGGCCCCTGTCTCGACAATACGTCTGCTCCCACAGTCCATCTCCCAGGAATATACACTGCTCCGAATGAGAGGAGTTTGTCCTGGGACCACAGAAGGATCTGGTGTGCCAGCTTGTACAAGGGGCGCGAATGCAGATCTCTCTGGTGACTGATATAAGAAATCGCCAATGTGTTGTCGGTGCGCACCAACACATGGTGACCTCTCAGGTCTGGGAGGAAATATTTCAATGCTCGATGCACAGCTAGCATCTCTAGACAACTGGTATGCCATGTCAGATGGCGACCGCTCCACAGACCGCGGACAGGGTGGCCACTCATGGCCGCACCCCAACCGGTGAGGGACGCGTCTGTCGCTAGCGTTACACGGCGACCAAGAGCTCCCAGCACCGGGCCCTGATTCAAGAACCAAGGTTTCTTCCACATGTCTAAGGCACGAAGGCATCGCCACATGACCTTGATAGTTTGTAATGGATTCCCCCTCGGGGAAAATCCCTTGGTCTTGAGCCACCACTGTAGGGGTCTCATATACAGGAGGTCAAAAGGTATCACGTTGGACACAGCTGCCATAAGCCCTAACAGTCTCTGAAACTGTTTGACAGTGAGTGACTGGCCTTCTTTGACTCTCTCGACTGATGTGAGGATCGACTCGATCCGAGCAGGAGACAGACGTGCCTGCATCATGGTCAAATCCCACACTACGCCTAGATAGGTGGTTCTCTGAACTGGAGAAAGTACACTCTTCTTGGGGTTTAATCTCAAACCCAGCTCCCCCATATGTGCGAGAACGACATCTCGATGTCGAACCGCCATTTGCTCTGATTGAGCTAAAATCAACCAATCGTCGATATAGTTCAGAATACCAGAGCCGCATCTACACATATCGTGAACGTGCGGGGTGAGAGTGCAAGGCCGAAGGGAAGTACTCGATATTGGTAGGCTTTGCCCCTGAAAGCGAACCTCAGAAACTTCCTGTGTTGTGGAAGGATGGATATGGAAGTATGCGTCTTTGAGATCTATTGTGACAAACCAGTCCTCAGATCTGATCTGTCTACAATCTGTTTGACAGTGAGCATTTTAAACTTCATTGACATTACTGAGAGGTTTAGATGACGTAAGTCTAAGATCGGACGCAACCCCTCATCCTTCTTTGGAACTATGAAATACCGGCTATAAACCCGGACTCCCTGTCTAGAGGAGGGACCACCTAGATGGCCTCCTTCCTTAATAGGGTATTCACTTCTTGTTCCATAACCAGAGCCTGCCGGGGGCCGACTATTGTCGGTGTAACCCCGTTGAATGTCGGTGGATGGCCGAACTGAATGCGATAGCCTCTTTCTACTGTGTGCAGCACCCATTAAGATACATTTGGCAGTAGATTCCACGCTGTTAACTAATGTACTAAGGGAATCCGTCTCTTGAGACTGACCTCTGGTGTAAGAGGCACCCAAAGGGGCAGCGAGCGTCTCAGCTCTGCTACGCTCACGGGTGGAAATAACTGAGAGCAGTGTTTGCTGGAAGCCGCTGCACCCTGAAACTCTGGCAGGGTTGGCAGACCCACCTCCCGAGGGCACTGAGGTGAGACGGGCACCATGTAATGAGGTGGACACTGCTCTACCCCAGTAGGGGCCGCCCTCAGTAGTCATGACCGAAATGCGTCATGACTTCTTGGCCGTGGACCTCCCAGCCTGAAGTACGCTCCATCGGATTCGGATTAGGCTGAGAAGTCACTGGCCCAGAGCGTTGCTTCAGCCTCTGGTCCCGAAGCGGCAACGCTCTGTTTGTATGCGGAGGGGGCTGCTCCCCCCAGCAGTCCCTCCAGTACATCTAACTTCATGAGTCAAATAACTGTCATTATGTTCCTCAGAATTTAATGCAATCAAACAATCAGACAAGTAAATTGATAGAACTAACTCCTCCTTATTAAATGGAGTTTAAATAACCAGACATGCAATCGGGTATGGAAAAATTCACATCAAAACTGAAAATGATGTAATACACGCGTTGCCTCGACAGCGCGCGAATAGCTTAGTCACACAAACAATATTAATCCCCTCGGAGATTAAATAGCTGCTCATTAACGCTGCCCGTATAATGTTAGGCATAACAATGTTTGTTGTATACTGTTGCTTATGCAACTTTATGTTTGTGCAACTACAAGCTCGCCGACACCCTCCGTGTCAATCTCCTCGGAGAAAGAAAGGCAGAGCGTCAATCCCGATGCTTTGGGGAGGGGGGGGGACCGAAGCTCGGGCTTCCGAACCCCGGAATCGGGCAGATCTGGTGGGTAAGGTAGGAGATAAGGACGTGCCCATCTCCATTCCTTCCAGCAGATCGATCTGCGAACCCAACGAATGCCGGCACAGCTCTGCCTCGGTGAAAGCGGGACCGGCATAACGAGTAACGCCGGCAAAGGCTCACTTCTCGAAGAGAGCCCTCCGGGATCGAAGTGCACGTGAAATCATAAACAGCACGCTTTAATCCCGGGCAGACCACGCACAGACTGTGTGTATCCCCGCCTCTAACGTTTAGCTTTGTTGAGTAGGGAGGAACACACAATCTGAACGCGGTCTGGATTCACCCTTCAAATGCCAGTCTTAGCTTTGCTCTCTGACATACTATAGCTACTTAAAGGAGCTAATAGTGACAAACGACAATAAATAAGACTGACAAGACAGAAAGACATGCACACACAGAGCGCTTGCTGAAGGACAAGAAGCTGAAGCCAGCTGCGTGGCAGGTGCCTTTATAGCTTCCTGGTCGCTACGTCACCCCGCCCGTGATGTCACGCCCTTCCATTGGAAAGATTGCACACGATATTCAGAGTCAGTCTCATCAGGGACGTTCCCCAAAGCGCTTGACGCAGCTCGAGTTCCTGAAAAGGAACTGAAGTATACTCCATTTGATAGCTTGAACGAACACAGGTGGTTAAGACATGCTTACTAAAATGTTTAATCTTTTTGCGCTATTTCTCTCCATAAGATATGACAAATAAAAATATAATTATACAGTATAGTCTCGGTTACCTGAAGAAGGGAACGGAGACGTCACGTCGGTGACCAACTAAATTGGGATATTGCTTCGATAGACCAATCTACTTCAAGTGTTATCTAAATGAGCCAATGCACATTGGCATGCAATTATTGCATCTAGCTGCCGCTGATCACAGCATGAGTATAATAAGGCAGCAGGTGCAATGCATACCAGGTGAAACACTGAAACAGAGACGCTGTGGAAGCCCCATCCTTCCAGAAGGAGTTTTTGGGAGCAAATACACATATAGCATCCGTTTAGGTGTATATGGAGAAATTTGAGGCGATTAAAACCCTCTTGGGGAGGCAGACGTCTGCCGGGGAAACCCGAGCTCTAAGCCTATACCGTGGACTATACGCATACAAGTACCGCTTAGGTCTCAATATGGAACCCAACCTTCCATGGTTCTCATGGATTCATCATAAAGTCCTGGCGCCGGACGTTCGGCTACGTCCAACTGCCTAGGGTAATGAAGGATCTGAACAAGGTCTACAGTAGGTACACTCTGGAGCACTTTTTGCAAGCCTACACTAACTGGGGTCTCTCAGTGCCACTACCCGTTTGAGGTGAGAACACAGGAGGATACCGGCTCTACACAAAGGCTATAGAATCTAGACAACGTGTTATGGGTCACCCAGCCTGCAGCTCTATAAATATCTGTCAGCGAGGTGCCACAAGCCAGCGCCCAGGAGGATGCAACACTTCATCCACAATCCAGTGGGCCATCCTCTGCTTAGAGACGGCATTCCCCTTCTGCCAGCCTCCATAAGAGACAAAGAGCTGGTCTGAGGTCCTGAAGCTTTATGTCCAACTACATAGCATCTCAATGCTCGGACGGGACAGAGCAAAGCCAGGGCTGGGTCTGCCTCCTCCAGGGGCAGTGCTTGCAGGTTCACCACTTGGTTTTTGAAGGATGTAGTGGGAATTTTGGGCATGTAGCCGGGCCAGGGCCTCAGGATTACCTGGGAGTCAGCCGGCCCAAACTCTAGGCACGAATCGTCGGCCCGAAAATGCATGCAGGTCCCCTACCCTCTTGATGGAGGCCAGTGCAAGCAGGATCAGAGTTTCAATGAAAGAAACCCTGCTGTAGTGATTTTAGCACTGTAGTCAGGTCCCAATAGGGTATAGAGAGGGGCCAGGAAGGATTTTACCTCCTGGCCCCTCTAAGGAACCTGATGATGAGGTCATGCTTACCTAAAGACTTCACATTCACTGGGTCATGGTACACAGCAATAGTGGAAACTTGGACTTTTAGGGTGGAGGGAGACAGCCTTCGCTCCAGCCCTTGCTGCAGAAAGGAAACCGGTTTCCGGTTTCCGTTTTCCGTTTGGGGCTTCCAGTTTCCGTTTGTCGGGGAGAGTTGAGACGGAGGCGGCACGTGGAGTTGGTTCTGGGTTACTGGATTTCATCAATTTGCAATAGGTTCCTGATCTAAACCTAAGTCGCTCGGTACGGATTGTCTAATAAACTCCTTGAAGACGGATTGATTCGGCTTCAGGTCTCAAATCTGACCCGCTGATATATTCGGCTTAACAGGCTCTGAAAACATCAAAATGGCAAGAAGAGGTGAGGACGACTCTGTGTCATTGCCTATGGTCCAGGAGATGCTTGAACAATTAAAGACTTACTTTAAAGAACTTCTTGATCAACAAGAGAAGAGTTTTAAATCCTGTGTTCAAGTGATTAAGGACTCTATGTCATGATCCCAGTTCTTTCTCTTTTCTATCTAATTACTAACTACTCTATGTGTGTTCGCATGGACAACCTTTTCAAAGATGTCCAAAGTGTGACTAAAGACATTCAGGTTCTAAAAATAAGTCTCCAGTTTTCTCATGCTGAAGTAGATGAGATAAAAGCTAAATCAAGCAAGATGGCAGAAAACCATCAGGCCATTGCAGAAAGTTTTGGTGAATACCACCAAGCTTCTTTAAACAACGGGTAAACTGGATTATATGGATAACATATCAAGAAAAAATATCATTGTGATCGATGGAGTTCCTGATGTAAAGTCTGAAACATGGATTTAAGCCGAAGCAAAAGTTAAGAAACTTTTTCTGGAGTATCTTAAAAAAGAACCAAAGCATATTGAATTTGAAAGAGGACTTCGAATTGGGAAATATGACTCTGCTGGACAACCAAGATCTATTCTGATTGAACTTCTACGGTACAAGGACAAACAAGAAATACTGAAGAGAGCAAAGTCCTTAAAAGGCACAAATATCTATATCAATGAGGATTACTCTGACAAGGTCCGCATGAAGCGAAAGGAACTGCTTCCAAAACTTAGAGAAGAGAGGAAAAAGGGGAACATCGCCTTCCTAAAGTATGACCAACTGACCAACATTCTCCTCGATCCAGTTAAAATGCCTTACATGCAAAGGTATTTAACCGTTGTTTGGTTTTTAACTCTTTATGTCATTTTCACAGTTTCTCTGCAGGTAACTTGGTCTTTAATCCAGATGATGGTTGGTCTTTAATCCAGATGATGTTGATGAGGATAGATCATATAATGACCTGGTTGACCCAGATAAAAATAGTTTAAATTTAAGGTTGAGTGATACATGTAATTATTATAATGAAGTTGAATTTAATGCACTGTTTAAAAGTAAATTGAATTATAATCAGGACATGTTTTCCGCTTTTCATTTGAATACCCGTAGTCTACCTAAGAATTTTGACTTATTCATACAGTTTCTATCAACCTTAGAACATCAGTTTTCTGTGTTTGCTCTGACTGAAACGTGGCTGAATGAGGACATCAGACAATTTTACTCCTTACCTCAATACAACGCAGTACATTTTTGTTGAACTAATAGAAAAGGTGGTGGAGTTTCTCTTTTTATTCATGACGATTTTGAATTCTTTGAAAGGAAAGATCTGAGTATTCATTTTTCTGAAACTGATGTAGAAGCAGTTTTTATAGAAATTCCAAAATGTTTGTGTTTTGGGGGTCAAACTGTAATTACTGGTTGCATCTATCGACCACCTGATGATGATATTGACATTTTTAATGAGGCTTTGTCCTCTATGCTGGAGATTATAAGTGTTAAGAATAGGACTTGCATTCTTCTTGGAGATTTCAACATTGATCTTTTGAAACATGAATCAAATTCCTCTATTGCGTTCTTAAATACAATTTATTCTTATTATTTCTATCCACTTATTGATAAACCAACAAGGATAACATGTTCATCGGCAACCTTAATTGACAATATACTAACTAATAATTTTGTAAATTCAATCACATCAGGTGTAATGCTTACTGATATTTCAGACCATCTCCCTGTATTTCTGTTTTTTACAAATTCTCAGCAAAAAAAGCTAACCTATAGTATGAAACATTGAAGACTTACTTCTAAATCTGTTGAGTCTTTTAAAAGGTCACTGGCTGAGATATCATGGAATCATGTCTTCGGACATCAGGATGCCGAAACAGCTTATCAGACATTTATGAATATATTTTCCAGTTTGTTTAAAAAATGTTTTCCACTGGTACAAAGCAGAAGTAAAAACAGGAATATTTCTAAGCCATGGTTTACACCTGCATTAAGAAAATCTTCCATTACTAAAAATAAGTTATATAAAAAAATCTCTCATTAGCCCCACACCGTTAAATATTGCGTACTATAGAAAATATAAAAACAAATTCAGCAAAGTTCTACAAGATGCCAAGAAAAAAAAAATCTGAAAAGTTGGGAAATTCATGTGAAAATATAAAAAAGACTTGGAATGTTATAAATGACTAATTAAATAAAAAACAAACAAATCGAGGAATTCCAGTTCAGTTATCCAATGGTATCGAGAATTATCAAAACCCCATCGATATAGCAAACAGTTTCAATGATTTCTTTGTGAATGTTGGTCCTTCACTGGCAAAAAACATTGTGAATACAGGAAAATTTACTTCACAAATTTTTGATTTGCCTCATCCTTGCTTAAATGAATTTGATCCTTCAACTCCATTTAAGTGCTTGAAATCATATTAAAGATGAAGGACACAGCTCCAGGACATGATGAAATTAGAGCTAGTCTCATAAAGAAAGTAGCTTTCTCTGTTATTGAGCCTGTAACATATGTTCTCTCTTTGTCAATCAAAACAGGCGTTGTGCCAAGAGATCTCAAATTAGCTAAAGTAATTCCCTTGTTTAAGTCTGGGAATTCACATTTATTTAACAATTATCGACCTATTTCAGTTTTACCTTTCTTTTCTGAAATACTTGAAAAATTAGTTTATAAAAGGTTATTAAAACACTTGACAGAAAATCTGATCTTATATGATCACCAGTATGGCTTCAGAAAGAACATGTCTACAGAAATGGCTTTTTTACAGTTTGTCGACAAAATTACAAAAAATCTGCATGAGAAAAATAATACTATTGGTATATTTTTAGACTTGTCAAAAGCATTTGACACAGTAAATTATAATATTCTTTTAGCAAAATTTGAAAATTATGGCATTAAACATATAGCCTTAACTTGGGTAAAAAATTATTTGGAAGAGAGAGACCAATTTGTTAGTGTTAACAATCTGAGCTCAAGTAGGGGAAAACTTTTATGTGGGGTACCGCAGGGGTCCATTTTGGGACCTCTATTATTTATAATTTATATCAATGATTTAAGAGTTGTTTGTAAAAATGTTATGCCACTCATGTTTGCCGATGATACATGTCTTCTATTATCTCATTCTAACATTGACACATTGATAAGAAGTAAATGAAGAATTACAAAATATTTCTAAATGGTTTAAAGTTAATCAACTCTCTCTTAATATACAAAAAACTAACTTTATGATTTTTAGCACAAAAAACAAAGGAGATTGTCAGGACATAGAGGTATCAATTGATGGTTTAAAAATTGGCCAAGTGAACCAAATTAAATTTTTAGGTGTCATTGTCGACCAAAAACTAACCTGGAAATATCATATTCAACATGTTTGCAGAAAAATAATGAAATCTGTTGGCATACTGAGTAGAGTTCGTTCTTTAATTTATATTTCATGTATGAAAACATTATATTACAGTTTGATCTATCCCCACATTCTGTACTGTAATATTGTTTGGGGTGCAACATGCCAAACATATCTAAATAAGATTTTATTAATACAAAATAGTATCGTCCTTTTTGTAGAACTACAGCGAATCAATCTACACTGAAATACAGAGGGCCTTCCCTCTGGAATCATTTAGACCCCGCTTTAAAGACTAAAACCACTCTAAACTCTTTCAAAAGAGAGCTGAAAATAATGTTAACATATAAACAATATCTTGTTAATTTGTTTATTAAAATGTTTGATGCATTGATTGTATTGTCTTGCTTGATCATGTAATTTTATATTCATTTAATGAGATTTTGGGGAGGTGGTTTTATAAGACCTTTTGGTCTTTTCACACTGTTATCACTGAAATTGTTTTAATTCAAACAACTTAGGGACAATAAACATAAACTCCAAAATGTTTGCACAATTACTCCATGTTTTAAGTTTGTTGTACGATTTGCATGATACTTTTAATTCTATTAAATTGTTTAAATTGAATATACTTAATTTAGCTATTTTAGACTGTTTTCAATGCAACGCTATACAAGGAAGATGTTGATTGGCTCTTTGAACTGACATCAGACATGGATGCAGCGCGCATTTTCATCAGTGTTTGCTGGTGAGTAACGTTAGGACTTTACATTTTGGTCTGAAACAGCGAATACATTATAAAACATCGATAAATGAGATGTATAACATTTAGCCACTAGTCAGTAAAATGTACTCGGTTACTAAACGTAACCTCGGTTCTCTCTAGAAGAGCGAACGAGTACTGCGTCTTAGCTAAGACGCTACGGGAAAAGTCTTTTTTCAGGAAATACTGAAGCAAAAAATTATCCTTAATTTTGTATTTTTGTAAAGCGCATTTGCAGCAGTACACAGCCATAGGCGAGACGGCTCGTTCGCTCATTGGCTTGTTCTGCGGCAACTGCACAGCCTATCGAGCGCAGGCTGATGCAACATTAGACCAATAAGGGCGCTTCGCGACGCAGTGTGCTCTGACGCCCAACGGGCACTGGAGGCCCCTGGAAGCGTAAGCTAACGCTATGGCATCAACTATCCATCTGGATAGAGTCTGTCTCGAAACAGCCATTCCCTTGGAACGTCCACCGAACGAGACAAACAGCTGCTCCGTCTGCCGAAAGGCAGCAGAGCGAGACACATAAGCTCTTAAAACCCTGACAGGGCAAAGAAGAGTCGAGTCTCCATCCTCCCCTGACACCGGCAGGGCAGACAGGGCAATAACCTGAGCCCGAAACGGTGTGTTGAGGGATTTCGGCACATAACCGTGCCTAGGTTTGAGTATGACCCTTGAGTCATTGGGCCCAAACTCCAAGCACGACTGGCTCACCGAGAGTGCTTGCAAATCACCCACACGCTTCACCGAAGCGAGAGCCAACAAGAATACTGTCTTGAACGACAGATGCTGAAGGCTAACCGATTGGATAGGCTCAAAAGGGGGACCCTTCAAGGCCTCCAAAACCACCGCGAGTTCCCACATAGGGACTGACGGAGGTCTGGGAGGATTCAGCCTCCTAGCTCCTCTGAGGAACCGGATGACTAAATTGTTCCTTCCTATTGACTGACTGTACGCCGTTTCAGAAAACGCTGCGATGGCCGCCACATAAACTTTGAGCGTGGATGGGGCTCTGCCCTTATCCAACAGCTCCTGTAGGAAGGAGAGGACCTCCGTCACCTCACAACTAAGGGGTGAATAACCTCGTGCTGTGCACCAGCTGGAGAACACCGACCACTTCGAGGCATACAGACGTCGTGTCGACGGAGCTCTAGCCTGAGTGATGGTATTTAGCACTCCCACTGCGAGATCAGCGGGTAACCGTTGAGCGCCCATGCATGGAGGGACCACAACTCCGGTTGAGGGTGCCAAATCGAGCCCCTGACCTGCGAGAGGAGGTCCCTCCTCAACGGTACCGGCCACGGGGCGACATCTGCTAACTGCATCAAATCTGGGAACCATGGTTGGTTCTTCCAAAGAGGTGCTACAAGCAGTAATAAACATCTCGTTTCTCTCACCCGTTCTATCACCTGCGGAAGGAGGGAGACGGGAGGCGAAAGCATAAAGCGGGCAGCACGGCCATCTCCGTGACAGCACGCTTTCGTTCTTGGAAAAGAACGCAGGGCAGTGAGCGTTTTCGTGGGACGCGAAGAGGTCCACCTCCGCCCTGCCAAATCTCTCCCACAACAGCCGGACTGTTTGCGGGTGTAGAGACCATTCGCCCGTAGGAACATTGCCTCTGGACAGCCTGTCTGGACCCAGATTCTGCAGCCCAGGCACATGCACTGCTCTCAGCGAGCGCACGTTGCGCTGAGCCCAAACCAGGAGGCGTTCCGTCAGCCTGCACAGGTTTCGAGACCCGAGACCGCCCTGGCGATTTATGTAGGACACCACGGACATGTTGTCCGAACGGACTACGACGTGGTGATCCTTGATATGGGGACAAAAGCGCGTCAGCGCGTTCTCCACTGCCAGCATTTCCAGGCAGTTGATCTGGTGGAGCTTTTCCCGTTCTGACCATAGGCCAAAGGACGGTCTGCCCTCGAGCAGCGCTCCCCATCCCGAAGTGGAGGCGTCCGTCGACACCATCTTCACATTCGGGGAAGTCCCCAGGCTTACACCTGATTGGTACCAGCCGTTCGCTGTCCAAGGTGCTAGAGCCGCAACACAGCTCTGATCGACCTTGAAATGCAGCCGGCCAGACGCCCCTTGCTCTGCGCGGCACCCGAGCCTTCGGCCAGAACTGCAGGGGGCGCATGCGGAGCAGGCCCAGCTGAAGAGCTGTAGATGCTGGGGCCATGAGGCCCAGCATCTTTTGACAGTGTTTGAGCGACACGGTCGCGCCGCAGCGGAAAGAACTCGCTGCACGCTGAATGCCCATCACGCGCTGTGGTCACAGCCGCACCATCATGGAACACGAGTTCAGAACTATACCCAGAAACAGGATCGTCTGACTGGGGTTCAGCGAACTCTTCGCCCAATTGACACTGAGGCCGAGCTTCTCGAGGTGATCGAGTAAAACGGCCCTGTGGTCCACGAGCTCCGCTCGTGATTGGGCCAGAACCAATTAGCACTCGTATGCCTCTGAGTCTGAGAGGAGCGAGCGCTGCATCCATGCACCTCGTAAACGTACGAGGAGCTACGGACAAGCCGAATGGCAGGACTGTAAACTGGTATGCCTGGCCCTCGAAGGCGAATCTCAAATATCGCCTGTAGTTTGACGCTATCTGTAATTGAAAATACGCGTCCTTCAGATCTATTGACATGAACCAGTCCCCTCTGCGAATCTGCGCGAGGAGCTTCCTGGTCGTGAGCATTTTGAACCTGCGTTTCATCAATGCCTTGTTCAGCTGTCTTAGATCCAGTATGGGCCTGAGACCCCCGTCTCTCTTGGGCACCAGAAAGTATCTGCTGTACAGCCCCCCCTCGCTTTGAGCTTGAGACACAGGCTCTACAGCCCCTTTGCTCAACAGTTTTGATATTTCGGCCCGAAGTATGTGTGCTACTTCTGTTTTGACCGTAGTTTCGACGCGCGCTGAAAAGCGCGGTCGGCGTCGAGAAAACTGTAGCGAGTAGCCTCTCTTTATAATGCCTAGCACCCAATCCGAAACCCCTGGAAGCGCTGACCATGCATCTGCATGAATGGCTAAGGGCTGGATGCGAAGCGCGCTCTGTTGACTGGGCAACGGCGGCGCTCGAGTGTGCAGCGCATCTGAGGTGGGGAGCGCGCTGATCACAGCGGGCAGATCGCTCTTCCTCGACCCCGTCCCGGCGCTTAACCGACTGGAAGGAGGATGAGTGGGTCCCGTGGGACTCGATATATCTGCGAGTAACCGTGGGCTGCATGTGTGACCAAGTTTTTACCACATTTACCACTTTCAACTCGCTGTCTGCCTGTGCAGAATGTACGTGCACGGGCCTCGTTTTTACAGAAGCCCTGCGCCGTATGTGACATAGTGTATGTGGGCACTGGGAAGTGGGCACGTTTACTATGCGGCGCGCTCAACCGATCTGTGTCAATCTTATGTGCGCTAGCCCTGTGTGCAGGGCTCTGCTTACATGTGGAGATGGGCACTGAGTAGTGGGCATCGTCACTGCATTTATAGCACCATCGGCCGTGGCCGGACGACAGGCACGGGTTTCGTTTTTACAGAAACCACATGACGCGTGTGACATAGTAATTGTGGGCACTGAGGGGTGGGCACGCTTACTATGCAGTGTGCGCGACCGACTTGAGTCGTCATTATGGGCGCAGGCCCTGTGTGCAGGGCTGTGCTTACATGTGGAGATGGGCACTGAGGAGTGGGCATCGTCACTACATTTATAGCACCATCGGCCGTGGCCGGAACACCAGAAAAAACACTCTTTTTGTGAAACATCTGGGTAGCCGTGATAATGGCTTTTGTGTGCAGGCAAGCGGGCACTCGTGCAGGCTTGCGCTTTGCAGAGGACACTGAGGCAGTCACAACTCTTGGAACTGCAACAGCGGCGCACTTGGGTGAGAGCTCGGCCGCAGTGGAACTCGAACACCGGCGCTTTCCCAGCAGTGCTAGGATGCTTTCGGGGCTTCTGGCTTCACCGCAATCCTCTGCCGCGGCTCCCGCGGCGCGGGGCGACGGCTTGAAGAGCGAGAACGGGGTCCCGAGCTGCGTTGCTGATGCTGTCGCGATGACGCAGCAGGAGGCGGTAGGCGTAACTGAGAGCTCTGTGGGGCCGGTCTAGAGCGGCTAGCTGCAGAACTGGAGCGCTTCGGCAAGAAGTGCTTGAACGCCTGCGAAGCTTTCTGGTCCTCGGCGAATCTCTCCACAAACTCGTTGACGGAAGATCCGAAGAGGCCGGCAGGAGTTAGCGGCGCGTCAAGGAACGCAGTGCACTCAGACTCCTTGATGTCAGAAAGCCTCAGCCACAAATGCCTCTCAGCCACCGTAGCGGAAGCCATAACCCGTCCCATGGCCTGTGCAGCGGACTTAGTAGCGCGGAGGGAGAGATCCGAAGCACTCCTCAGATCCGCGAGACAGATCGCTTCAGGTCCCATCTCATCCAGCTTGCGTAGGAGATCGCCCTGGAAAATCTGTAGCGTAGCCATGGTGTGTAGCGCAGACGCAGCCTGCCCAGCAGCAGAGAATATCCGTGCGAGCAGCGATGACGTCATGCGGCAGGCTTTGGATGGCAACGCCGCCTTAGTCCGCCGTCCAGCAGAGGGCGGGCAAAGGTGCGCTGCTATAGCCTGTTCCACCGGCGGAAGTGACAGGTAGCCTCTGTTCTTAGCACCGTCCAGTGTGGAGAATGCTGGCGAAACAGATGAGCGGATTCTCGCCGAGAATGGAGCGTCCCAAGCTTTCGCCACTTCTTCGTGAAGCCCAGGAAGAAAAGGGGCGTGCTTTGAGCTTGAGGAAGAGCTCTCATGCGGAAGATAGCTACCATCCAGCCGGGAACGTGAAGGGGACGCTGGTGCAGACCACTCGAGGCCGAGGCTCGCCGCGGCCAGCGAGAGTACACGCATCAGCTCCTTATCGATATCCCCCCGTCTGCTGGGCCTCTGAGCAGCGGGCGCGAGATCCACGGAGCTCGCCCAACCCTCACTGCCCGAAGCAAGCAGCTCGGCCGAGCTGGAGGCGGTTCTGGTAGGCGCGGCGCTGCGGCGCAGCGGATGATGCAGGCTTCGAGAAGGATGCCAGGCGAGTCCTCAGAGTCATCATAGGCATTAACTCGCAATGAGGGCATCCGCCGTCAGCGAGCGCGAGCGCTGCATGGTCCTCACCCAGACAGGAGATGCAGATGACGTGACGATCTCCTTCGCTGAGCGGGGCTCTGCACGAGCCGCACGAGGGCATCTTTAAAAAGACGCAGCTCTTTTTGTGAATGTGCGTCGCAGGGCGAACACACACACAGGATATAACAGATAAAAGGATGTAAAGGATATGGGCGCCGGATAGCGCAGCAGGAACGGCAGTGGAAGGCGGCGATGCCAGCAGCTTCAAAATGGCTCGTCCTGCTGATATGCTCTTTCAGACGGCGCTTGCTTCCTCCGTGATCCAGCGATGCGTGAGCTTCGCTGAAGAGATGAAAAATCAGGTGAGTCAGCCTTTTCGAGCTCCTTTTATAGGTTGGGCCACACCCGTTTCGGCGGGAAGTGGCAAGAAGGGCGCGAAGCCCTTATTGGTCTGATGTTTCATCAGCCTGCGCTCGATAGGCTGTGCAGTTGCCGCAGAACAAGCCAATGAGGGAACGAGCCGTCTCGCCTATGGCTGTGTACTGCTGCAAATGCGCTTTACAAAAATACAAAATTAAGGATAATTTTTAGCTTCAGTATTTCGTGAAAAGAGACTTTTCCCGTAGCGTCTTAGCTAAGACACAGTACGAGAGAGCTCTCGTAAGAGAACTAAATGTAAGTTTAGGCTGTGTTTACATGTTTACGTTCGCCATCGTGTTGTATCGATCAGTCACAACCGACACTTATATAGTTCTATGTTAAGACATACTCTTTGGGATCGTCACATTTAAAATCTAATGCTTAACCTTTTTTTATTAATAATTCTCATTAAACAAATGACCGTGAACGTCGTCTGTTGTGTAAAACGATATCTTTATTCAATGGTGTTTTTGCATCTTGGTGTTTTGCCATATTAGAAATGCTCAACATGGCTTAAATACAGCGCAAATTAACATTAGCATTATCATTAACCTTTTAGAAGTTTTTACATTTCTTTGTGAGTGAAGTACTAAACAAAATAGCTTAAATTGAAATTCGACTGCCCGCAAGAAATACTTGCTCATGTAACGTCAACGTAAGTTGTCTTAAAGAAATGCAACCTCGTGCTCATCAGTGTGGTGTTAGCTAGTACATTTCAGTTAATGCTAGTCTATTGTATCATGACATACTAAATAAATAAAAGGATAGCTAGATAGTACTTTATTTTGGATATCAATTTTGTAGATAACAGATCAAAGGGTAAATTTTTTTTCTTGTTATCTTGTCATGTAAAAAGCAATCAATTTTTTTTTTTACTCTGCAGATTCAAGTTCAAAGCAAGGCTAATCAAGATGATCTGGAAATGTAAGTATTGCATATTTGCTTGTGACAAAAGGGGATACTTGTTAAAACATTACAGACTTAAACATGGGAGCTATGCAAGAAGCCAGCCTTTTCCATGCCTATATCAAGAATGTTTATGTAGTTTTAAGTCTTTCAATAGCCTTAAAATACACTTATCCTGTTTTCATACAGCAACTGAAAAACAGCAATCGGAGGGAAAATTTGATGCGAAGTTTCGCTGTCAACTTTGTGATTTTCTTGAACCCTGTCAGATTACTGAATATTTTGCCCACCTTCGGCGTAGACATCTCAAAGAACATCAAAAAGTTCAATGTCCATTTCAAGGCTGTAGCTTTGAAAGCAGTGTATATTCCACCTTCAGTGCACACAAAAGTAAGCATCACCAAGATCAAAATGAGAGAATGTTTAAACCAGAGTTAATAGTGAGAATAGAGAGTAATGAGAATGAAACCGATGACAGTGTAATTGACAATCAGGAATGTGCTGTGCAGAAGATGCTTCCAGGTGAATTTGGCCAAGATGATTTCAATGCAGAAGCAAGCGAAACACAATCTCAAGATTTAGGAGAACAATTGGAACATAATTTAGCAGCTCTTTTTTTAAAAATGCAAACCATCCTTCACATGCCAGGGAACTCCGTTCATGATGTAATTCAACAGCTTTGCCAAATATTTCAGTTGTCCCTGCCACTTTTGCAAAAGAATGTGAAGGCTGTTCTTCAGAAACACTTTGGAGATGTAGATGAGTCAGTTTTGAAAGAGGTGGTTGAGACTGTGGTGGAGACTGACATATTGTCCAAATCATGTGGAAAAAATGGACGTCTTGCAACTAGTAAAAGGAGAGCATCATATGTAATGCGCAACTTTCCTCTGGTAATGCCTATAGAGTTTGTTGTTGAGAAAGGAAGAAAAACAGTAGCATATGTTCCCCTCTTACAGATGCTACAAAAACTGTTAAACAAGAAAGACATTTTGGATAAGGCCATGTCAAAACAAGAACATAAACCACATGAATATAAGACATGTAGTGATGGCTCAAACTTTAGAGAGAATGCACTTCTTAGTTGTGATGAATTCACAATCGCTCTGGGTCTGTACATCGATGATTTCGACGTGGCTAACCCTTTAGGAACATCTAAAAGAAAACACAAGATGTGTGCACTTTATTGGGTTATTGCAAACTTGCATGGAAAATACAGATCCACACTAAACTCAATTCAGCTTGCTCTTCTGTGCAACACTGAAACAGTTAAAGAGTGTGGTTATGAAATAGTTCTGTACCCACTTCTTTGTGATTTAACCACTCTCGAACAGCATGGGGTCTACATTGAGCATCTTGGTAGTAGTGTTAAAGGGACAGTACTCTTTGTGTCAGCAGATAACCTTGGTGCCCATTCTCTTGCAGGATTTTTTGAAAGCTTCATTGTGGAAGTTTTGCAGATTTTGCATGGCATCCAGGATTGACACACAACACCAAGAGGTAAGATCTGGCGCATTTCAACTCCGAGAGAGAGAAAAACACAACAGGCATGTGCAAGAAACATTGCAGGATCCAAATTCAGGTCGAAACACAGGTGTGAGAAGACCGTGCCCACTCACAGCAAATTTGGAGCATTTTCATGTAATTGGTGGTTATCCCCCTGACATATTACATGATGTCTTTGAGGGAATAGTCCCAATGGAGTTGTCTCTTTGCCTCAAAGACCTGATGGCAAAGAAATACATCACCTTAGATGTGTTGAATGAAGCTATCAGATCATTTCCTTATACATTTGCTGACAAAACTGATCAGCCTCAGCTGATTTCAAAGGGCTTCTCAACCAAGGGCACAATTGGGGGAAATGGCCATGAGAATTGGTTTCTAATTAAGCTTCTTCCTCTGCTTATTGGCCATAACATTCCTGAGGGTGACAACACATGGGAAATACTCATGCTCCTAAAGGACATTGTTGCATTAGTTGTGGCACCTCAGTTTAATGAAGAATCATTATACATCCTTGACTTCAAAGTAGCAGAGCATATGGACCTTCTGCAGTCAACCTTCCCTGACTTTACATTGCGACCAAAACACCACTACATTGAACACTACGCTGAACTGATTCGGGTACATGGTCCACTTACTGAAGTCTGGACAATGCGTTTTGAAGGAAAACATACGTTTTTTCAAAAAGGTTATACGTGATGCCCATAACTTCAAGACTGTTGCCATGACACTTGCACTGAAACACCAGAGGGCTCTTAGCCATCAGCTAGACTGCAGTTCCTTTTTCAAGCTGGACGTGGACATGGCTAAGGTTACACCAGTGTTAGTTACCACCTTTCCAGAGAACATTCAAAGAGCACTTGGTCAAAAACTCCCTCGAACTCAAGCACTTCTTGTTGCACCATCTGTCTGCATTAATGGGACTGATTATAAGACAGACATGATACTTTCAGCTGGATCATGTTCAGGGCTACTTGATTTTAAGCAAATTACTCACATTGTTGCAGTGAATACAGAGGTACTTTTTGTGTGCAAAGTGATGACATCATGGAATTTTGAGCACCTCCGTTCTTTTGGGATTTGCTGCCCAGATATGCCATCTTTTTGCATACTTCAGCTTAAAGACCTGAATGATATTTTTCCACTTTCAGGCTATAGTGTACATGGTAAACTGATGGTGACATTGAAGCGTTTTATTCTTTGCTAAATTAACTCTCTTGTGTACTTTCCTTCCAGATGGCTTCTAAAGAAACCATGACTTTGCGAGTTATTCTTACGGAAGCTGATATCAGAAAAGTAAAACTGACATCAAAGCCAGGCTCTGTTGAAGAATTAATTAGTTGTTTAAAAAATACTCTGAGACTGGTCTACAATTTTACTTTACAGTTTCAAGATCCCGAGTTTGATAAGGAACTTTGCAATCTGACCGTTTTGTCAGAGCTCCCTCAGAAGCCTACAGTGAAGATCATACCAGTGATTGAATTGGTGCCACTCTCTTCAGGTGGAATGGAGACATCAAGTGTTATGTTGAGTGATGCCCCAAGTACTGCAGAGACCGTATTGACCTCGGAATTACCCCAGGAAAAGAGAATGCCATGGCCTGATATCTTTTTGACTCCAAAATTCTCTGTCGATGTTGAATTTAGGCTGCGTCAAGCAAATTTGATCTACTTGAAAGATGGAACGCACCTAAAAGTGACAAAGGAATTGAAACATGACATTCTTCAGAAACTTGCAGAGACCATATATTCCTTCAAAGCATACCCAACTACTGAAGATCTACGAGCTGTTGCAAAGGCACTGGTCAATACTCACCCCTGCCTTCAAGAACCAGGATCGCCTTCTGGATACTGTGGATGGACAAACAGTTTGAAAGACAAAATGGGAAATTACCGATCCAAAATGAGGAGCCTTGGACACACAGATGTCATGGTTAATGCTGGGAAAAGAGGAAGATACTCTACGAGCAGTGATCCACCTAACAAGAACATTAAGAAGCCGAGGAAAGGGGAGGCCAACTACTTACCTGACCTCCCAGATGGGCAGGATGCTTCCAGTCTTGAAATGCTCAGACAGCAACTGGTGGATGAAATGAAGAGAACAAACCCTGATGCCGTCTTCATTAATCAGAAGATGGACATGACTCTGTCCTTGAGGAGAAAGGATGTTGTGATCAACAAGCCTCCTGTAAGCCAAATACTTCAACGTTGGCCAGCACTTTTTAGAGAAAGTCAGGTAAAGGGAAATGCCTATGTTTGCAACATTTGTACTGAAATGAGTATTGATAAATACGATGGTTAGATATTAATTTGAAATTTCTTCATGTTTGACAGTTCACAAATAACAAATACTAACAAATACGTAACAAATATTTTTTTCCTTTACTATTTCAGGTGTATCAAGAATTCAACCGGGGGGTTGGGAAGAACCTTAAGCAAGAATTTTATGGGTCTCTTGATCGTCACTGTCCTCAACTGATTCAGATCTTCAGGTCAAAGAGAGGTCTCGCCGGGCAGATTTTGAGCAACCTTCTGCAACAAGCCAAGGTTTGTACATTTAAGTTGATGCCATTGTTTGCTTAATTTTAAAATGCAGTCTGATATGATTATTTTTAAAAGAATGGAAATTGTGTCATTAATTACTCACCTTCATGCCGTTCCACACCTGTAAGACCTTCGTTCATCTTCAGATCACAAATTAAGATATTTTTAGATATTGTTCCATAAACCACAACTTAACCTCCACTTTCAAGGTCCAGGAAGATAGTAAAGAAATCGTTAAAATAGTCATATCAACTATACTAGTTCAACGTTAAAAGATTAGTTCACTTCTGAATGAAATTTTCCTTATAATTTACTCACCCCCATGTCATCCAAGATATTCATGTCTTGCTTTCTTCAGTCTGAAAGAAATTAAGATTTTTGATTAAAACATTCTAGGATTTTCTCCTTTTATAGTGGATTTCAATTGGCCCCAAACAGTTGAAGGTCAGAATTAGAGTTTCAGTGCAGCTTCAAAGGTCTGTAAACGATACCAGATTAAGAATAAGGGACTTATCTAGAGAAATGGTTGGTCATTTTCTTTAAAAAAACAAACAACTGTGTATACTTTATAAACACAAATGATCGCCTTCCAATTGCTTCCGTCTTCCGTATTCTTCAAAAAGCTTTGCTGTATGTCCTACACAAAAAACGGAACTGGCGCCACGTTTGTTCCGTAAATTGAATAGGGAAGGCATAGGACATAGAGTGTAAGCTTTTAATAACAAATGGAAGCACTTGCAAGGTGTACATTTGTTTTTTCAAGAAAATGACCAATCTTTTCTCTATATAAGACCCTTATTCCTCGTCTGGTATTGTTTACAGCCCTTTGAATCTGCACTGAAACTGTAATTCTGACCTTCAACCGTTTGGGGGCCATTGAAGTCCACTATAAGGAGAAAAGTCCTGGAATGTTTTCATCAAAAACCTTCATTTCTTTTCGACTGAAGAAAGAAAGACATGATAATCTTGACATGGGGGTGAGTAAATTATCAGGACATTTTTATTTGAAAGTGGATTAATTCTTTAATATTATGAAGTGACGAAAATACTTTTGTGCACAAAAATAACGACTTTAACAAAGTCCTCTCTTTTGTGTCATTCCCTTATAATGTTTACATCCAGCGCTTCCAGGTTCTACATCAATAATTAGTCGACATTCTGATGTAGAACCTGGAAGCTCTGAATGAAAACAGTGTATGAGAATGACACAGAAGATTCAATTCAATTCAATTCAAGTTTATTTGTATAGCGCTTTTTACAATACAAATCGTTACAAAGCAACTTTACAGAAAATTACGTTTCTACAATATTTAGTAGTAGCTAGTAGTTTGTGCACGTTTGACAGGATTTTAGAAAAAAGAAAAAATAATAATAATAATACAAGACGTATTCAGCTAGACGATGAACTATCAATATTATTAATTAATAGTAATTATATGATGCAGTCACACATGTAGCAATAATTGTTAGTTCTGTTTATTGATTCAAGGTTAGGATCATCTGGGGTCCTCTGAGGGTCAGCATCATCTCTTCTCAGGTGTTCTGGATCCAGACTGGAGCTTGTGTAAATCCTAGTTACGCAAAACATAGAAACAAAATAGAGACATCATTAGCATAGCTGCTGATCCAACAAAGTAAAATTAGTTTAACCCAAGCCAAAGAATAAAAATGCAGATGCAACTACACTCACAATTTAAGAGATACATTATTCGAATGCTTGGCGAAAGAGATGCGTTTTTAATCTAGATTTAAACAGAGAGAGTGTGTCTGAACCCCGAACATTATCAGGAAGGCTATTCCAGAGTTTGGGAGCCAAATGTGAAAAAGCTCTACCTCCTTTAGTGGACCTTGCTGTCCTAGGAACTACCAAAAGTCCAGCGTTTTGTGACCTTAGGGTGCGTGATTGGTTGTAGCGTGGTAGAAGGCTAGTTAGGTACGCAGGAGCTAAACCATTTAGGGCCTTATAGGTAAGTAATGATAATTTGTAACTGATACGGAACTTAATAGGTAGCCAGTGCAGAGACTGTAAAATTGGGGTAATATGATCATATTTTCTTGACCTCGTAAGGACTCTAGCTGCTGCATTTTGGACTACCTGTAGCTTGTTTATTGACGAAGCAGGACAACCACCTAGAAGTGCATTACAATAGTCCAGTCTAGAGGTCATGAATGCATGAACTAGCTTTTCTGCATCAGAAACAGATAACATGTTTCGTAGCTTGGCAATGTTTCTAAGATGGAAGAATGCAGTTTTTGTAACATTGGAAATATGATTTTCAAAAGACAAATTGCTGTCCAATATAACACCCAGATTTCTGACTGTAGAGGAAGTAACAGTACATCCGTCTAACTGCAGATGATCTATGAGTATGTCATGATCTATGGTGTCGAACGCAGCACTAAGATCAAGTAAGACTAGAAATGAGATGCAGCCTTGATCTGACGCAAGGAGCAGGTCATTTGTAATTTTAACAAGTGCAGTTTCGGTGCTATGGTGGGGCCTAAAACCTGACTGAAATTCTTCATACAGAGCATTTTTTATGCAGGAAGGTGCTCAATTGAGCAGACACAACTTTTTCTAAAATTTTAGACATAAATGGAAGATTTGAAATAGGCCTATAATTTGCCAGTACACTAGGATCTAGTTTTGGTTTCTTAATAAGAGGCTTGATAACCGCCATCTTGAATGGTTTTGGGACGTGACCTAAAGATAACGACGAGTTAATGATATTGAGAAGCGGTTCTTCGGCTACATGTAACAGCTCTTTTAGTAATTTAGTGGGTACAGGATCTAATAAACATGTTGTTGGTTTAGATACAGTGATAAGTTTATTTAGCTCTTCCTGTCCTATATTTGTAAAGCACTGCAGTTTATCTTTGGGTGTGATGGATGAAACTGAAGTGTTAGACGCTGTAGAATCTACATTCGCTATTGTATTTCTAATGTTATCTATTTTATCAGTGAAGAAATTCATAAAGTCATTACTATTTAACGTTGGTGGAATATTTGAATCAGGTGGCGTCTGGTAATTTGTTAATTTAGCCACTGTGCTAAATAAAAACCTTGGATTGTTTTGGTTATTTTCAATGAGTTTGTGGATATGCTCTGCCCTAGCAGTTTTTAGAGCCTGTCTATAGCTGGACATACTGTTTTTCCATGCAATTCTAAAAACTTGAATTGAGAAGAGAGAATTTTGTTAAAGTTATTTTAGTTTTTGTGCACAAAAAGTATTCTTGTCTCTTCATAACATTAAGGTTAAACTACTGCAGGCACTTCAACTATTTTAACAATGTTGTAAGTACCTTTCTGGACCTTGAAAGTGCTGGTTAAATTGCTATTTATGGACAAGTCAGATACCTCTCAGATTTCATAAAAAATATATTGTGTTCTGAAGATGAACAAAGGTCTTACAGGTGTGGAACAAAATGAGGGTGAGTAATTAATGAAAGAATTTTAATTTTGGGGTAAACCAACCCTTTAAGACTGTTAAGTAACAGTGAAAATTATGATTAATAGTAGTTGCCTTTTTTTCATGTTGAGAAATGATACAATGTTTTTTCTGCAACCACCATACCTCAGACCTCTGATCTCATTGACCTGCGATGTGTTGCCATGAGAGGGCTTCCAGTACTTGGTGATGACTCAACTGAGTTCTTCAAAGCATGCTTTGTAAGTATTATTAATGCATTTTTACTGTCATAGGTTTATTATAATATTTTCAGCTGGAGATATGTAAACCTTACTGTGCATTTATGTTAGTAAGAACAATCAAAAACAAAGTTATATTTTACATAAAAGTTGAATGAAATGAGTGAGAAGGATGTTTTAATTTTAAATAATTCAGGAGAAATTTAAATTCATGTCATTACACCTTTGAAACACTAAAATACAATCAAGGTTAATCTCTCAGTAATTCATGTCATATGCAAAGACTTGTATACAAAAGAAAATCTACTTAATGTTTAAATATAACTGATCTCCTGGATGCACTTGTGTACATAATTCACAAAGAAATATGCTTGCATACAACTGAACAAAAACATGTCCAATAAAATTAATATCTCGAAAAAAAACTGTACACTGCTAAAATGTATTTTAATAATCTCCAATCTCTTGCCCAGGCTTCTGATGATGGAGACTCATACCAACATGTGCTAGTTGGAATCATCAGCTTAGAAAATGAAGATGTGCTGTCCATCCATCTCCACCCATCCTCGTTGGGAATCATCTTGGAGGGGAATGTTGTAATGGACAATTTAGACAACATACCCCAGGCCATGTGTCTTCTTTTTGGTTTAACTTACGCACTGCACCTAGACTACCCAAAGTGCATGGGCAACACCTTTCTTTTCATTCAGCAAGTTTTGCTAGGTTTAGGAAAGAAGGAGTTGAAGGGCAAGATTCTGGCTGTTACAAATCAGCTTACCATGTAAACAGGTACAGCAAATGCATGTTTCTTCTGGTTCTTTCAGAATTGTTAGATGAAAAACTTTCCCTTTCAATTGAACTATGCTTAGGGTTGGACAAATGTTCATGTTGCTTATTAATACAGTGTAACAACACTGTGCTTGTTAAATATTTGGAAAAGTTTTAAAATACTGTTTTAAAGATTTAGAAATTGGGAAATTGGTACTTTAGGTATTTCATTGTTTTTGTCAGTCTTGGAAAACGAAATTTGTCAGTCTTGGAAAGTGAATTCAAATAAATTGTAAGTTCAAATAAATGATTGTTATCCTTTGTCCTTATTTGTAAAGCAGGTGGATCTTTATTAAATCATTTACACTAAATAGCTATATTTAAATTAAAGTTTTGGGTTCTGTCACTCACAACATTCATCCAGATTGTAGGTTTCATATATGTTTTCTGTGCATAACTGTAAGCCTTTTCAGGTTGATTAAACTTAAAAAATTTATGGAAACTCGTTGCCCTAAAAAAGTAAATTTTGTCTTGTTGATAAAACAGCACATTTTAAGTATAATGTACTTAAGATTTCAAATGCATTTAACTGAAAACTTTTAGTTCATTGAACTAAGTTTTTAATGCAGTGCAATTGAAATTTTAGGTACATTAAACTTAAAATGTGTTGTTATTTCAACAAGACAAAATTTACTTTTTTAGGGCAACGAGTTTCCATAATTTTTTTAAGTTCAATCAACCTGTAAGGGCTAACAGTGCACTCTCTCCTGCACAGTATTTTGTTTTCTTCTTTTATGGATTTGTAAAGTTGTATTTTGAATGTTATATGTGCAAATAAACTTTCAAAGCACAACTGCAATCAGGAAGTAGAACAGCTGGCAGTGAGAGGTCTCTGGAGAAGCAAACAGGCCTACCTGAGTGGCTCCGAACCATCTCCAAATCAGCTGGACCGTCAGGGGATGGAGTCGCCATTCTCCTGGGACATTCTCATTGCTCGAGACAGCTCATCGGCTGTACAGTTGAGCAGGCCCAGAATGTGAACAGCACTAAGTGACCTCAGAACCTATAGACTCCAAAAGAGGAGGTGGCGGGAAAGTTGCAACATACGACGGGAGCGCAGACCACCTTGTCGGTTGATATACGCAGTGGTCGCGGTGTTGTCCATCCGGACCAGCATGTGCTTGCCTCGCAATTGACCTTTGAGATGGTCCAAGGCAAGGCGCACTGCTAAAAACTCTAGGAAATTGAAGTGTCAGTGCAGCTGCGGGCCCGTCCAAACCCATTGTATTCCCGTTGTACATGGCCCCCAGCATGTTGTGGAGGCATCCGTGTAAACCACAGCATGCCTGAAGATCTGTTCTAGGGGCACCCTTGCCCAGAGGAATGTAAGATCTAATCACGGGGTGAGGGATTGGCGACAGGCGGTGTAACTTGGACCCGGTGAGTGCTGCGCTTCCATGCTCACCTCGGGACTCGGCCACAAAGCCAGTGCTGGAGCGGTCTCATATGTCACAGGCCGAGTGGTGTAAGTGCCACTGTAGCTCCCATATGCCCCAGGAGCCTCTGAAAGGGTTTCAGTGGGACCGCTGTCCTGCCTGTGAACGTATTCAAGCAGGCTAGCACCGACTGCGCACGTTCCTCTGTGAGGCATGCTGTCTGTTTAACTGAATCCAACTCTATACTGAGAAAAGAGATCCTCTGCATTTGGCGAGAGTTTACATTTTTCCCAGGTCCTTTTTCCCAAGGCCTAACAGGCTGAGGTGCCGGAACACCAAGTAAGGATCCAGAGATAGAGAAAACCGCTCTCTTATTGAGATTTCCAGATTCTCCACATGGTACTCCTCCAGGGGAGGGAGAGATGCCTTCACCATCCCCAAGAAAGCAGCTACCTCTCTCTGGGCCACCCGTCCCGGGGCATCTTGTTCTTCCGCTCACCTCCAGGTTCGACAGGGGCCAGGACAGGTGGGGCAGCCTGCCTTTGCCCAGCACCACTTACTGTGGATGTGGCGAGGGAGAAGGGGGCTGTCCTCGGCAACGAGCAGGCAGGGGCACTGCGGCCGGGGGGAATTGTACTTTACAAAATCTTGTGTAAACCAGAGTCATGTCTTTGAACCCCTCACCAAATCGATTGTCAACGCAAAGTATCCAGTATTTTGTTGTTGTGTCTATTCTGTCGTGTGTGTGTGTGTGTGTGTGTGTGTGTGTGTGTGTTTTCTTCTGACTGTGAAACAACAAGCCAGACCAGTGTTGCCACTTTCTGGCTTAAGTAATTTTTGTACAGACTATGCGCTCTTAGAAAATTCATGCTGTGCAGGCAAAGTGTGCACAAAACTGTATACTGTACATACTCTAGTGTACATGTTAATAAATTTATACCTTGGGCTTTACTACAAATACACATACAAAAATGCTCATTGTTGCCACCTACTGGTGTAACATTAAAACCTCCAGAAAGGCTGCATGTTTTAAAGTATTTTAATGAAGGATACACTGGCCAAAATAACATCTGATTCAGCTTTGTCAGTGATATGCTATCATCCCCAAATTTAAACACTCTGTAACATCACAATATGTGGGTTGCTTGACACCACCCGATGTTACGGTCTTACACAGAGGCACAATATCCCCAAATGTATCTTCATATTCCCAAACTCAGTCTCAGCAGGATATAAGTAGGGGGACGCAGGGGAATTTGGGTGGTGTGCTTTATCTGCCCCTGGCCAACATCATGCTTTATACGAGCTCGCCAGCTGACACGTGTCAGAAGCTATGGGGGGAAATTTATTAGCAACCTTATCTCCTTAAGCACGTTGAACTGACAAAAATTTGCCTCGATCCAATCAATCACAAGTGTCCTCCATGAGAGGACACTGGGTTCAAATCCACTGAGAGACCACGTGCGTATTACTCAAAGCCTCAGTCGGGGTGACACGGAGAAAGAGAGAGGGATTGTGTGAGGAACGATTGGAGGCGAGATCCCAAAGTTTTAAAGAGGCTGGAAGAGCCAGGTGAATCAAAACAGCTTGTCAAAGTTGAAGCCACAATCAAACAACTATTGTTCACAACAGGGGTACAGACGGCCCTCAGACGTACAGGATTAATCTGGGTCTATTCAAAGGCCACTCAAGGCAACTGCTAAATTTATGTGCTCATTGCAAGCGGGGAATGTGTACTGACACTGATACAGGCATATTAGCCTGTGGTGATTGGCTGTTTTTAAATGAAAGGGGAAGAGGAAAATGAGTGTTGTGCCTTTCTGGCGGTCTGTTGACTATCAACACAGTGCAAACAGGAAGCATTAACACTAAATGTAGACATAACCACATGGAGGTACAATTATTATTAGATGTGATTACAGTTGCTGTCAAGAATAGTGAAGATAGGCCTCATTTGCTGCAGGAAGGAGACAAAGATAACACAGAACTACAGATTGTGATGTAATTTATGGAAGTCAGAGGATCCACAGATACATAATCACATACATGCATCGTGACAGTATGTAAAATTAAGAACAGTCAGTTTTACCATTGATAGTGAATATAGTGTAATTGGTTTTCAGGCTAAATAACAAAATTAATTAATGTACTGCTCCAGTCCATTTCTACAGTCTCCAACCACAGGTGACGTATGCTGACAGACAACATGTCTGTTTCACCTCATTTTTCAAAAACTGTTAAAAAATATTAACGTTAATAGCAATATATGTTTCTCGAAGAGGAAAATTTTTTATCGTAGAATGATTTCTGTAGGATCATGTGACACTGAAGACTGTAGAAATGACTTCTGAAAATTCAACTTTTCCATCACAGGAATAAATTACATTTAAAATCTATTAAAATAGGATACACTTGTTTTATATGGTAATAATATTTAAAATTATTACTGTTTTACAAAACAGAACATAGATTAATTATTTAAATCATATATACACACACACACACACACACACACACACACACACATGCATACACATTTAATGTATGTAATCTTGAAGTGCCATTCAGATCAGTTTTGTGAACTGATTCACTGGACTGATAGCATTTTTGTGTACTATATGAAGCATAAAAGCCTCAATCCCATTCATTACAGCTGTATGGCCAAAAAACGACCTGCAAATTTTCCCCTTGTTTTGGGTGGACTATCTTTCAAGCTCAGATGTGAATATAAGTAAATATATCACTAAAAAAGAGTCTGATTCCATTTTGTCTGCATTTCTTAGACTTTCCCTCACGCTGCCACCATTCTTGAGGACACAATGGCCTATTATCATCAATAGTCTTCTTGACTATTGCAATTGTCCTTCAAAATTTTTTCCCAACTTGCACCAAATGTATTTGATTTTTATATTGAGAAAAATTGCATGACAGCTTGCATAACAGCTTGTGGGGAGGAGAGATATAAGTTTCATGTAAAGTGAGGAACAGACCTGGGTAATCTGATGGACCGCAGCTAGCAGTGTTCTATTGCCCACACCTGAAGCCCCTTTTTGTGAATTGTCACTGCTGTCGTGTGAATTGCCATCATGTCACTCCAAAAGCTGAACCTCAGGTTCTGTGAAGTGCATGCACAATATGTTTTGGAGTCCAGAGAGACCTATACCGTTTAGCTGGCCTCTGAACGGACAGGTGCCAATGTCTGTGCCCCTGGAGCCTTATTCATTGACCAGCGTCAGCCATGAGAACACCTGACGCTATTTGTGTGATAGTCTTGCAGAATATACATTTTTTATTTTAATTTTTTCCCTTGTAAAGAAGTAATCTGTGTGCTTCAGCAGTGGAAATGTCACACTACTTATATATTATTATGTATGTCCACGTATGTCACATTTTGAAGGCTAAATTCTTTGTACTGTGTATTCATTTTCTTCTGTCGATTTCTTTAACCTTTTTTCATTAAATGTCAAAGCATAGGGTTTGACATTTTGACTTAATTGTGTTGATGTTAAAATATTTCTCTATATCTGTGTCTATCTATCTATCTATCTATCCATCCATCCATCCATCCATCCATCCATCCATCCATCTATCTATCTATCTATCTATCTATCTATCTATCTATCTATCTATCTATCTATCTATCTATCTATCTATCTATCTATCTATCTATCTATCTATCTATCTGTCTCAATATATAGATACTGTAGATAGACAGGGCCGTCGTTAGTGGGGTGAAAGGTGGTGACGATTATAGGGGCCCACAGCTCAGGGGGGGCCCCCCAATGATCTCAACCACCTGGCTGAGGCCAGCCTAAAAAGATGCTTAGGACAGTTGACGGGCCACTTGCTGTGCATCGTCACGAAAGATTATCTTTTTCACGTGTTTTTAAGCCTTACCGCTTGTCGATTTAAACATTAAAGCATCCAAACACAAGACGCGTAAAAGCTTAACAGTGTAGCTGGTTACTCGCGCGCTGTGTTCGGTGCGCACACGGAGAGAGAGCCGTGTATCACGGACAGCGACACTGAACCGAGCTCTCTTCTGCGAAGTTCTCCTCGATGTCCCTCCTGCACCTGAACGAACAAATACAAATCGCAGTTTGAACAAACAAAAAGATGTGATAGAGCCCAATTCAGTACTCGAGTTGTTCTGGTGTTCAGGGCTCACGCAGAGAAAAGCTTCTCACAATGCTTGAACACCGAATTTGCTTCTTATTGCTCTTGTCCCGACAAATATATACAAAATATGTCAAATTTCCAGACTTGGAAAGTATGCTCGAAAAAACTGTCAGTTATTTCTTAAGTGAAAGTAAACAGTTGAGCTAAAAAATATTTTGGATACGTTCAGGACCGTAGCTGGGGTTTGCGGGGCCCCAGGGAAGGTTGTACCAGTGGGCCCTGTTTGAACTTGTTTAATTTGTATGTTCATTCATTTTTATTTATTTTTGCTATTTAAACAATGTTTACGTTTTTTTTTTTTTTTTCAAGTTTGGTCAAGTAGGTGTCCAGGTACAGAAACCGAATAATTAAATGTAAATTAGCACTGGATAGTCTTCAATGTAAAATGAAATATACAATCAAACCAGAATTTATTTAGACACCTTCAACTTTTCTCACATTATTACAGTTTTATTTGCTAAAATGGTTATAAAATATGACAAGAACTTAGAGTTAAACTGTGTCAGAATTTGTCTTGATAATGTCATAACTTTGATAGGAATGCATTTAATGCATTACAATCAGCCAAAATTACAGACAACTGTTTTTATGACAATATTTACACAACTATCAATACTTTGTTGACCAATTACCAAGCAATGCTTCATTTTGTTCAGACTGTGGTGTGAAGTTGCATTAGCAATTCAGAAAAAAAAATACACATAAGCAATACATGGTGCTTTATAAGGTGCTGTTCCTCTTCAGGAACTCGAGCTGCGTCGAGAACGAATAGGGAAACGTGTCCAGTGTGACGTCTCTGAATAACGTGTATAATCAGTCCAATCGAAGGGCGAGACGTCATAGGCGGGTGACGTCAGAGACCAGGAAGCATAAAAGCATGAGCGGCGAAGCCGGTAATCAGCCTTGTGTCTTCAGCAAGTGCTCTGTGTGTGTGTCAGTCGCTATCTGTTTGTGAGTCTTGTTTAATGTCGTTTGTCCACTGATAAACTCCATTGTCAAAGCTTCAATCAAGAGAAGTTTTGGGTGAGAGCAGGCATCATTCAGGCTGTTTGGTTTCCCTGCAAAAAAAAAAAAAAAAGGTAGGGACACGCAGCTTGTGTGTTGTCTGCTTGAGAGTGAAGCGCGCAGTGTCAGCTCTCAAGGGAGTTGACAGCTGCGATGCGAGCCTTTGCTTCACTCTCAGAAGGCTCTCTTTGAGGAGAGAGCTTTCACTGGCGTTTCTTGCGGTGCTCGCGGGATTCGCTTTCGGATCTGCTGGAAGGAATGTAAGACGGGCAAGTCCCTATCTTCTTTCTTAGCCACCAGATCCGGCGCCCGCTCTCGGGGGTTCGGAAGCCCGCGTTTGCGGTACTTTCTCCCAGATGAGAGGGCGCAACGCACTTCCTGTCTTTCTCTGAGGAGATTGATGTGGAAAGGCGTCGATGAGCTCGCCAGTTGCACAAGCACCAGTCACACAAATATATTATGCCTAATATTAACATAAGCAGCATTAATGAAGAGTGGAACTCGCTAGCAGTCAGCTCTGGGGGGCTGATTGTGCTTTTCTAGCTGTTAAGCGCTCCGCTCTCGCCGGGCACGCTCCGAGGAGTGTGTCAGTGCATGGCGATCTTGCGGCCGCGATGGTGCTGAGGCACGACGGCAACCGCGATAGCGGGAATCGCACATGATCTGGCAAACGGGTTGGAGATGGCTCATCCTATCTCCACCCGTGTTCACTAGATCTAGAGCTCGTTCTCGAGGCTTGGAAACCAGCGCTGTGGTTTCTTCGCCCTCTGAGACAGCTAGCTGCTGCTGAATGCTCTCTCACCGGGGACGCTCCGAAGAGTGTGTCCGTGCATGCGATCTTGCAGTTGCGGTCTCGCTGTTGCTGAGTCATGGCGGCGACCACGATCGCGGGAATCGCACCTGATCTGGCGAATGGGTTGGAGACGGCTCATCCTATCTCCACCCGTGTTCACTAGATCTAGAGTTCGTTCTCGGGGCTTGGAAACCAGCGCTGCGGTTTCCTCGTCCTCGGAGGCAGAGCTTGCTGCAGCATCCATCTTTCTCTGAGGAGATTTATGTCGTTTGTGTGACTGAGTAGCATAATATATATATATATATATATATATATATATAAATATATATATATATATATATATATATATATATATATATATATATATATAAAAGACATGTGCGCTGCCGAGGCAACGCGTGTATTACATTGTTTCATTTTTATGTGAGTTTTTTTCTACACCAGACCATGTTGACTCATCTGGTTGCTGACTACATTTAATTCTAAAGAATAAAATTACATATCTATCTGACTATGTGAAGTTAGATGTACAGGGGCTCTAGGGATGTAATTTCTTGTGTGAGAACATGTGTGTACCGCTCTTCCTCTGAGGAGGTTTAGGCGGTCAGGGACTGCTGGGGGGAGCAGTCCCAACCGTGTTCCAGCCCCTCGTGCCAGGGGTGTCACTTTTGTACTCCGCAGACGCTAGAGTCCGAGTGGCGCTCCCAGGCTGAAGGCTTCTAGTGGAAAGCAGTTCTACAGACCGTTGTTTTCGCTGGATAGCCTTCATCATAACGTCCTAACACCTGAGGCCTAGGACGTTTTGAGGGCCAGCTCCCTCTGGAGAAGAGTGGTGTACACCGCATTACACGGTGCCCTCAGGAGATCATTCTACCAACCCTGCCGGTGTTCCAGGGCGCAGCGATGTCCGCCGAGCGCTTCTCTCAGTTACCGCCCGGAAACGTAGCAGTGCTGAGAAGCTCGCTACCTCTATGGAGGTCTCTAGAGCAGCTAGTACGGTCGTCCCCTGCCAGTCCGCCACTTCAGGGCACCGAGCTAGTGGTTCTAGGCGCACCAGAGGCCGGTCTCGTGAGAATGGTTCCCTTAGGAGGTCACATGGCGGTGTGGGAGCCCATGCCAAGTGTCCTTCATGGGGACCTGCCCCGAGCAGGCTCTGGTCTAGTCTTCCTAGCAGATGATGTGGGTCTGAGGGCCGTCGATTTTAGGAGACTTCAGCTATGAGAGTCTTGATGCTGCGGCTCAGGACCTCGGAGGGCAGGCCCCTCTGGGGAAGAGGTTACACGGTGCCCGTCTCTCCTCAATGCCCTCAGGAGATCGAACTGCCAACCCTGCCGGTGTTCCAGGGCGCAGCGGTCTCCAGAGAGCGCTTCTCTCAGTTACCGCCCGGAAATGTAGTGATGCTAAAAGGCTCGCGACTTCCTGGGAGGTTTCTAGAGCAGCTAGTTCAGCCGTCTCCTGCCGGTGCGCCGCTTCAGAGCACCAAGCTGATTGCTCTGATGCCACCAGAGATCAGTCTTGAGAGGCTGATTCCCTTAGTAGACTATTTGGCAGCGTGAAAACTACTGACAAATGTGTCTCAGTGGGTCCTGCACACTGTAGTGAGAGGCCGCAAAATCCAGTTCTGGTGGGCCCCAAGCAGGCCCTAGTAATGGAACAGAAGTACACTCTCTCTGAGGATGGAGACCATCGAGGTGGTCCCGCCTTTGGTTGCAGAGTCCAGATCCTACAGCCGGTACTTCACTGTTCCGAGGAAGGATGAGGTGTTGTGTCCTTTTCTAGATCTGTGATTTTTGAACCGCTCAGTCAGGGGACTGAAGTTTAGGAAACATGCACAGGCCAAGTCCGAGGACTGGTGTGTCACGATCTATCAAAAGATGCACTTATCTCCATCCTTCTTCATTGGAAGTTCCTGAGGTTTGCTTTTGGGGGCAAAAGCCTACCAATACGAATCTTCCACTGGCCTTGCACTCTCACCCCACACTTTCACGACTCAACCACATTGACGATTGGTTGATATCAGCTCAATCTGAGCAGATGACGGTTCGGCACCGAGGTGTCGGTCTCGCTCACATGAAAGAGCTGGGGTTAAAACTTAACGCCAAGAAAAGTGTGCTTTCTCCAGTTCAGAGAAACACTTATCTGGGCATGGTGTGGGATTCGACCACGATGCAGGCACGTATGTCACCTGCTCGGATCGAGTCGATCCTCACTGCAGTCGCGAGAGTGAGAGAAGGCCGGTCACTCACTGTCAAGCAGTCACTGAGATTGCTGGGTCTGATGGCAGCTGCGTCCAATGTGAATACTATTGGCCTGCTGTACATGAGACCCCTACAGTGGTTGCTCAAGACCAAGGGGTTCTCCCTGAGGGGAAACCCACTTCACATACTAAAGGTCACGCGGCGCTGCCTATGTGCCTTCGATATGTGGGGGAAGCCTTGGTTCTTGTCTCAGGGCCCGGTGCTGGGAGCTCCTTGTTGCCGCGTGATGTTAGCGACGGACGCGTCCCTCACCGGCTGGGGTTCCTCTCGCTCAGAACAGTTCACATTCCTGGGCATTTTAATATGGGAGCAGACATCCTGTTGAGGCAGGGGCCGAGGCCCGGGGAATGGCGGCTTCACATTGAGTTGATGAAGCAGAGTTGGAGAGGTTGGCCAGACTCAGGTGGATCTGTTTGCGACTCAAGAGACATTGCACTGTCCCCTCTGGCTCATCCAGCTCCACTAGGGCTGGACGCCATGGTATAGACATGGCCGAGGCTTCATCTGTACATTTTTCCCCCGATTGCTCTGCTCTCGGGAGTTCTGGAGAGAGTGCGCCGGGACGGAGTCCGGCTGCTGTTAGTAGCCCCGTTCTGGATGGGCCGGGTATGGTTCCTGGGCCTGATTTCTCTTTTTGACGGCACTTCATGGGAGGTTCCCGTCAGGAGAGATCTCCTCTCGCAGACGGAGGGTGCGCCCCCGCATGGAGCTTAGAGGCTGTAGGTGTGGTCTCTGAGGAGGCACAACTCTTAGCTTCCGGTCTCTCAACCGAGGTTGCAAAACCGTTCTCCAATCTAGAGCTCCCTCAATGAGGAAACTGTATGCCTTGAAGTGTAAGCTTTTCACTTTTTGGTGTGGAGACCGCCAGCTCGACCCAGTTAACTTCCTGGATGGTACAGTGCTGGAGTTCCTGCAGGCTCTCCGCAGGGTTGACCCACTCCACCCTGAAGGTCTACGTGGCGGCCATGGTGGCCTACCGAACCCCTCTCAGTGGCCAGTCAGTGGGCAGAAACCCTCTGGTTACATGTTTCCTCCATGGTGCTGGAGTTCCTGCAGGCTCTCCGCAAGGTTGACCCACTCCACCCTGAAGGTCTACGTAGCGGCCATGGTGGCCTACCGAACCCCTCTCAGTGGCCAGTCAGTGGGCAGAAACCCTCTGGTTACATGTTTCCTCCATGGTGCGCTGAGGCTGAGGCCTCTGGCCAGAAGAAGCTTATGCTAAGCGGTGATCAGGATGCTATCCTAAGCCTCGAGTCCTCTGATCTGTCAAGACTCACTCCTTCTGAAGTTTGGCCATTGGACGGGTTGTCCCCGATTTCTGTCAGGCTCCTTCTCCTTCTCCTTCTCCTTCTCCTTCTCCTTCTCCTTCTCCTTCTCCTTCTCCTTTCCCTGCTCTTGCTTTAGCTGTGCTCTTCCACACTAGGCAGAGATTTGAACGTCTGGCGGCGTGGGCATTCTCGTTCCCCATTCATTCTCGACGCAGCTCGAGTTCCTGAAGAGGAACGTCTAAGGTTACGTATGTAACCCTGGTTCCTCGAAAGAACGAGACGCTGCGTCGCAGTGCCACTCTTCCGGCATCTCCGGCCGGCGCTTGCGTCATCCTTTGAGGCTGATTACCGGCTTCGCCGCTCATGCTTTTATGCTTCCTGGTCTCTGTCGTCACCTGCCTATGACATCTCGCCCTTCCATTGGACTGATTATACACGTTATTCAGAGACGTCACGCTGGACGCGTTTCCCCATTCGTTCTCGACGCACCTCTAGTTCCTTTGAGGAACCAGGGTTACATACGTAACCTTAGACCTTTTTAAGTAATTCGGTGTTCAAGCGTTTTGAGATGCCTTTCTCTGCTTGAGCACTGAACACCAGAACACAGCGAGTACTGAATCGGGCTCTATCACATCTTTTTGTTTGTTCAAACTGCAATTTGTATTTGTTCGTTCAGGTGCAGGAGGGACATCGAGGAGAACTTCGCAGAAGAGAGCTCGGTTCAGTGTCGCTGTCCGTGATACACAGCTCTCTCTCCGCGTGCGCACCGAACACAGCGTGCGAGTAACCAGCTACACTGTTAAGCTTTTCCGCGTTTGGATGCTTTAATGTTTAAATGGACAAGCGGTAAGGCTTAAAAACACGTGAAAAAGATAAGCTTTCATGACGATGCGCAGCAGTGGCCCGTCAACTGTCCTGAGCATCTTTTTAGGCTGGGACCAAAAATTAAAAATTGGGACAAAAAATTATACCTTAAAAACAGCACCTTATAAAGCACCATGTATTGCTTATGTGTATTTTTTTCTTCTGAATTGCTAATGGAACCTCACACCACAGTCTGAACAAAATGAAGCATTGCTTGGTAATTGGTCAGCAAAGAATTGATAGTTGTGTAAATATTGTCATAAAAACAGTTGTCTGTAGTTTTGGCTGATTGTAATGCATTAAATACATTCCTATCAAAGTTATGACATTATCAAGACAAATTCTGACACAGTTTAACTCTAAGTTCTTGTCATATTTTATAACCATTTTAGAAGCAATAGCAAATAAAACTGTAATAATGTGAGAATTGTTGAAGGTCTCTGAATACATTTTGGTTTGATTGTATATTTCATTGCTATTTTGCAATTGCTTTATTTTCATGTGCTATTTTACATTTAATTATTCGGTTTCTGTACCTGGACACCTACTTGACCAAACTTGAAAAAAAAAACGTAAACAATGTTTAAATAACAAAAATAAATAAAAATGAATGAACATATAAATTAAACAATTTTAAACAGGGCCCACTGGTACAACCTTCACTGGGGCCCCATAAACCCCAGCTACGGCGCTGTAGATAGATACTGAGGTTAAATAGATGGCACAAGCTGTTAGTATTCTGGCCCTCTATACCACATATTTTAGGTTACATATGTAGACTGTAGAAATCGGTTAGAAAAAAATTACTGTTATTGTAAATTGGATGGTAATGCCATAGTATATTTTACCATGTAACTTACAATACTTTAAATAAAATGATTACATGTCCACAAAAACACTGTAATATCTAAGTAGTTTCTGTAAGGTAAGAACACATTATTGGTTAAATTCCAGACAGTCTTATTTTGGATTTGTTTTTTGTTTTTTTTGCATGCCTTTGTTATCTGGAGAGGGTTTAATGGTTCTCCATGTTGATGAAAAGGCCTGTCAACTTTTTATCATTCCAATGATTGTTGCTCTTCTGTTCATTACCAGAACCTTGAGGAAGAATGGTGACAGGCCCAAACAGCCTCTAGTCCAGATGCACTGCCTCAGCTCCATCAATCTTCCCCATGTACTCGCCTACAGACTCTTTCTCACAGATTCACACATTCACTCATATCCGCTCCAGTCTCTTAACGCATACCCCAAAAAACACCACAATCTCTAAAACATAAGAAAAGATTGTATATACAGTAAATACTCAGTTAATCTTTAATTAATGCTTTAAAATATATAGTAATTTATCTGCCACAGTTATGATGTTATATATATATATATATATATATATATATATACATATATATATATATATATATATATATATATATATATATATATTACACTTTCTTTTTTAATCACCGTATTATAAATTATTATTTATTTTTAATCAGATTTTAATCAGCTGAAAGTCCTAATAGTTATGCAATTAATATAAATACAATTTAATTTGACATTACATGTACCCAACTGTATTTGATTTATGTCCCGTGTGATGATTCCTTCAGTTCAGCTTGATTTCCTATTGCCATTTCTTAGTTGTTGTTTTTTTTTTGTTTGTTTTTTTCATGTACTAACTATGCCAAACACATCTTCATCAACAGCACAGGCTAAATTACACCTAGTTATCCTCACAAATCAGATGGCCCACATGGAACTGTCTTCTTGCCTCACTGAAAGTTGAGTCTGCCTTTATGTCCTACAGTATTTACAATAACAGTGAGAGTTATTGGTGTTTGGTTGGGTTCCAAGCCTTTTTTAGTCCTCTCTGTTACCTTTCTGGCCTTATGATCTCTTCTTCTAAGCTGAAGATTCTGAGGCCACTTCTAATGAGCTGTGCAGGTGACACTGCACAGAAATTCTTTTACAGCTAAAAGGCTTTCTAAGAAGGGTATTGGGGGATCAAAGGATGATACTAGATAGTGTTGAAAATCACCAAGGTTACCCTATTACATTATTATCATAATACTTAGCTTATGATATGACACATTTTGCACTTTTTATGTGAGTTTTATTAGCCATTTTATTTGACTACATAATCAGTTTACTTGAAAAGAATGCAACTTTAATGTATATATTTCTCCAAGCAATGTTTTTTCTCCCTCTCCTGTGCTTGGTCTTACAGACACTTCCTTTTTTCCCCCTTTCCCTCCATGCATGCCGGACTTTCGCATTATTTCTCTCTCTTCTCCAAAACCCCCTCTACAAGTCATGCACATGCACACATTTGTGAGTTTAAATCAGTCAGAATTGTTTTGCCTTCAGCCAGCTATACACTTTGTCGTTAGTGAAATCAAACAAGTTAGATGTGGGTTAAGAGGTTTGACAGCACAGCAAAGCCATCTAAACTGCAGAACCACTTCCTGTCATACTTTCCCATGAGTACCATCCATTAGTAGCCTAAGATATAAATGTGTATTTGCTGAACGTCAACAGTATATGAGAAAGTATTAGTGTTTCTTATACAGCTTACTTTCTTTGTTCAACATTTCTGTCCAATAATTAATTACACAGAATTGTTAAATAGCCAAAGCAAACTAACATAGACAGATAATGGGAGCTTCTGAGCATTTGCACTCCAGTGCTGTCAAAATAAAAGTCTTATTTCCATCACTTATTAGCCAAACTGAACAACCAATTGGCTGATGCCGATAATTAAAATGGGCAAATATTAGTCTTGGCCTGTTTTTCGCAAACCAAACAATGTTTGTTCTGATTCTAACCAGCTGATTATATTTGCTGGGCTGTTTTGTACAAATTTAATGAGGCTTTGTATTTTAATTTAAATGAAAAGTTTGAATAGATATTGTAGTATGTTGTTTAAAAACTTTATAAAGACATAATATGGCATCTGTTTGCTTTTGACCTGGGAACATGATATGAAAAACAAAATAATAATAATTTATGTTATAGTATTTTATGATATTCAGTTTTCATGCACATGCAATTTAGGTTTTATGCAATCTGCTCTCAGACATAATATACTTACTATTGTAAGACCATGGCATATAAACAGAAATGCTAAGCAGTGCAAAGAAATCAAAAAAGTTGTGTTGTCTGCTAAAATGTTAGACCAGAATCCGGAGTGCAAACCACGAATAAGATGTTATTTAAAGAAAGCACACTGAGAGAAAAACACTCGTATGTTTTACCAAAACCAGCTGTGCTGATATTCAATGTTTGGCAGTGTGGAAATGGACGGTTATTATAAAACATGCCTCATGTTTTTCACAATCCCAGGGGAGATTGACTGCACCCTTGGGAGTCTGGCTAATGGGACTCTCAGGTACCAATACTCCCCTCCCCAAACCCATCTCAGAGTAGCAGTCAGGGAAAAAGACAGTGTCGAAAGTATGTCCCCGTGGGAGAATGTACGAGATTGGAGGAAGGAAAAATGACTCAGTGCCGGGATGTGATTCATTCTGAAGTGTTTTGATAGCGAGTCCCAAGTCACAAATCTCACACGAGGACAAGAGTCCTGTAAATATTGTCTCCAGACTGTCCACCCCACCCTACTGCTCCAGACTTGTACAGTACCTCAATGATTTAAAAGTACCTTAAAATTACCTCTGTTTTCTCTGTTTTAAAAGTAGTAAAAACAGCTGAGGACAGCTTGAGGATAGCTTAAATGAGCGTATGGTAACTTTGGTACATTCTAGTGTTGTGTGGAAGAAAAAGAAATGGTACTTATTGCTCTGTCATAGTGTGGTACAGTTAGTTTAATGTGGGCTTTTGGTGGCAGGAGTGTGCTCTAAAAGCTCAGGGAGCTGGAGCATAGCACTCTAATGATTTAGCAAGGTGGGCACAGGATTTTAGATGCGTTTCATGAGATCAGAAAAGTGAAGTTGCTTTATTTGTGTTGATAGTATGGTACTGGTTTAAGATTTGATCTGTTGCTTCGGGTGCAAATGTGAAGGTCTTGAGGCACTGAGAATTAATGGTCTACTTGATTTCTATATGAGAGTGGTGAAGTGGTCAGGGTTTGACTTGTTAGAAAGGGCTAGTTATCCCGTTCTATGCTAGATGTCCTAACTACTCCATTCTACTGTCAAAAAGAGTCTTTCTCCATTGATGGTCATTCAGAAGTAGCAATTTATTATCATTATATTTTTGAAAATATTTTATTTTATATTTATTGTTTTTTGTATTATGAGTTTTATTAAGTCTCATTTAGTGATGATTTATAGTTTTGTATAATTATGCTTGTAAATTCATTTCATTATGATTATTTATCAGAAGGTTTTATGTAACACATTGTAGAGTGCAGGTGCAGGTGCAGGAAAATAAATCAAGGCAAAGAGAAAACAAGAGAGTTATATGAGGTATACTTAGATGCATCAGTGCTAATTAACCATTCCTAGACTCAGCAGCTGACATGAGATGAGAGGGTGCTTGGTGAAACATAACAAAGACAAAAATAAGTTTAGTTTTTTTTATATTATTATGTTTTTTTTTATTATTATTTATATTTTTTTTGTGGATTTATGATCTATGCAATGTGCTCTATTCACTGCACACAGTCCATATGCCATCAGCTGAAGTATGAACTGCATCTGCACTTCAGTGCTGCAATCTAGTTGTTTCTTTCTTTCTTTCTTTCTTTCTTTCTTTCTTTCTTTCTTTCTTCATTTGTCCTTTTGCTGTTATTTTAAGTACAACTCATTAATTATGTCCTTTTTTTAATCATGGCTTAATAAATTAAGATCATAATCTGTAGAAATATTAGTGCTAGCATTTATGAGAAAGAACAACACTTTCACATACTTATACATACTTATATTACTTACACTTATTATAGAAACAATATACTTTATATTTTTATATAAATATACATTTATAAATATAGTATATTTTATATTTTAAATGAGTATGAGTAAGTGCAAACTTAATTTTTCTTTTTTTTTTCAGAAACTTAATTGTATACTATTTTAAATGCAATTAGTTGAACTCCAGAGTGCTTTTCTTGATCCAATTAAGTAGGACTTTAAATTCTATATATATAATTTTGCAATATGTATTTGTTCTGACTAACTAGGTAAAGTGGACTGTACATTTATGGTGACTAATGTCATTTTAATTGGAGCCTGTATTTGCTTATTAAATATATCTGTAATTACACATTTCTAATGATGAAGTTGCAGTTTAGCACATTTAAAATCTATGATTTAAATGTAATATTGAACAACATTACAAGTACGTATCATTAGTATGGTAGCCAACATACAAATATTAAGTGTAAAAATTAAAATATTATAAAAGTTAAAACTTTTCAGTTGACTTTATTGGAAATGTAAAAATTTTAGTATACTTCAGTGTTAAACAGTAATGAAAGTGTACTGTCTTTAAGACTTTACGCACGTACACTTGCACACACACACACTGCATTTTTACTGTATTTTATAACTAAATGCAGCCTTGATAAAATGTTACTGAGCTTGAAAATTGGACCAGTCCATGAAATTTTGCTTTCTAGACATCATGTTTGCAGTGAAAAGGTCTCTCCTCACCTGATGAATGATGAAAAGGAATCAATCACTAAGGTATGCATTAATTTGGTAGTTGAAACCAAATTAAAATTAATGTATGTTAAAACAGCATTACTTATTCAAACCTCTCCAAATGCTCCCCATTGAGTGAGCAAACGTTGCAGCTGTTTGAGGGCTCTTTCTTCTTTACGGGGTTCCATGAAAAATTTATGATTTTGACCTCTTTAATGCAAACGTGTGGAGGAGGTTAAAGCAAATAAAGAGCCTTTCCGTGTTTGTTAGGCATCCTCGCTGTGCCTCCAAACTCCTGTGAAGCTTTCGGAAGTAAATGTCATAAGTGCTCAGATAAACAAGCACAAAGAGAAGACCTTCACTTTATTCACATTGTGGCTTGGGTGTATTAAAACACTATTGAAGGATTCAGAGTTAACAATTTTATTTTTTTTTTCTTCAGAGTGAACATATTTTTTTCCTGGTTGATTGACATGTTACATTTGTGATGTGTTCCTTTTAGTATGCACTACAGGGTCAGTGAGGGCATTTTCTGCTTTAGAAATATCTCAGGAGTAATAGACTAGCTGATGTTATGTGGTCTACAAATGCAATTCATATTCTTCTGGAAACAATGTAAATTACAAAGTATAAATAACTTTTTTTTCTTTTCTTTTTTTCTGGTATTCAGCTAGACTAAATCAAAAAGTAAAAGTAGTCTGAATAGTTTTAATTTCATAATTCTATTTACCATTAATCACCCATCTATGAGAATCCTAACTCATACACTTAATCCTGGTTAACATTTCCTGCAATTACATCACGTCCTCTTTTAATTAAAAACTCAAGCCTTGTGCTGCACACTAGAAGAGCACTGGAGCTCAAACTCCAAGGCTTTCCCCCAGTGTCTTACATTTTCAAAATGTGTCAGCATGTGATCTGTGGTTGAAACTCATAATGTCCATCTGGAATGATGCGGTGATGTCTCTAAATAAAATATCTTTTTTTATGATTAAGTTTGTTTACCCTCATGAATAACTTATGTCCTTGACAAGGTCCACAAAGCTTTCATTGGTTCTGCGGTCACACAGCACCCAAATTATATAAAAAAATAAATACAAAATATTAAAAAAGGAAAAGGAAAAAAGAAAATTCTTAATCTTGTTTTTAAGTTACTTTAATTCCATAGGGTAAATTATGTATTTATAGAATATATTAGATAAGCATATTATACTGCACATCCCATTGGAAATGCAATACATATCAGCATTCTATTAAAAAGTACTTGATTGCTACTCACCATATTGTATAAGGTTGTATAAGTCTAATGTGAGAATATGAGGTATTTCATTACTAAAAATAAATGTACAAAGCTAGAAATTGGTGTTGTCATGACAGCAGAGTTCTTTTAGGGATAGGTTTATCTTTTATTATCTTTTTTTTATGTTGTAAATGTGGCAAGATGCTAGTGGGCAAATTTATACAATTGACAGTTCGCACCAGGGAGGGAACTGCCTATACCAGCAGCTCATCCCCAGAGGACATTTTTTAAACTCTACCCCTCTAAAATACCCGACTACGCCACCCCAGAGGCAAATTTACTGGGGAATCGCATTATAAGATTTTATTCAAGGCACACAGATTCGATTACAGCTGAGGTTGAGACCAGAGACAAAAGGTGGAATGTAAGTAAAAAAAAAAAATTTGTATTTGTAATCCCTGATACACATAAATCTACAGATAAGGAAAATACATACACGCACACCCTCACTCTTCGGCCTCCACCCCAGGGCTGAGACTATTCACCCATTCTTTTGTAAATGACACAACAAACACTCGTGCACTGCACTGCACCCACACCTCAAACCACACACGTGGAACACAGCACTCAGAAGGGTTGTTATCCGTACGTACCAGGCACTTATGGCCAAGCAAGTACTCTCTGAATTTCTCGCCCATGGCCCACTTAAGGGCCAGAAACTCCAGTCACATAGAACTATAAGTAGCGGTATTACGCTTCGATGGTCTGAGGCTTCTGCTTGCATAATCAACAGGCCTAATCTTACCGTCAAACTCCTGTGAAAGTACTGCCCCCAGCCCACCATGACTGGCATCGACCTCCAAAATAAAGCGCCGGGTAAAATCCGCATAAGCCAACACTGGCGCTGTAGTCAGAACGCGTTTCAAAACTTGAAATGCTTCCTCACACTGCTCTGACCACACCACAGTTATTTACTGACCCGCTTGCTAGACTTACCACCCGTTAACATGGCCACTACCTTGTGTAATGGGGCTTCCAACTTGGCAAACCCTTCCACAAAACGTCGATAATAGCTGACAAATCCCAAAAATGTTCGCAGCTCCGACACTTTCGTAGGATGAGGCCACCGTGCTACCGCCTCAAATCTTTTTTGGGTCTGTTGCCACCCCACGAGAGGAAATAACATGCCCTAAGTAACTCTCCTCCTCTTGAAAGAATGCGTACTTCCCTAGCTTTACTTTAAGTCCCTCTGTTTTTAAACGGCCCAACACCACCCTAAGTCGCTGTAAATGTTGCTGCACAGATGATGAGAATACAATAATGTCGTCGAGGTATAACAAGACAGACTGATGCCTTTGGTCGCCAAAAAGTCGTTTCATCAAACGCTGGAATGTATTGGGCGCATTACACAGGCCAAATGGCATACGATTCCATTCAAAAAACCCGAACGGCGTACAAAAGGCGGTCTTGGGACGATCAAGCTCAGAAACTGGAACTTGGTTGTACCCACTGGTCAGATCTAACATAGAAAACCAGCGGCCACCTGCTAAGGAGTCCAACGTCTCCTCAATTCGAGACAGTGGGAAAGCATCTTTGCGGGTCTTGGAGTTAAGTTGATGGTAGTCAACACACATACGGAGGCTACCGTCCTTTTTCTTAACTAACACGATTGGAGAGGCGTAGGGGCTGCAACTCTCTCAAATGATCTGTGCATCAAGCAACTGACTGATATGAGTCTTCACCAGCTCATATTCTGATGGCGGAATGCGCCTGTACCGCTGTCGAACCGGAATGTTATCGATAAGGGGGATCTCATGTGACAGGAGGTTAGTACAACCTACATCTCCTTCATGGGTAGAGAACACACCTTGAAACTCCCGGAGTAGGGCTCTAACCTGCTGTCGTTCCTCTGCGGTTAATGCCCCCAACTCAACTGACTCAATCTGTTCTGGTATTGCGGTGGCGGAAACACTACACAATACTGCCTGAGTGCTCACGGGAGGAACTTCAGTTAACCCGACAGGAAGGTCCACAAGATACACCTCACGCAATGTACCCATTATAGTAGTGGGGTACAGCACTACATCGATAGTGCCAACATTCACTACCGGTACATAAACTGTACCCCCAGCTACTCGCACCAACGAAGAGGAGGCTAATAAACCCCCGGGCAACCCCGTCTCTAGGGGCTCAAAAAGCACTGTACTGCTCATATACTGGGAAGAGCACGTAGCTGCTACAAATTTAATAGTGCCAGCTGGAACTCGAAATGCACTATGTCCTCTTACTCTCACATTACTGCCCTGCTTTGTAGTGCGAATAGCAAGTTGGCATTCTTGAAAGGCCTGAATAATTGTAGAATCCTGCATTACGGACGGTAGCGTGTATAGCATAGACCCATAATGTCCGAAAAGCTCCTGGTAATAGCGACTAAGCACATTCATCCCCAGAACACCCGGGATATCAGCGCTGCCCCCAGGAGGATCACGGACTACTAACACGCCACAACTCTGAATGAGATTACCACAAAGTTCAACGTCTACTTCCATATAACCAATATAAGGAATCTCCAGCCCATTAGCTGCTCGGAGCTGCAGCCAATGACATGACCGCAAACCCTGGCCCCATGGTTCAAACCTGAGCCGAAAACAGCTCTCGGTAATGGTTGAAACCATGGAGCCAGTATTGACCAGACAAGACACAGGTATCCCTCCAATATTAGCAACCAAGTGTGGACATGAGGAAACCAAACTGATTACCATTAAAAACACATAAGCCACACGTTTCCCCTACCGGACTGTGGCTCCGCAGCCCGGCGGGAATTAGTTTTCCGGCAGTTGAGGGTCAGACACTGGCCTAAACCTGCCAGAAGCAGAAGCAAATGCTTGTGACAGAGGGCGAGGGGGATGACGTCCACCATCACAATTTCGAGCAATATGACCGGGTTGTTGGCACCTTCTACAAATTATGGGATTTAGACGAGGGGAGCGATCGCACACATTTTGATTACGCGTCACCACTCGGATGAGCTGATCAATCTGATGTTGCTGCGGACGCAGCAAATCCCGCAGTTCGGCCCTCGTAACACCTGGCATTCCCTCTCGCTCCCAACGAATGGCCTTGCCCCGAATATCCAACAACGTTGCAGTGGGTTGTCGTCGAATCAATTGTTTCAGTTCTCGACAGAGCGTACTATCAGACACATATTGAACAAACTGATCACATACAACAATATCAGAATTTGGAATAGCATGTGGCGCTTGACTTTTCACTTGGTTCAACAAACTCATCAGGCTCAGGGAAAACTCTAATAATGTTTCTCCCTCGTGTTGCCTTCGAGAAATAAAAGCTTACTCCAGTGCAACGTACGAGTCTGCACACCCGTACAATTCACGAAGGGCAGAAATAATACGATCCGGATCGCTCCTATCTGCGCTTGACCGATATTTAATTTCATCACGGGCCTCTCCTTCTAGATTATCATATAGAAAGAAGGCCCGTTCGGTAAGTGACATATTACGAGAGCGCATACATGCTTGGGCCTCTTCGACCCACTCGTCAATGCTAATACCAGCTCTACCATTAAATCTCGGACAACGTCATTCCCTTGGAACAAACATGAATCGTTCAGGTGCGCTACCACTCCTATCTGCCAACTGAGGCGCAATCAGTGGCGCCGTGCTAGTAGAGGCAGGACCAGGGTCAGGGACATCAGCAGGTGCCCTCTCCCGCCGCAGCCTCTCATTATCTGCCCGTAATCGGGTCACCAAATCTCGCAGCTCCCGCAACTCCTCTTCCATGATGAACCACTACAAAAAGGTCAATTACCCAAAATGGAAGGCCCGATCAAACAGTCACCAATGCTTTGAGAAAAAATGATAATAATAAAAAAAAAACACTCCCCAATGTCTCAGTCTCCCAAACAGCCGTAATCCTGCCGACTACACCAAAATGTGGCAAGATGCTAGTGGGCAAAGATATACAATTGACAGTTCGCACCAGGGAGGGAACTGCCTATACCTTTTTTAGACTCTACCCCTCTAAAATACCCGACTACGCCACCCCAGAGGCAAATTTACTGGGGAATCGCATTATAAGATTTTATTCAAGGCACACAGATTCGATTACAGCTGAGGTTGAGACCAGAGACAAAAGGTGGAATGTAAATAAAAAATTTTATTTGTAATACCCGATACACATAAATCTACAGATAAGGAAAATACATACACGCACACACTCACTGTTCAGCCTCCACCCCAGGGCTGAGACTATTCACCCATTCTTTTGTAAATGACACAACAAACACTCGTGCACTGCACCCACACCTCAAACCACACACGTGGAACACAGCACTCAGAAGGGACCACCACCAAGCAGAGAGTGAGGCTCACCACACAGACATGAGTCCTGGTCACCCCAACCGCTGGAGAGGAAGCAGAATTACAATTTTAGACAAATTATCATCTATATCCACATACACGTAGACACATCATTATAAAACTAGGCATTCAATAGAATGGCAGAGACATAGATCTGCTAGTCTCAGTATACCAATCCACAGAAACAATGGATGGCACGAAAACTACCACATCCCACACCTGATCAAAAGAAAAATATAATAGTCGGTCAACAAGTTCAAAGAAACAACGTTGACAAAAAAAATAAAAATAAATAATAATAATAAATTCAACACTGATCTGCAACAAAAGAAAAATACATTGTTTTTAAAGTAATAGGTTCACATCAACAAAGAAACCAAAAATAAACAAACAAATAAACTAGTTCAATGTACACAGGGATTCGATCATAAAGAGAGACCAGATAACGATGGTGACTGCTGGATGGTCAAGCCACTGGATGCGTCGGAGAGAGAGCAGGGCACCGTAATAGACCAGGCAGCTGATGTTATAAGTGCCCAGCGTTGAAATAAAACCATAGCGTAAAGCAAGCAACACCCCAGCAGTACGCCAATATAGTTCACAGATATTACACCTCCCCTCTTGCGGTCAAGTCAGCGCCGCCCCGCATAATGAAACCGTGTGCAGCACAACACTAATCCAAAGTTAGTAGTGAACGTCAGCATACGAGAATACGGCCAAAAACATCCCCGATGAGAAACCCACTGCAACGTCTCTCAATCTGTCTGTGAACTAGAAAAATAAAACTCTTAGAATGAATGATCGATCCCAACCCTTAGGGCAACTAACAATGAATTAAAACAACCTACCGGTTTAACTTGCTTGCCGTACACAGGGAATTAAACTCCAGGATATAAACTGACAATCTGGTATGACACGTGTTGTACCGCAGGATTCCTCAGTCCACACTAGTGAGACATGCGAGCCAAGTCAATACATAAAACCCCGTTAAATACAGACGTTCAAAAATACAGCCGCGACTGCAGCTCCTTACCGGACAAACACTCCCGCGAACACACCGGAAATGGATGATGTCACCCGGGACTACGAGACGCACCTTCGCACTACCACTTAAACGGTCTTTTTAAAGGCCATGTAAAATAAGGCACGCCTTATGATGATGATTACAATTGGCTACATAAATAAAATAAAGAGTCATGGAATATGTTTTAAAAGACTTTCTAATTTAAAACGTCATGTTTTATTTAAGTTTAAACTTACTGTTTCTCTGCAATTATGAAACTGACTAGCAATTTCTAAGATCAAATAATTTCTAAGTCAGTAGTTTTTCAGTGTAGATGATACCACACTGATATTGTAAAAAAAAAAAAAAAAAAAAAATATATATATATATATATATCATATTTTTGAGCTATGACTAAAATAGGGTTTATGCACAACAAGTGTCTGTACTCTGAAACATGTTGCATTGTTTTTGGTTCAGGTCTGTTGTATGTTCTTTGTTATATATGGAGCTGTTTTACTCAAGATGCCTTCAAAGGCAGTTCTAACGGTTTTTTATTTTTATTTTTTGGCTGCTCATTTATATTAGTATATTAAAATTAAATATAATCCCAAAAACAATTTACTAGGTTAGATAATTCCCTTAACATCCAGCTCTTTTTGTGGATATAAACCAACTTCTACCAATCAAAGCAGTGATTGACAAAATTCAAAGATTTGATGCTACCAACCTTTTTCTAATTAAAGTATGGACATTTTTGTTTTTAATTGGAAAAGGTGACTTAGTGTGTCCTTACTTTTAGAAGCAGTTTAAATCTAGCCAATTTCAGGCTGAGACACTATGGAAAATTGTAGATGTTTGGCTGCTGAAATACTCAGAAAAAAAAAAATCTGATATAGTTTTGTAGTTTTGTAAGGATAGCTGTCTCGAGTTGTTAGGCTTGCTCTAAGCAGGTCGAGGTTATGGAACAGTAATTTGCTCTGTAGGAGCTTAAATCTGGACTTTCTCACCTGTTTCCAGCTTTAATTATTGTGTGCTACACCTCTGGGGAATAGTGAAAGGACTCTGTGTTGGTCTGGTCATTTTAATGATATTAAAAGATGTCATGCTTTTTTCCACATCAGTAGTACCTGCTAGTGAGGTCTCTGGCTCTCGGAACTATTTTTTTTTCTTCTCTCTTTCTGAATGTGAATAAGTATATTCATTTTAATAAAGAATAAGAATCCTGTTTCCACATGTTATTAACCTATGAAACATTGCCTTGACGTGCTCTGTTTTCCTTACCACATATTCAGATTTCCTTTTTTCTTGAAATTTGCAACTTAAAATAGCACATTGAAATCAAAACCACCAAGATGCAGTTTAATTTATAACTCGCGTCTAATCGTAGCAAATGAGTCATATTTCATTTCACATCATACACTCACCTCTTTATGAACTTTTCACGAGACAAAGAATGCAAATGGTGCCTAAAGAAGTGCATTCAACATTAGCAGTAACATACTGCATTTCCACTTATCTCTTCTGCAGCTCTGCCCCAAGTTATGTAGAGCTGTTAGATAATGTAGGGAGATGACTATACTGTCTGCCTTCTGATTTAATGAAGACACTTTTTAACAGCTGTGCACAACGTCTGATTGGTAAATGGAATGAATATGCATAGGCGTTCCCATCTGCGCTTCGTGATTGCTTTGCCTCGATAATAATCTATGGATGTAACACTCCATAAACATGCTTTTAGCATCAGTCATTGTTACCATGCCTGAGTATATAACTTAATTTACCTCTCTGTCAGAATAAATATAATATAATATAATATAATATAATATAATATAATATAATATAATATAATATAATATAATATAATATCTGTAACAATAAATTTTGCTGTATGTAAAAATAGAAAATATAATATAAAATGATCTCATACAAGCCTGTTACAAGCTTGAAGTTTTATATATTTGACTTTCTTTGTGAAGCACTGTTTGTTCTCTTATGTTCTCTTTTGTCTGATTGAAGTTCTGTCTGGTGGAATCCTTCGGCGATAGTAAATGGCTTGGTTTCCTAAAAGCATTACCAAATCAAAACAAGAAGCTGGAACTAACCCCCTTAAGAGAATTGTGGCAGAGTTTTTTTTTTTTTTCACTTTAAAATCCACGCATATAGAATAACAAGCCTAGGAACTGTGCACACCCCCATTTCTCTACACTCTGGTTAACAGCCATACAAACTAGAGGACTTAAGCAATCCTTTGCAATAAAAAAAAATTATAATAATAACAAAATAAAAAAGAAGAAAGAAAGAAAGAAAGAAAGAAAGAAAGAAAGAAAGAAAGAAAGAAAGAAAGACTTCAGTCAGTCTCTGTGTCATCTCATTAACCTTAGATATTTCCCCTGTGCTAACTAGATGGAGAGCATGTTTGAACTCCACTTTGACCTCACTTATTACAATCGCTAATCAGCCAGTAAACTAGGCTTTTGTGAGAATGGCCATCTACTCTGGTGACCTCCATGTGTTTCAGCTGTTGCCTGGAAATATCTTGCTGCATAATGCATAATGTGCTTCTATAAATGCAAATCTTAATATAGTCAGAATCTGAATCAGAATTCCCTTTATGCACCAGGTGTGCACAAACACACTAGGATTATTATTATTTTTTTTAAAGGTACGTCTGGTACATAAAAAATAAAAAAATAAAGTGGATGTAATATGAATCTGGAACAGTAGATTGATGTATGTACAGATTTGTGCATTTTTACTCTATATGGAACTTTATAAGTAATAGAGATATGCATATGTATTTACAAAATACTTGAGAAAGGCAATAATTAAAGATGTACTGTAGACTGATTTACGGAAATTAATTACAGAACACAGGTAATGATTCATATGTTCATATGTTCATATGGCATGGGGAAAACTGTTTTTATGTCTAGATGTTCTAGATGTCAACGTTTCAACATAAATATATCTTTACTATTAGGCATATCAATAGGCAGATATTCTTGCTTTTTAATTATTTTCATTATAACTGTTTATCATATTCTGCTGCAATTGTTTCTACTCACACCAATCACATATGATGTTGTTGAAAATTTCCCTAGCCCTCTCAGCCACGTTGAACTGTGTAGAAAAGATGGATTTAAGCATTGTTACTGACTGTGAGGACCTTTTGGCCCACAGCCAAATACATATATATACATATACATATACAGTATATATATATATATATATATATATATATATATATATATATATATATATATATATATATATCACATCAATATATTGTCATAGTGTCTGGTCTGTGTATCCCTGGGTGTCCACTAGAGGTCTTACTTCCCCATTTCTTCACCTCACTTCAGTACTGCATTTCACACTAGCCTTAATCTGGACTAATCACTTCATTTCACACAGCTGTTCCCAGTCACATTGTTTGCACCTCTCTATATATACCCTGTTTGTTTCTTTCATTGTCATGGAGTCCTTGGTTTATGTCACCCTGCTTTTTCGTGTTCCCTGGTGTTTGACATGTTTCTTGTTTTGGACTGCTTTTCTGGATTTTTGACCTTTGCCTGGCTGATTTATAATTCTGGATTACCCAAATAAAACACTGCTTTTGGATCTTCTCGTTTGTGTGCATTTTGTGACAGAAGGACTCCATCATGCCCAGATCCAGCAGTGTGGGATTTTGAATCCGTTCCCCAGCCACCATGGAGGAGCGGAGGGGGAGACTCTTGAACTTAACCACCCTTTGTCAAAGGGGGAGTGAGGTGGGTGGTCTGGCTCAAGTATTTTGGACCATGGCAATAGGGCTGGGGTATAATGATGAGGAACTAAAGGACTTGTTTATCGACTGCCTGGATGACCCTTTGCCTCGTTGGGAGATGAAGGGGCTGGAGGTCCAGGACTTTTGGGGATTCGCCCGGTACCTACACTATCGTGGTCTATGGGATACACCAGCCACACCTGTGTCTCCAGACAAGATGGCCGAATCTACGCCTGTGTCTCCAAACAAGATGGCCTCCAGCCCAGCGCCACTGCACAAGATGGCCGAATTTGGTGTCCTCAGCGTAGCAGTGATAAGAAAAGCCATGCTTCTGAATGACAGATCCTAATGATGTCATGTAGATGGAGAAGAGATGTGGTCCAAGTACTGAGCCTTGAGGAGCCCCAGTAGCAAGTTGTTGTGACTTACAGTAGAAACATCACCCCTCCAAGACACGCTGAAGGATCTATCAGAGAGGTAGGACTTAACCCACAGGAGTGCGGTTCCAGAGATGCCCATCTTTCTTAGGGTGGACAGAAGAATCTGGTGATTAATGGTGTCAAAAGCAGCAGACAGGTCCAGTAAGATGAGTACTGAGGATTTTGAAGCTGCTCTTGCCAGTCACAGGGCTTCAGTAACCGAGAGCAGAGCAGTCTCAGTTCAGTGGCCACATTTGAAGCCAGATTGGTTGCTGTCCAGGAGGTTGTTCTGTACAAGGAACATAGAAAGCTGGTTGAACACAGCTCGCTCAAGAGTCTTTGCAATGAATGGAAGAAGTGATACCGGTCTGTAGTTTTCTAGAAGAGCTGGATTAAGAGATGATTTCTTAAGCAGTGGGCTTACCCGAGCCTGCTTAAATGCTGAGGGAAATGTTCCAGAGTGAAGAGAGGAGTTGATAATGTGAGTAAGTGAAGTTATGGCTGAAGAAGAGATAGCTTGAAGGAGGTGAGTGGGGATCGGATCAAGTGGACAAGTAGTAGGATGATTGGACAGGAGAAGTTTGGAAACATCCATCTCTGAGAGTGGAGAGAAGGAGGAGAAAGAGTGTGCGTCGGTCATTGTGAAGTTATCCTCAGTCTGCGGTGTGGAGAATTGGTCACTGGTGGTTCTTGTCTCATTTGTGAAGAAAACTGCAAAGTCATCCGCTGATGAATATCATTATGGATGAGATGTTCAAAACATCAATGTTTTTTTCCCCAATGAAAATAATAATATAGACCATAAGAATAGAGCAAAAGGAACCAAAATAACCTTGAAGAACTATATGGCTCCTATTTTTAGGTCTTTTTTATTTATTGTCAATGCTATTGCATTAGTCATATAGTAAATCAGCCAGCTAGAAGCTTTTCTTTTGGGATTTCATTCATTTTTTTTCTTTCTTAGAAGCAGAAATATATTCTTAGCCGAGAAGTGGAAATTGTGTATTAAGAGGTGTCTCTAACCTGACACTTGGATTGGAACATCTAAAAAAGAAAAAAGAAAAAATAAAAAAATAAAAAAAAATAATCAAAAGTAATCAAGCTACTATGAAATCTCACCATAAGAGCAAATGACCATAATATTTATAAACTGTGATTGCTGCTATAAGACATCAAATTAGAATTTTTTTTTCCCTTTGGAACCATATTGGAATTGAGTGGTATGCAATGAAGCAAAAGGTGATTTCCATCAGTGACACACTTTGATTAAACTCGCCTGGATGTCAGGCTTTAATATCGCCATTGGGTCTTGCCAATTGAACCAAGTTAGATAGCATAATATTCCTTGTGAAATTAATCCTCAGGCAATATTTTACCATGTTCTTTAGTTAAGCATACTTTAAGGACCTATATATATATATATATATATATATATATATATATATATATATAACACACCAAAAGGATTGATGAGCCATGCTTAATGTAATAGAATCAATAACCAGCATTGGTGAACACACACAGACCCAAACAGGTCTAATAGGAGGCTATGATAGAAGCGACCAACCTCAGTGGAGTAGCATAACACAATTAATCCTCTATTAGGTTATTTTGTGATGAGAAAACGCGAATATTTTATTTACTTGGGCAAGTAGTGACAGTGGTGAGTCATCTCGAGGAATTCTAACTGGCTTGCTTAAGTCATGCTTAAGGTAGAGTGGTTTGTAGGCCAGTAAGAGACAGAATGCCTTATGGAAATAGTCTAACTATGCAAATTAACCTCGTCTCTTTTTCTTCTCTTGTGTTTTCAATGGGCTTTATTGGAATGAGAGCAGAGAACTCTATAACCATTTTGTGTTTCCTTTGTGAATGGTAAATTTTAATGCAATGCCGTGAGGTATATTAACAATTATGCAAATATATGGGGACATGCGATATGGGAATGCTGATTGCTTGGCCACTGTTGGAAGATTAGAAGAGAGCTTTGTGGTGGTACATCAAGGTTGTAAAGGTAGTAAAACTTGTTTTAATATATATATATATATATATATATATATATTGCTCTTATTTTTAATGTTTCTATAAGAAGTCTGACATGCCATATATTAAAATCACATTACTATTTTCGTGTATCATTAACAGTGCCCATGAAAAAATATATAATAAATATATAAAATATATAATAAATAAATAAAATAAAAATGCTGACAACAAGCTAATCTGTTTATAATACACATAACAATTAGGTAACAACAGTTTAACAGTTAACAAATGTGAGTTGTCCAAAACTTTAGAAGTGTACGTTGGATGATTTTTGTCTTTTATGAGTAGTCCCAAGGTATCATAATGATAAAATACCTAAAATAAATAATAATAATAATAATAAAAGTAGTATAAAACTTTGTCTTTACTACACCGATGTTAAAATACAATTTGAAACAATACAATTTAACTGACCTAAATATTTACCAAAATATTGATGTGATGTAAAAAATAGTACAAAAATAGTTATCACCACACACTTACAGAAGAACACAATAATAATAATAATAACATTAATATATATATTTTTTTTTCATAGTTTGGCTGGTCCTGCGACTTATAGTCAGGTGCGACTTATTTATCAAAATTAATTTGACATGAACCAAGAGAAATGAACCAAGAGAAATGAACCAATAGAATACATTACCATCTCCAGCCGCGAGAGGCCGCTCTAATGCTGCTTGGTGCTCCTGTAGTCTACCCTGAAGACAAAGAGCGCCCTCTCGCGGCTGTAGACGGTAATGTTTTCTCTTGGTTCTTGGTTCTAAATAAATGCGACTTATAGTCCAGTGCAACTTGTTTTTTTCCTCATCATATATATATATATATATATATATATATATATATATATATATATATATATATACAACAATGAAATAAGCTTACGCAATTTTGCACTTTGAGCCACTATACTATATGGCAGTTTACTTTACAACTGACCGCCAAACCATACTGCAAAAAAAAAAAAAAAAAAAAAAAAAACTTTTGTGAGGATTGTGGGCTTTCCTAGAGTTATTGGAGACATTGATAGAACTCACACAGGAGACATACCAATAGAAAACAAAGCATCAGTAATAATTTGTGATAATTTTGCCCAATGCAAAGCATTTAAAAAAATAAAATATTTTTTATAATTATTATTTCAGTGTCTTAATTTAATGATTTTATTTTAGTTACATTAAATGATTGTTGTTGTGCTGCTGTGACATATGCAGGCTCACTACTGGCTGATTCAGGGGTCGAGGTCAGCCATTTTGTGTTGACATCAATGTGGTCCACAAGTGTCACCTCAGTCAACACTTAAGAATCAGTCTTAGACTTTACTGAAAGTTGCTTTTAGCTTCTTTATAAAAGTCTCACACTCTTAGAAAAGTACTGACACTCAAGTCAAAGCTTATTCTTAAGAGCATTTCTGAGAAGTTTTATATATACGGGCCCAGATCATGTAACAACAAAGCTACAGTCACCCACATGGTCCCTTCAACTTGACTTTATTCACATCAACTTTAGGTAAAAGTCACTTTATTGAGAAGTTTGTATAAACTTACTCTGGGTCCAGTGAGCCTTGCTTCACTCGATGTGAGAAGTTAAAAATATCCTCATGTCCCTCTGAAATTAAATGAAATGTTGTCAGGGGAGGATGTGTTTGCATGCCCTTTAAGACGTCCTCTTCCATTAATTTCCTGAGCCAACACCTTTCCAGTCCACTTAATGTAGAGCTAATTCCATGACCTTAACATTGATTTGCAGTTCTCCTCCTTATCAAGTTAATCAATTTGTACTGGAGGCTTCTGCAGATCAATATCAGCTTCAGATACAAAGTGGCATCTGCTAGTTATGGCGCACGCTCTGCATTTTGATGCTAAGTGATTCTGACAGTTTGACCAACTTCAAAAAGATATTAAGCCATCAAAAGGGAATCTGACACTCACAGAGGAATGTGTGAGAACTTGCATGTGTGCGGAAGAGCAATTTGAATGTTTGGTGCGATAAATGGTTTTGTCTATGTTTTCACACTGTATGCGTTTGCTTGGAAAATATGATTAGCTGAGAATAAAAACAATTATGGCTAAGGGGAGTGCCAATAAACCATATACAATTTGTTAACATATTTGTATATAAAACAGTCCGTGTGTATTCAAAGATAATAAAATGTGAAATAATTCAGATTGTGGGTATCTGGAGTTTCCATTTTGCATGAATGACAGCAGCACTTGAGCATGGGTTTGATTGATTGATTGATTGATTGATTGATTGATTGATTGATTGATTGATTGATTGATTGATTGTGCTAAAAAGTGTGTTGTGTGTAACTAATAATGGTTACACTTTATTTAAATTTTAAACTTTATTATAAGGTCAAATTCTCGCTATTAACAAACCATTAAATACAACTTTCACCTCAATAAACTCCTAATTTGATGCTTATTAATGGTTAATATGGTAGGTGTTAAGTTTAGGTATATGTTCTTTATAAGTGCTAAATAAACAGGCAATATGTTAGGTTTGCTAATAAGGAACTAGTTAAAAGTGAAAATTGGAACCTATACTAAAATGCTATAATAAAATGCTAACTCTGAAACAACATACAGAACTACCAAATTTTGCTATAAGTTTGATTGCAACATATAATAATTGCTGTTAATAGTGTTCATCATCTGTTTGATTATGTCTTTTGATTGATTTTTCATTAAATTTCTGCCATATGTACATTAACTGACAGTCACCACCGATAAGCTTATACTAAATATATAGTAAAAACTGTCGGGTTACGTATGTAACCATAGTTCCCTGAGTAGGGAACGAGACAGTGCGTCCTCTAGGGGCCGCTTTGGGGAACACTTGTTGGCCGGCGACAGCCTCCGACGTCACTACCGGCGCAACTATGAATAAACACCGGGATAGCACGTCACTATCTTCTTCATCTGAAGCTTGCGTCCGAAGCATGGCAGGGAGTTAGAGGACGCAGTGTCTCGTTCCCTACTCAGGGAACTATGGTTACATACGTAACCTGAGACAGTTCCCTTTCGAGGGAACTTCGAACTGTATCCTCTAGGGGCCGCTTTGGGGAACAGTATACCCACGCCATGCTGAGGGGAGTGCAGGCCAGAATCATGGCGAGCACTAAGTACCAACTCTACCATTTCCATGGGAGTTGCCCCTGGGACGTTCAGACGGCTGTCTGTGACAGTACCCCTTATGGCCAAAAGGCCTAAGCTACATACCCAACTTAATTGATAGGGCCTCGGCCCAGGGTAGAGCTGAAGGCTTGGAATCAGGAAAGATTCCTTTCAAGGGATATGGCTAAGAACCTAGCATTTCTACCAAGTCTTGCCTGTCACACAGGGGCTACCGCTAGCTTACGCATAAGCATGCTGAAAGAGCTGTCTCGACAGTTCTCTAGGTTTCAGAAAGATTTCAGAAAGTTTGCAGAGTCTTGCGTGCAAACTTACCACTTGTGGATTTTTAGAAAGTGCTCAAAGTGTTCACGTGCACACTGACCACCATGTGGTTTTGAGAAAGTACACAAAGCTTAGCGTGTGTACTTAAAGGTTCCTAAGCATAGCAGAGGTGCTGAATCTCACGGGAGAGGCAAGCTCAATTTTACAAACCTCGGGTGAGGGCAGCATCACCTGAGGCTGCATATACAAGAAGACTTCTGTAACTGCCACCTCCACTTCCCGCTAGATGCGACAGCACCTTTAAGCGGCCAGGAGACCCCTCGGGGTGACCTGGCTGGACATCCAATTAAATACACATAAGTATATACAGAGAGGTTACATTTACTCACCCACCCTCCTGCGGTGGAGCCCCACTCAAGGGGCGCCTCCTTTTAGTCTGGAGCATCAGTCAGGTGGTTGCTATGAACATAGAACCATAAAAACTTTATAGGCCCAGCATAGGAGACTGTTATGTGAGAGGTTTCCACCTAACCTCGATCAGGTGGAGAGCTGGTGGTTACAGGGGAATTAGGAAGGGGAGGATCAAAGCAGAAGTTAACCCTCTGAAGTCGATTAACGCATATACGCGTTATGAGGCTATTTTCTCCTGATAACCTCTTAGACTCCAGAGGGTTAAAAATCCCCAAAGGGAACGAGTAGATACCTTGGTATCACTCCGATTCGGACGAGAACGCTGCCTCGTCTAGATCATACCCCTTAGGTTCTGCTTACCTCCTCATGACCCACGATTCCTCTAACCCCTGCCCGCAGGTGGGGGAGGAGCGTGAGTTGCGACACTAGCCTTCTGTGCCCGTCTTTGATTCTCAGATCGAGACAGGCCAGGACCCCTATGTTGTTCGGGCTCAGACCTGGACCTTCGTGGAACGAAGGATCTGAAAACAGCAGAGTGCGCCTTCGTCTCCCTGAACTTCTCAAATAGCCGTCTCAATGGAAATATTGAAAAGCTCAGAAGGCGAAACCTGAACATCGAGAAGAAAGCATTTTCTTTCCTCCCGATGTCTGCCAGGTTCATCCACAGATGTCTCTCCGCTGCCACCATGGCCGCCATAGTCCTGTCCATGGCGGAGGCCGCCTGCTTGGTAGCATGAAGAGAGATCCGTGGTGCGGCGCAGCTCAGCTACCAGATCAGAAAAAGGCCCCTGCCTCTATCCAGGTCTCTTAGCAGATCAGTCTGATATGCTTGAAGCACCAGCATTGTGCTGTAATAAAGCCACAGCCTGACCTGCTGCTGCTTATGCCTTGCCATTTAAGCGAGATGATTTTCTGAAGGGGCTTAAATGGCAAGGAGGGAGATTAAGAGAGGATGTTTGCCCTGCAGAAAGAAAACATTTTCACAGGTAAAAATTATTTATAATTTTTTTTTGCTCTTTCTACAGGGGACATTCCCTCATAGCCATTTGGCGCATCACCTCGATGTCGGCAGATTACTTTAATGCCGAAACCGATGGATGCGAGAAGAAAACGGCATCTTTCATTTCTTTTTAATCTCTGTATGGAGATCATGCAGAAATAAAAGGCTCACCTGAGCTGGAGGGTTATGTTCAAAAGTTAATTTTCGCTCAATAACCTCAACAGCTCTACATACTGTACGCAGGGCAGGAGAATTGAGAAGGCTCAGCCTCAGCTTCTTCACCTTCATCCTCAAATATCTTCTTCTTTTCCTGGGTAAAAACCCAGCAGAGCACTAACCTAAGTATCAGAAAGTGTTAAAGATATAACATCATCCTCCCGAGGCTCTCGCTCGTCAGCCGCCCTTTTTTTTTTTTTTTTTACCAGCGCGAAAGGGAAAGTCCCTCTTTAAACCATTCAGACAGATCCACCTGTATTCTCACGAGCTCATTCACTTCCACGCCTCAACGCGGACAGGTCCTGAACCGTGGGAAGCAGATGGCTGCCTTCTTTCCCCTTTTTTTCAGAAGAGAGACGAACGAGAGCGGAGCTTTTTCCATTGAAAATACGCTCACAATGCATGCAGATTGCCTCCTCAAAGACATCGCGTGCATGCTCTTCACCCAAACAAATGACACAAAGATCGCGTGTGTCATCGGGTGTCAAATAACGCAGACACGGATGCACACATCATCTAAACGCTTGCTAGTTGTCGCCATAATAAACAGAGAAAGATCGCCCTTACCGGTTCTTTCAGATGCATGCTTCAAACAAAACGGTAAGTGAAGATGAAGAAGATAGTGACGTGCTTTCCCGGTGCTTATTTATAGTCGCGCTGGTAGTGACGTCGGAGGCTGTCGCCGGCCAACAAGTTGGTGTTTTTTCAATGTATGCTTCAGACACGGGTCACAACGAGGTGTTCCCCAAAGCGGCCCCTAGAGGACGCAGTTCGAAGTTCCCTCGAAAGGGAACTAGATTTTCTGTAAAGTTGCTTTGCAACTATTTGTATTGTGAAAAGCACTATACAAATAAACTTGAATATAGTAATTTTTAATGCATGACATTTTTGTGTTGATGTCCCCAAAATTAATATAAATTACTGTGATTTTTTGTAACTATTGTTTATTATTATTATTATTATTATTAGGTTTTTCTAAATTGTAAAACCTTGTTTTTCCAGAAAGCACGATTAACTTGTGCTCGTCTCTTTTCTAAACATACTGTGTTGATCACGATAAACTAGCTTTTTATTAGCCTAGTGTCATGGAGAGAGTTTATACTTGATTGTGTGTATAATTTCCTCATAACTACCAGTCTTGCCCTCGGCTGCCATCCTCAAATTTGTCTTATTCTGCTATTGTGCATTTTGAATACAGAGCTCTAATAATCACTGTTTCTATCCTCTGACTCTGAGATATGCCATGAATTCTAATGATCTCTCAGCCCGGTTTGAGATTGACCTGTAGGGCATTTGTTCAGGGTGAGAACAGCAGGTGCGCTATGAATTGGGCATCCTGGCTGAATCTCCTGCTCTCAGTTCTCGAGTGACGTCTACGTACAAGCCTTGAAAGGTTTGAAGCTGCGCAGCGAGGAGGAAACCGAGGTCTGTCTTTTTGTCTCATGCGATAGGTAGCAGAGCCTGGCTTTAGAGCCGGTTTGCGGTGACTGTTAATAATTCTCAGAGTGTAGCGTACTACACATTGTCAGGTTTCTCACCCTAGAAAGCAATGTAGGTGAGCTGGGCTTTGTGTGGTGAGACAGCTTGTGATTCTAAAGCAGTAAAAAATAGGAAGCAGGATAGACTGCGATACACTGGATGTTTACATAGTTTTTGTTTACAATTTGAGCAACATCTACTATCTTAAAAATATAGGCTCTAGACAGGCATGCTCAAAGAACCTTTCAGAAAAATCAATAAAAAATCTTAATGTAAAGAACATTTTAATAATCTATAGAACCTTTTCCCACTATTCCAATATATAGGACATTTTGTGGAATGGAAAGGTTCAGTGGATGTTAAAGGTTCTTCATGGAAAGCCATTGAAAGCCAATAAAGAAAAAACACACACACACACCATTATTAATAATGTAAACACAGAGTTTACTTATACTTCATGAACTAACCCCATGAACAGGCAAAACACTGATAGATGGGCCAGTGTCAATGTCCAGATTACTTATATTAGGTTACTTATATTTCACCCATCCTTCAGTTGTTGCATTTAAATGGCATTGTTGTGAGCTAGCTTGCGTCACTTCAGAGTTTCTACTGGTAGTGTGAATGCAAAAGGCCCTAGGAGAAATTTGAGTTTTTAGGGGTCCACCCTTGTGGCTAGTTCTCCTATAACTGCATTCCTATAAATCCCAGTGCAAAATCCCCTTATGCTGAGAGACTTTACACAGACTTCATAGAGTAACTCTGTATGAAGTTCATGGATGTGTGCATGCTCTTCTGCATTGAATATTTAATTATGGCCTATCTTTTCTTATCTGTACCTTAGTATGTTCCTCAGGGCCATTATGAAATGTGTGAACATCTATATTGCAATTTGTGAGTTTGCGTATGACAGAACCCATTGGGATGCATATAGCAGGTGGAATGCAGCAGGCAGTGCTTGTATGTCCTCCAACTATCCCCACAGAGCAGGATTACAACACCCCATTCTCCAGTGGGAAGTCCTCCAGCAAGGTGATGTAACAAGCCTCTGATACAACACATATGCTGGTAAGAAGAATGGGTGTTAGTTTCACAGTCAAAGATAACTTAAAGCTTCCTGCAAAGCAAAGCCTTGGGCAACAAGCCTAGCGGGATCGCAAACTGTCAAACCATACCCAGCCGACAATCCGTCATGCCATATCTTCACCCAACTTTAGCTTCTGACTTGAAGTCAAAATTATGTCACATTTTTAACAAGAGCCATGAGATGCCTTTTTTTTCACGTAGAAAGTGTTCTCGTGTGATGCTTTTGACACTTTGTTCTTATAAAGTCAAGTCAAGTCACCTTTATTTATATAGCGCTTTAAACAAAATACATTGCGTCAAAGCAACTGAACAACATTCATTAGGAAAAAAGTGTGTCAATAATGCAAAATGATAGTTAAAGGCAGTTCATCATTGAATTCAGTGATGTCATCTCTGTTCAGTTAAATAGTGTCTGTGCATTTATTTGCAATCAAGTCAACGATATCGCTGTAGATGAAGTGACCCCAACTAAGCAAGCCAGAGGCGACAGCAGCAAGGAACCGAAACTCCATCGATGACAGAATGGAGAAAAAAAACCTTGGGAGAAACCAGGCTCAGTTGGGGGGCCAGTTCTCCTCTGACCAGACGAAACCAGTAGTTCAATTCCAGGCTGCAGCAAAGTCAGATTGTGCAGAAGAATCATCTGTTTCCTGTGGTCTTGTCCTGGTGGTACTCTGAGACAAGATCTTTACAGGGGATCTGTATCTGGGGCTCTAGTTGTCCTGGTCTCCGCTGTCTTTCAGGGCAGTAGAGGTCCTTTCTAGGTGCTGATCCACCATCTGGTCTGGATACGTACTGGATCCGGGTGACTGCAGTGACCCTCTGATCTGGATACAGACTGGATCTGGTGGCTACGGTGACCTCGGAAAAAGAGAGAAACAGACAAATATTAGCGTAGATGCCATTCTTCTAATGATGTAGTAAGTACATAGGGTGTTATGTGAAGGGTTCCCGGTTCTGGTTTACCTAATTAATGCAGCCTAAAAATCCTTTAACGCATTTGGATATTAAAAGCATATTAGTATGTGTAAGCCAGGTTAAAGAGATGGTTCTTTAATCTAGATTTAAACTGCAAGAGTGTGTCTGCCTCCCGAACAATATTAGGTAGGTTATTCCAGAGTTTAGGTGCCAAATAGGAACAGGATCTGCCGCCTGCAGTTGATTTTGATATTCTAGGTATTATCAAATTGCCTGAGATTTGAGAACATAGTGGACGTAGAGGATTATAATGTAAAAGGAGCTCATTCAAATATTGAGGTGCTAAACCATTCAGGGCTTTATAAGTAATAAGCAATATTTTAAAATCTATACGATGTTTGATAGGGAGCCAGTGCAGTGTTGACAGGACCGGGCCAATATGGTCATACTTCCTGGTTCTAGTAAGAACTCTTGCTGCTGCATTTTGGACTAACTGTAGTTTGTTTACTAAGCGTGCAGAACAACCCACCCAATAAAGCGTTACAATAATCTAACCTTGAGGTCATAAATGCATGGATTAACATTTCTGCATTTGACATTGAGAGCATAGGCCGTAATTTAGATATATTTTTGAGATGGAAAAATGCAGTTTTACAAATGCTAGAAACGTGGCTTTCTAAGGAAAGATTGCGATCAAATAGCACACCTAGGTTCCTAACTGATGACGAAGAATTGACAGAACAACCATCAAGTCTTAGACAGCCTTAGATCATTTGTAACTCTAAGGAGAGCAGTCTCAGTACTATGATATGGTCTAAATCCTGACTGGAAATCCTCACATATACCATTTTTCTCTAAGAAGGTAATAATTGTGAGGATGCCACCTTTTCTAGTATCTTGGACAGAAAAGGGAAATTTGAGATTGGTCTATAATTAACTAGTTCTTTGGGGTCAAGTTGTGTTTTTTTTGATGAGAGGCTTAATAACAGGCAGTTTGAAGGTTTTGGGGACATATTCTAATGACAATGAGGAATTAATAATAGTCAGAAGAGGATCTATGACCTCGGAAGCACCTCTTTTAGGAGCTTAGATGGTATAGGGTCTAACATACATGTTGTTGGTTTAGATGATTTAACAAGTTTATACAATTCTTCCTCTCCTATAGTAGAGAATGAGTGGAACTTTTCCTCAGGGGGTCTATAGTGCACTGTCTGATGCGATACTGTAGCTAACGGCTGAATGGTTGCAATTTTATCTCTAATAGTATCGATTTTAGAAGTAAAGTAGTTCATAAATTCATTACTGCTGTAGTGTTGGGAAATGTCAACACTTGTTGAGGCTTTATTTTTCATTAATTTAGCCACTGTATTGAATAAATACCTGGGGTTATGTTTGTTTTATTCTAAAAGAGAAGAAAAGGAATCGGATCTAGCAGTTTTTAAAGCTTTTCTGTAGGATAGGTTACTTTCCCGCCAAGCAATACGAAATACCTCTAGTTTTGTTTTCCTCCAACTGCGCTCCATTTTTTGGGCTGCTCTCTTTAGGTTGCCAGTGTGCTCATTATACCATGGTGTCAAACTGTTTTCCTTAACCTTCCTTAAGGGTAGAGGAGCAACTCTATTTAAAGTGCTAGAAAAGAGAGAGTCCATAGTTTCTGTTACATCATCAAGTTGTTCTGAGGTTTTGGATATGCTAAGGAATTCGGATACATGAGGAAGATAACTTAAAACACAGTCTTTTGTGGTAGAAGTGATGGTTCTTCCACACTTGTAACAAGAAGTAGAATTTACCATTGTGGCTATATGAAGTTTGCACAAAATTAAATAATGATCTGAGATATCATCACTTGGCTGCATAATTTCAACACTATCAACATCAATTCCATGTGACAGTATTAAATCTAGAGTATGATTTCTGTGGCACAGAATAGCTGAAAAATGGCACTTGATAATTGGAATAGCTGTATGGTACTTGGGGGTCTAATGTCTTAAATTCTGGTCCTAATCCAGTTCGCTTCCATATGTAGAAGAAAGTAGTATCTCTCTGTGGAGAGTTCATATGTTGTATTGCCAAATTAATCTACAACACCATCATGTTGTGTTAGGATCCAAATAAACTGGATAAAAGAATAATTGTCTTGAGGTCTGAAGTGAGCTTGGATGCATGAAATACCTAAAGGAGCAGTTCACCTAAAAATAAAAATTGTCATTATTCATGCAAACTCAATGTTGTTCTAAACCCACTGTTTTAGCATGAACAATTGAGAGAGAGAGAGAGAGAGAGAGAGAGAGAGAGAGAGAGAGAGAGAGAGAGAGAGAGAGAGAGACTTCATCTTATATAATTTGTGTGTTTATATTCAAAGTTTTAATTTTTACTATCTTTTTAACAAGAGCTTCAGGAAACATGAAAGATCACAAAAGTCCATTAAATATGACACCTTTGGTGCTCATCAGTTAGTAAATAAGCCAACAAGAAACATACATGTTAAAAATTATTTACTTTAATTGCATAAAAATTATGAACAACCTTAAATTTGGGCTCTAAGGAAAACAGGTATAATAGTGCTCTAGATAAAGTCTGGGTTGACTGATAATGCAGCAAATTGTGCTCTTGAGATAATCTTAATTTGCATCACTTATTCTGTAATGATGGAGAAGCACCCTTTTCCCCCAAACCAGTACACAGATCATTCTTTATAACGTATAACTGATAAATTTGTGCAGTGTAATGCTTTGCTGGACAGGCTGCTGCCGTTTTCCCATTGCCATTTTGACATTATACATACTTAATGGCTGGTTGCACACTTGCATTTGTGTTTTATGAACTGATATTTAGTCTGTTTATTTAGCCAGAGAGCAATTAGGTCCTTAAATGTTCAGTTAATTGAAGATTTTATAGAGATTCATCATCATTATTATTATTATTATTAAAAATGAAAAAAAAAAATATATATATATATATATATTATTAATGAAAAAAAAAAAATAGTTGCATAGCATATGACTACAAATTTTGCAGGAGCACTAGGATGCAAAGTATGTTGACATGGGCATTGACACTACCCCTGGGCCCTTAGAAGCACCCCTGGTCCAAGAGGCTACAAAACCAAAGCCTGCCCTACTTCTCCAACTAATGGAATTAATTTATTATTAAATTAATGAGTAATTGGTTAGAAAAATATGTTGAGTGTTCATGTGTCAGCCATTTCCAGAGGCTCTGCATTTTACCCGGCCTTTTTATTAAAAGTTCCTTTTACTGTTCTCTATGAACTCTCCAAACATATCCAAAATGTAAAACCCATCTATTCAAACCCATCAACTTTTGATTTTGCAAACTATCCAGCTGGTCGCCTAGTCGGGGTTGGTCAATTTTTCTTCATTACCTTTTGTACAGCACCCTAATACAAATCTAAGAATGACATTTAATCTAAACTAAATATTGTAGAATAATACTGCAAAGGGTATTAATACAGGAATATGTATATCATTGTAGTAATAGAATAATACAATGCATACATGTGCATTTAGTGTACTTTCCTCATTGAAAGTGCAGTAGCACAATGCGTTGTATTATTTATATTTCTATTACATTCTAGCTACATTCAACAAACCTGGCTGACCCAAACCCAAAGGCAGCCTTTTTTTTTTTTTGATTGCCTGAAGAGTGCATTGCAGTTATCTTGGTATCAAGTTAATGCATGTGAAATCACACCTGTGTATGTGAGTGCTTTTCATTATATGCCAAATATCAGTACATTTCACTAACTGTTATATAACTTCCATTGTGATGCCACTTCTCTTTTTCTTCCCCTTGCACATCAATCTGCCAAAAGCTCAGTGAGAAATTGCATACACAGTAGCCTTTTTAAGTGTTGCCCTTTTCTTATATATGGCAAAATGAATTTTCCCTACTTCAGATTGCATTTTTCTCATGCTATGCATGACTTCTCCTGCTTTTTGGGAAATCAGCCAAAGCAAAAAATAGATATTTTTTGCCATCATATACCAATTATGGCCATGCACGTTCTTCTATTTAGAGCTTATTATTATTATCACTATCAATATCACTATCGTTATCATTATCAATAATAATAGTGATAGTTATAATAATAATGATAATCACTGTCACTAGAATTAATATTAAAACAATAAAAAGTAACTGAATAAAAAAAAAAAAAAATCTGGTCATCTGGTATTTAACAGATATTTCTGGCCTTACTGAATCAGAATTCAGGCTTATTAAGAAATGGACTGAGGTCACCATGACTTCTCTTTCACTTCAGGCCACATGTTCTTTCTAGCCTTCCTGCTTTGAAGCGAGAGGAGGAATGTGCAGGACACAGTCTGATCAAAGCAAAAGTAAAATAATTTGGCCCTCGGGACTCTACGAGATATCTTAGCGACCTCATCTTCAGACAGCACAACAACAACAACAAAGACAGGCCTTCAAAACAGTCACTTTCTCCTATATCCAAACATTTCACAAGTCTTAAAGGAGCAGTTCGCCCCAAAAATATATCATAATTTGCTGACCTTTATGCCATTTCAGATCCATATGACTTTCCTCTGTGGAATACAAAAGGTAAATTATTGAAAGATTTGAATGAACTTGGCATGCTTTTTAAATATAATGAATAAGGCCTGGAGCTTGGATCCATTAATGGACTCTCATTAAACGTTTATTTTTGAATTGTTTTTAAGTTTACCTTTTGTGTTCCACAGAAGAGAGAAAGTCATATGGACTTTCTACATAAAAAAACTATGTCTAAATTAAACTACTGTGTTGTTGATGATCTCTGCCATCATAGTCCTGAGGCCTGTTGCACAAAAGTAGAATTAAGACATCCGGGATAAATGACTCCGCTGAGTTCAATGAAGCCAAAACATGTGCGTCCAGGCTTAATTGGTTGCACAAAGACCAAGCCAGGATGAGCAGACACGGATTCATTAAGCAAGGTGAAACCAATCCTGGATAGGTGCGCGCTCACGGCTCACTCAAATAGACCCCGCCACAGATCACAGATTAACTGATTTACCATGGCAACTAGAGCCGCGTACTTTTCCCCGTCGGAAGCACAAATCCTCATGGAGGCATACGAGGAGGTAAAAGATATAATTAAGAAGAAAGGCAACACCGCCACAGTGATAAATCAAAGAGAAAAAGTGTGGCAAAGTATTGCAGACCGCCTGAATGCGTAAGTAGTGCACAATTACACACTCACCGCTCCGCTGAAACATCACAATTACAATTCAAATATTTAATTCACATCTCCAAAAACGCAGTTGTACTGTAATTATGAAACGGTTAAATTTTTAATTGAAATGCACTGCAGATATGAGTGAAATTGTGTAAAGTAACTCCATCACACTGTATAAAGCTATGATAAATTATTATTAAAGCCTTACATTATTATTTAACGTTACTACGCTCAGTACGGTTTAATCTTAGCCGTTGTACTCTGCTTCTTATGTTGTCCACCGTTTTTTTGTGTTTCTCCTGCTTTTATTAATGTAAAGCTGCTTTGACAGAATGAAACAATTGTGAAAAGTGCTATATAAATAAAATTTAATTGAATAAATAGATGAGCTATAATAATAATCACTTTAATTTATATAGCGCCTTTCAAAGGACCCAAGGTCGGTTGCTCACTGCACTGCAAAAATGTCTTTCTTACTTAGTATTTTTGTCTTGTTTTCAGTAAAAAAAAAATATCTAAAAAAAAATCTTAAATATTTTCTTGAGCAAAATTACCTAGGAAAATAAGCAAAAAAATCTGCCAGTGAAACAAGAGAACTTTTCTAAAATTAAGTGTTTATGGAAAAAGTAAACTTATTTCAAGAGAATTTTTCTTATTATATTGACAGATTTTTTTATTTTTTTGCTTGTTTTATGCACACATTTACTTAAAGTTTATATTTTTTGTCTAAACTATACTTATTTTGCTAGGTCATTTAGCAAATCAAGAAAATACATCTTTATTTAAGATTTTTTTATTTTGATATTTTTACTGAAAACAAGACAAAATACCAAGTTTTGCAGTGTGACTCCATTAAATGTTCTTGTGATAAAGAATGTGTGTGTGTGTGCGTGTGATGTAGATTAAACATGAACGGGCCAAAACGGACATGGCAGCAGGTCAAAATCAAATACAAGAACATTCTGCAGAATGGTATGGTCCCTGACTAATATTTAACAAAGCACAAGCATATATTGTACCCAGAAGGTGCCTGCTCACACATTGTCTGTACTGTTTTAGCAGTGAAAAAGAATACCCACAGACAAGGCACGGGTGGTGGGTCACCAAAGGCTGACCTTACCCCAGCAGAGGACATGGCCTTGGAGCTAAATAAAGGCAGGCCCGTCTTAGAGGGGATCCCTGGGGGGAAAGAGACGAGCATAGGTTCCTCCCAAGATGCCACCCGCTTCATTCAAGGTATGTCCTTCCATCTCTACATGGGATACAACCACATTCATATTGAATCAATTTGGACTGTCTGACTTTGGTTTACCTATTGCCTTGCAGTGTCTGGCAGCACTGTGTTCCTGTTAGAGCCACAAGCACCAGACGATGCTGATCCAGTGAGTACTCCCATCAAAGGCATACTGTAGGCCTGGCATGTCTTGTCTACTAGCTTCAATATGAATCCGATTAAATGTGATAGGGTGAAAGCCCCAGTGCAGCAGCAACAGCACATGATGGAGACGATGATGAGGAGGAGACCATCTCTCTGGATTCCAGAAGGCATGAGGTATCATGTTAAGACTGTGAAAGTACTATTTACTCTACAATGGTGAGGAGTCCTCATCAAAATCAAAAAATCTAATTTCTTTTACAGGACCCAGATGCTATACAGTGGGAAAACCAGCCTGGCAACATAGTGCGTATTAATAAAAGGACACCACATCCTGCCAAATTCCAGCTGCGCTAATATTATTGTGTTCACAGAGCTCACAAGCTATCAGAAAGTTGTATGGCAACCACCTCCGGCGCCAAATAGAACTGGCAGACATAGACATTCAGTACAAGTAGAAAAATATGGAAAATCTTGCACTGGAGTCCGAAATAAAAAAAGAGGACCATTAGGAAACTGGACCTTGAAATAAAAAAACTTGAGAGGGAGGTGAGATATGCCTTCAATGTACACTGTATGCTAACTGTAACACAAATGTATTAATCATTATTTTTCTTTCCTCCCCCAGCTCCAAGAAGATGACACAGCTCAAAATAAAAATTAGGTATATTCTCGTAAAGTCAAGTGAGCCATGACATATGAGCTCTTATTGTGAGCACACAGGACGGTGGCATCTTTCTAAGGTTTTTTTTAATTTTCCCAGCAATCAGTACAACCAAGTCATCGTTATAAGGCACCGGCCTCTTTTGCCCACCCCCCCAGCACCAGGTGTGGCCACTAGCCTAAATGAAGGCCCAAAATTGTGTGTTCCTTTCTGCTCTGACAATGGCATGCCCATTCTTGCGAGATGTGGTGGATGAAGAAGCACTTGTGCTGAGGAGAGCCTTCAGGCGAGAAAGGGTCTTCAGGGACCGGTTGGACCCACTGGCCTTCCCTGATGACCATCTATATGAAAGATACAGGTTTTCTGCAGATGGCATCAGGTATCTATGCAGACTACTGGGTCCCAGGATTAAGCACCGCACTGCACGGAGCCATGCACTGAGTGTGGAGCAAATGGTTTGTGTGGCCTTGCGCTTTTTTGCTAGTGGAGCCTTCCTGTACTCAGTGGGGGATGCAGAACAGCTGAACAAGGCCACAATTTAACCGCACAATAAGGAGTGTGTGTCTGGCTATCAAAGCATTAGCAGATGTCTTCATCTCCTTCCCTGGCCACAGAAGACTCTGTGACATCAAAGAGGAGTTCTATAGGATTGCAGGTAAGAGGATCTACAAATTGCAGGACAACTGTTAACACCTAGTAGGATACTCATTACTTTGTGTGACAGGTTTCCCCAATGTCATTGGTGCAGTGGACTGCACACACATAAGGATAAAAGCCCCCTCAGGTGCCCATGAGGCCGATTTTGTGAATAGGAAATCCTTTCACAGCATTAATGTTCAGGTGAACATAACTTTTTGATATTGTCCATTGACGGACACTCTGCATTGCCAGTGATGTGCATTGATTGGTGTAATATTCCTCATCTTATGATTTCAGATGGTCTGCAATGCTGACTGTGTGATCAGCAATGTTGTGGCAAAATGGCTCAGTCCATGACTCCAGAATCTTTCGGGCCTCTGAAATCTACCAGTGCCTATCACAAGGTAAGCCACACAACCCCTATTTATAACCATCATGGCTGTGTCAAAAATATCACTGTGTTTATGAGGTAGTAATGATGAGATTTTGTGTTGACAGGTGAATTCTCTGGTGTGTTGCTGGGAGACAGGGGGTATGGCTGCCAGCCTTTTCTCCTGACACCTTTCACAGACCCCCAGGAAGCACAGCAGGCCTACAACCATGCCCATGCCAGGACCAGGGCCAGAGTTGAAATGACCTTTGGCCTCCTGAAGGCACGCTTTCACTGCCTTCACAAATTAAGGGTCAGCCCTGTTAGGGCATGTGATAGTACTGTGGCTTGTGCTGTCCTCCACAATGTGGCCTGCCTGAGGAAGGAGAGGGCCCCCAGAGTGCCACCAGCCATGGACTGGGACAATCCGGCAATCTTCCCTGATGACGACAGTGGTCAGCTGCTGAGGGACCAATATGTGTTGAATTATTTTAGTTAGTATGTGTGCTTTCAATTTTGGTTAAATATGTCCTGCGGTGGCAGAGGAATTTGGGTTTTTTTGGGTTCGTTTTTTTACGAATTTGGCCTCTTATGATGTTTGTGTGGTATACTGTGTGTAATACAAGGCTGCAGGGAGGCTACTGCATCCATTCATTTGTCTGTTCAGTTGATGTGTATGGATTTGTCCTGCATTTATTTTAGTGTTCAGACATGCAGGGTGTGTTATATACAGACCTTTGAATGTGTATGTATCATTTTGTATAGTATGCTTTGATTCTGTGCTTTCCATCTTGTAGAGTCACTGTGACTTCAGTTTCGAAAGGAGCTGATGGTTTAGCTGCTTTGTTTTGTCCTTATTCAATAAAGGAACATAATGTTACACATTGTGTTTTTATATTCATATGGAATGTGTATTTGTTTATATGACAGAGTACTAGGGCCACACTGAGGAAAAAGGATAGTCATAAATTTATGAGGCTGGTTCTTTCTGCAGAAAAGCTACATATTCTTTTTACAGTTTTGATACTTATGACAATGTGATACTTAATATTCTGGCACATCAGCACATCGCAATTTCACGAAATGCCCCACATCTGTCATTTTAACAACTGTCCTCCTTTAAAACAACTGGTTACAATATTATGACTCGTCTTTTTTTTCCCTCGGTGGCCCTAATATTCTATCATTTTATATATAGCCTTATAGTCTATGGGAAACTGTAAATTATCTAATGATAGCAACATCATCTAAAAATCATTATTTATCCAAAATGATTGAAATTAATGATCACAAACGTTTAAATAATGACAGTGGGTCTAGTTATATGTGATAACAATGTATAGTGAGCAGTGAAATAACTATTGGTTTCCATTTGTGGTGACTGCTGACTGACATTAGGGATGAGATTAAATAGATCCTGGAATTTAGCCTGGTCTGGAGCAGGCTAGCTCCACAGAATAAATCTCCATGGTAATTTATACCATAACATATCCTCCTGCCTCCTATCCAGCTTTAGTGCAACCAGATTACGGATCAATTGAGCCAGGATCACCAAGATATCCTGGCTTAATCCCTTATCCTAGTTTTGTGCAACAGGCCCCTGCTCTTATGAAGCAATTTGAAAATGTTGTTGTTGTTGCTGTTGTTTTTGCAAACAAATACATTGTATGTATGTGCATTGTATCAGCCATCATCTATGGCTGACAGATTTGTTTACCAGGGCCTCAAATATTAAATTTTACTTTGACTTCTCTGAAAGCTTACAGCTTTGTCATTTCAACATCATATTTTATTCTGAAAATCTAATTTTAGCAACCTCAGTGCTTGACAGATATTGTCATTTAATATACAGTGTCTATAACAAGTTAGCATGCTCCCAAAGGCATCTCATTTCCAGCTCTTGGATGTGTTCTTGACAACCACTAATTGAAGGCTATTGATTGAAAGTCAACAATAGGCCCTCTGTGAGTGTGAGTGTGGGACGTAACATCTCTTTCACATTTCACACTGATACTACTGTGCTTTATCTGACTGATGTGTTATAGTGACTCATCCAGAACACTTGAATTACTTCATTAATCATTCATTAACCCATCCAACTTACAATTAGGCAGAATATACCTGTACTGTTTGTTAAAACTTTTGTGGAATCTTTCTCTATATTTCTTCCTCTTTCTCTCTCTTTCTCTCTCTCTCTTTTCTATTTATTTATTTACTGGTTTAACAAAGCTGTAGGTTGTTTTAAGTAAAGGGGTTGTACTCAGGCACATAAGAGGCCCTATCATACACCCAGCGCAATGCGACGCAAGGCGCAGCGCAAGTGTGTTTGCTAGATTCAGTCATTATTCAGTAGATTCAGCATTTTCCCATCCAGCGTTATATTTTGTTATATAAGAGTAAATGACCACATGTGGCGGCTTTCTGCATCACCGTGTGGTGTTGAGTTCATGTCTTCCATTGTCATACTGTTCGGCAAAGCGTGTGCTTTGTTTACCTGGATGATTGATTTTAAGTTGAGTTATGTACAGAGCGCTGTGAGAACAGGACTGCAGCTCTTGTACTTCTCAAACCCAATGGTCAAGTTACAGTCATCTCTCGTGTTTATACTTTGCAGATGCTTGGCCCTTGTGAATATGATCACCCCTCCTAGACTTTCAGTTATTTACTTTCTCCATTATTTACTTCGTAGGGATCCATGCATTTTTCTTGCTTCCATGCTTAACAAGCCACATGTTTCACTATTTTATTTGTTTTTTCTTCAATTAACTTTTCCATATCTGAAATAGATTTATATTCTTTTTTCTTAATGGGATAGTTCACTACCTGAATATACTGAATGACCAGGTTATTCCATCAATTCATTTTTTCTTCCCTGATGTCACGAGCATATTCCAAGATGACAATGCCAGGATTCATTGGCTCAAATTGTGATAGAGTGTTACAGGGAGCATGCAAAATAATTTTCACACATGGATTTGCCACCACAGAGTCCAGAGTCAGACCTAAATCCCATTAAGAATCTTTTGGGACTGGAGAAGCACAGCTGTCCGACTCTCCCATCATCAATACAAGATATTGGCAAAAAATTCTGCAACTCTGAATGGGAATAAATGTTGTGACATTGCAGAAACTTATCGAAATGATGCCACGACTAATGCGTGCCACAATCAAAGCTAAAGGCGGTTCAATGAAATATTAGAGTGGGTGAGTTTTTTTTTGGATGGGCAGTGTATATACAGTATATAACACTTTTGAGACACTTTAATCTTCATTCACAAATTCTTCAAGGTTTCACCTTATGTGTCCCACAGAACTTTGGGCTCATTTGGGGATTAACTATTGCTTTAATGCATTTCATTTTTAGGGTACATTTATACGTTTTATATATTCTAGGCTTCATAGGGAGAATCATTAATTTGGTTGCCATACCTGATCAGTCACATTTTCAGGTAATATTTCTGTGAACTTTTCCATATAAATACAAAATTAGATTTTGTAAATGTAAAATAAGGTTATTGATATCCCCATCGTTGCTCTTACCCTCCGTTTTACAGCCACCCTGTCTCCCCTGGATAGTTCTACTACTATGTGGTTATTTAAAGCCTGATTGGTTGCTAAAGTGACCCATTGCTCTGTTACCTGCTCTCTGGCTTGTCTTGAGATTTACAGATGCATTTGTGCCAAAGCTCTCCTTTCTGTCTCACTACACACACACACACACACACACGCACACACATAGTTTGGAAGGGGAAAAGATACTGCATTACGTACATTGGTTTGTTATACATCAGACACATTTGTGTGCTCATTTTTTATCTCTCTCTAACATCCACACGCACACACACACACACACACACACACACACTGCATGCACAGCAAATACATTCTTGGATACACACAGGATCTATTATGCACCTGTTTTCAGCCCATCTCCTCTCACTATCTTCTCTACCTCGCACACTGATTTGCTTTCTCTCACTTTCACACATTAGGCTGTATTCACTGGCCAGTCTGACAGCTGAGCTCTTTGATGCAGAAAGAGATGAATGTATCTCTAAGGTAATATTGCACTCTGCTGCCAAGGTGTAGGGGGGGGGGGGGGGGGGTATATGGGGTATGTGCTTTTGGACATCCACACTTAATCGTTTTCACGCCAGCTGAAGGGCAGTTTTGAGGACATAGATGATGGGTATTTGGTGTGTAGCATGAAAGAGTCAGTCGGTCATTTTGTGAATTTAAAACACTGTGATCCTCAAACTGCAAAAACATCATTTATCGTGCCAATGTCTAATTCGTACCATATGTGGGCAAAGAATTAAGCAATATCTAGGACACGCTTCATAAATAAAAGGAGGAGTTACAAAGAATTGTATATAATGCATTCTTATAACCCTAAACAGTTGTGACAAGAATATTGAATTAGTAAGTGGAACTATCTAATTTGCGATTCATCAAATGATTAATTTAAAACGACCGTGCTCAAATTAGGCTAAGCATTTGTTTACATATCAGACATTAACATGTTTCTTAAACACCAAAGCAAGCTGGGAAAATGTAATTATTTAAATGTTTGACAATTTCAGTGTTTTCCTCACACAAAGAAATTGTACAAAATGGCTTCAGAAGACTTTATCTTCTTTAGACTTCATCTTTTGTGAACCCAGCTATCAGGAAGTGTTCTCATAGCTTTTACCATTCTTAATTAAACGTACTTAAAATGTATTATTGAATCTATGTTCTTATAACATTGAGAGAAAAAATTCTGAGATAAGCAATGGGAAAGAGGAATGGGGGGTGAATTTAAGGTAATTTTGGGGTAAACTATTCCTTTTATAAGGGTAATATTTTGGGTATATCAATAAACTTTGTGAGATACACTTTGTGTAGTAAATTTTCCACTGAGGTAAAATTTGTTCTGAGAGTTCTGAAAATCTTCAGTTACACAGAAAGAATTTCCACATCAGGAAAGATCATTGAGGAACTGTGTGCATATGTAAACACAAACCCTTCCATCAGTTTATAGACTCACTTTAGTCTAGAATGCGTTTGATTCTGGTTTGCGTGCATCACTTAAATAAAGTGTTCAGCTGTCTGTCTTTTAGTTCAGAAAGCCAAATGATAATTGCTATTTTGAACTCTCTCTATGTGTCATAACAGGTTATTTTGCCCAGACTTTTAAAGGGGTCATGTGACTTTGGTAAAAAGAACAATATTTGGTGTATTTGGTGTAATGCAATGTGTTTATGTGGTTTAAGTAAAAAATAAAAATAAAAAAAATAAACGTTTCCACATACTGGTCATTATTGTTGCGCCTCAATGCCCCGCCGTCATTGTGATTGCCCGAATTCCTCAAGCGTGTGACGGAAATGTTACGCCCTTACCGTATTATGATGCTGTGTGTCCCAGCGCGGCAATACAAAAATAATAAAACCCATTATAAGCTATGCATTTGTAGCATCCAGTGGGGACATAATTACTGATTATAATGACTTATTATGCATTGCGTATCATGAAGCATAAACAAAAAACCATATCTGGAGAAATGACAAACAAGCAGCACTACTCTACACTGTTTCAAACTCACATTTGAATCGTCTGTGGAAAGTTCTTTAAATATGAAAACATACTTACAGACTGTGATTCAGAAGTGCCAGACTGTCCTTGCAAAGTTAGAATTGCCCCACTTTATAGAAACAGACTCTGGTGTTGTAGGCTACTCTCCCAGGAAACAGTCCTCGTCCTCTACAAAATGTGTTGTAGTTCTGGAATAGTGTTGTAAATACAATTTAACCACTGATTTCTAGTTGTGTCCTCTTTTGGAAGACCAAACAAAGTAGTTTTGCTGTCACAATGAAACACACAGCATCTCCATGACATTGCGGCTGCAGCAACAGCAAGAATACAAGTTACACCTTCTTTACATCTGAGGCATTTAAAGACTCCATTTGTCCATTAATTATTTCTAAAGAAACACGAAAATGTATAAAAGGCTCCATTACCTTGTATCTTACGTTATGGCCCCGAAGAAGCAGTTTTTGTAAAAATAGGCTAACAATTGGTTCATAACCTGCGACTCTCTGTCGCACAGTAGACTCTCTTGGCACAGCGTTTAGAAGACTTATAATTGTCAGACAGGTTGCTCATATCACATATATGTCATCAAGCTCAGTTTGAGCTTCTCGACCCCAAGGAAGTATGTGCTTCTAATTGACTTCACTGGTCTCCGTTGAATCCAATGGGGTCGCTGTGTCCATTTCTTTTCCTGTCTATGGGTAGGAGTGGTTACGCTTAACTTTTATAAAGAAAATCTTTTTGGATTTGAGACTTTAGTCTTTGAAACATTACAGATCTTCTTTATGCACTAAGAGCTTGTAACACTCCAAAGAGAAAGGACAATTTTATATCGTATTATATGACCCCTTTAATTCACAAATGCTTGGACTGTAATCAAAGTGTTCAAAATAATGGTGCATATACATTAGTATAGATGTGCAGTGATTTTCATGGCAATGCAGATGCAGAGTGGGAACATGGATAGACTGAGATACTGGTCTCCATTTATGTCACAATAATATGAATAATTAAACAAAAAAAAAGTGATTTATCTTATTTAGATGATCACTCAGTGATTGCGATTCACGTCATTTCGCAAAATAATGCAAAACCTTTAGCTTGGAGTACTTGAATTAGAGGGCTTCAAACAGGATATATGTTCACACATAAATATTTTTTTGGCTAATGCTTCACCAAACAGCTTCTCTCAACCTCGTCTAACTCTCTGACTCTGAGGACCAATTTCCCTCCTCATCGATCGATGGTCAATTTCAGCCAGCGTGAGAAATATCTCTTATTCCCCATGGATTTTCATGTCATCCTGATGACAAACTGCAAATAGTCAGTCGCCAATCATGTCCCACTTTTCCGCTTACCATAGCCTGTCGGGACACTGCTGCTGCCCTGAGGTGGCAACGTACAGATGGAATGAGGAAATGGCCTGCATGTGTTTAAGCAGGCCGGGAGGTCACGACATGCTAAATATGCTTGTCCCAAAGAAATTTTTGTTTATGTGTGGATGAGTAGTTAAAGGAATAGTTCATCCCAAAATTTGTATTATGTCGCTCCAAACTAATTTGACTCAATGCAGTATTTTAAAACATCCCATATTGGCTTTCTCTGAAAATAATAAATAATAATAATAATATTTGATTGATTTATTTATTTTCAACTATTCCTTTAAGCTACTGGCTGTAGAGGAAAGACAGTAAGTGGGAGGCGGGCTGAGAAGACAGGAGACATCCTTTTGAATGTTCCAGCAGAAATGAGTAAAATTGTTCAGGGTGTTGGCTATGCTCTTGAAAAATGATTGACGTGTTCCTCACAGAACTTCAGGTTCACTCCTCAATGAACTGAGCTGATTATGCTAATAAGACTTCATGAATAAAATGAAGCCTCACTCTTCCTGCAGCGGTGGTCTGGCCTATGCAGTGCAGTGTGTTAGCACCTAATACTGCTATGTGACCTGCGCTTGAATTAGCTGATCTGGGATCTGACAGCTGTTGTATCTGACAGGCTATTCTCTGGCTGTCTGTTTCTTAAGCCCGATACTTGTATTTGCACCATAGTTGCACGGTTCTCGCCATAAAGACCTGTCTGTCATTCTGTTTCCAGTATTCTGCATCTAACAGAGCTTAACTACATGCCTTTTTTATTTCTCTACATATTGGGGTGTTAATAAGAATGGAATACTACATAATAAATCTAAGAACTGTGAAAATGTATCTCTTGCATTCACTGAATGTTTCAGTTAATTTCTTTTTTATTATTTTCTCTCTCTCTCTCTCTCTCTCTCTCTCTCTCTCCTATTTATTTATTTTTATACATTTTTGTTATAGGATACATATAGACATTTTGAGATTTTGAAATAAATAATAATAATAAAAAGAAAATAGCATAAGACATCTCACTGCATTGTTAATTATTACTGCATTATTTAAATTATTACATTTCCTTAATAAATTTACTTAATTCTATAAATTATATATAATTTACTGTCTGAACTTGTTTTATGTTGGCTAATGTTGTGAAAAACTTTTCATTCTGAAGCTAAACTTAAAGTTGTGATTAAATGGAAGCAACAGATCTTTTGTATTGTGATGTACGTACTGTACATTCAAGTGAAATGATCATTGAAAAAAAAAATTACAGTAGCATGGAGACTTAGATCTATTTATCAATTATTAATTGAAGGGAGGCAGACCTGAAGGTGAGTTTAAGGTCAAGCAACTAAATGTTATGTCATCAATAACATACCCATGTGGTTTTTGTTGTTGTTGTTGTTTTTGTTTTTTTTCCTCATTAAGGATATTTTGAAGATATTATTGCTAACAAAAATATAAAACACTGATTGACTATATATAAATCTTTTCCTGACAATATCTTGTCATCACTGTACTAAAAATATGTAAACAGTATAAGGGCCAGAACATCAAATTAAAGATTCTCAGAATAGTTTGAATCAGCTGATATGTTTTCATAGTATAGAGTTAGTAGAATTATCGGGTGCCGTTTGTAAAGCTGCTCATGCTGAAAATAACAGCAACATTTTGTCACATTTAGCTTCAAACAATGTTTAAAAAACTGGTGTGAATTTTTGACGGTCACATTTTAGCACATTTACAACAATATTTGTCAACTTAGAGGTATTTTAAATAGTTAAACATACATATTAAATGTTACACCTAAATGTTAAATGTTAAATCTTAATGCTAAATATAAATATAAATATTAAATCTAAATCAAAATCTAAATGTTAAATCTAAATGTTAAATCGAAATCTAAATGTAAATATAAAATCTAAATGTTAAATCTAAATCTAAATGTTAAATATAAATATAAATCTAAATGTTAAATCTAAATGTTAAATCTAAATCTAAATGTTAAATCTAAATGTTAAATCTAAATCTAAATGTTCAATCTAAATGTTCAATCTAAATGTTAAATCTAAATCTAAATGTTGAATCTAAATGTTAAATCTAAATCTAAATCTAAATGTTGAATCTAAATGTTAAATCTAAATGTTGAATCTAAATGTTTCGGTTGAAACTAAATATTTAGCTAATATGCAAATTAAAAATGCCGGAAGTGCCAAAATAAAAGCTGGATGAAGTCAGTGTGTGTTTATAGCATAGTGTTAAATAAGGAACGAATAAAAATCATCTCATCCGAGGAAATTGACTCTTGGACATTAATTATCGTGATAATGACTACCTAAAATAATAAACACGTTTGGAGAAACTGTATTTGAAGAGTACGCTAGTGTATGTAGATATTAATGTTAGGGAACTATGTGAGTGATGTGTACGTTTAGTAGGAAAACATCTGATCCACACTCTGGAACAGAAGAGGGCGGTATTGCGCCAATAAGCTGGATGCCAACTGCCGTTAAACTGGGAAGAAGACGAATATGACGGCTTGCTGTGTTACAATGGTGAGAATATTTTTTTTTCACATTTAAATTTAAGAGTACAAGTTATTTTCATACAGTGGTATTGATTTTGGAGTTAATAATCTATAAAATCTAAGGTGTAAAGTCAGCAACATATAAGCAAAAGGTGTAAAGACGCTATCCTCTGGTTTCACAGGCAAGACTAATTGAGCCATGGCCTGATCCTGGCTTAATCTAAACCCTGTTTGTTACTTACATAATATAGCATATTTGTGATTGTGCTGTAAAAACACGTTTTATAATGAATAACTAACAGGGGAGCTCCATTAAGTACACGACTCAAAAGTGGATTTACATAAACCATATATACATCTTGAATACTATTACTAAATGTCTATCATCTGACAGGATAGTCTTTGATAAGTATTGCAGGTGAGCACATTTAACAGACATGAAACAGGCATCTGAGTTCACTCATTGTTGTCAACACTGCTTTAGATGAGTGTAAGTCATGTAAACAAACAAATTTACATACAGTAACTAAACACAGGTTATCTATTTTATTTGTTCATTTGCAATATTGATAATTTTAGGAACATTTGTGTTGGATAAAAAGCGAGTTACATAATTTACTAACTCAATGTGCAGATGCAGTATATCACAGATAAATCACAGAGGAGACTGACTCTTGTCTGGATGTTACAGGAACAGATTATGTTTATCTGCTGTAGAGTGACTGATGAAGGAATGCTGCCATCAAAGGATTTGTGTAAGTACACTACAAAAATAAATGAAACATTTTAATTAGTGTAATTTCAAAGAGTTATAACAGCACTTTTCTTATTGTTGATTTCTGTGCATTTGCTGCAGATCTTTTGTGGTGGAGCTGGACCTGCAAGGAAAGGGGAAAAAAGGAAATACCTGAAACAAAAAAATAAAGTAATTACTTTTTGTATTGTGTGTGTGTGTGTGTATTTGTGTAGGTTATGAAAATGTCTGCAGACTGGTGTGTGCACTGAGGATGGAGAAGTCCACTGCAGCATCCGGAAATGGTCCAGAGATATGGATGAGATGCTCCACCACTCCAGCTCTCACTGTCTCACCAGGACCAGATGCTGCTGTGGTCTCTTCCTCATCGGTGGCCCCAGAGCAGCGAGAGCATCTAGAGAAAGACCAAAAGACACAGAGGATTTGATTTTGGTAAAGTTTGTTCTGCTGGTTTCTGTTTATACAATGAAGGCTGACTTTCAGAAGCTTCAAAAGCATCATCAAAAAATGTGATGGAGCTTTTATCTGAAGTCATTGACATTGCTCTTATTACAGGGGCCTACAATCCTCTGATCCACCTGGAGAAAAGAGCCGTGCTCACAGACATACTGCTGGTTTTGAACCAGTTCAGTGGTTTAGCCCACTACAAAAATAATAAATTAATGCATGTACTTGTAAACTATGTGTAAATGTTTTAAAGGTAGTGGTGCTCATGGAGAGCAGGCACACGATTGTTTGGAGCAGACACAGCAGCAGTCAGATTGTCCTACACGTGTTCTTCTGCTCTCGCTTCAAGGTTGTGTTGTTCAGAGAGCCAACATCATGGTCTTCCTCATCCTGTTGCTCAACGACATCCCCTTTGAGAAGAGTGAGACTGTGAATCACAGCGCAGCAGCAGAATCAGAACAGCTGTGTTGAGATGATAGTAAGATGTGGGGTTCAGCATCTGTAAATACATGATTGTTAGAACAATAAGTTTGAATGAAGCTTTGTTTCATGTGTTGTTGACTTGTACATGTATGCATTTATTTTAATGCTAACATTTATACATTCTTTTAATCGTTTAAACATGTTTCTTGTTGTCAGTAAATAAAATATTAATATTTTATCTATTCGTGTATTAATTGCTTGACTGAAAACTGATGCATTCACATCAACTGCATTAGTGTATATTCATGTATAGCTATGTCACGACAGAAAACACATTTTGCTTCTTTTACTAAAATGTAATTTTAAGGAAAAAAATTATTGGTTGGCATTTATCATTATTATTGCATGTAAGTGTTGGGGTGGGCAAAGGATGCAGTTCATTATGGGGTAATCTTCATTTTTGAGTAGTAATTCTTACATTTTTAGAGTATAAAATCATCAGTCTTCTCCAAAGGTGAGATCTTCGAACAGCTCTTCGACGTGTGCAGACATTGCAGAGTCGCTGAGAGAAACTGTACTGGACTGTGGAGTTAGTGATGCTGTGAAGTGGTAGTAAACCTGTACCTCTTTTTATTATTATTGCCAAACTTATAACATAAAAGATCAGGGTAAGACGGTTTTATTTAACAATAACAATCATAACGCCATAAAACAGTAAATAAAAATTTAACGTGTTCATCATATGAGATCCTATACAAGAAATAAAAATCAACATAAAATAATTGAAAAAATATTATAGAGATAACGATTTTGGGTTTTCTAATTATATAAAAAAAAAATCACATTAGTGGAGTTAAAAATATAAAAACTTCAGGATCATTGAGCAGCATAGAGTGCCCTCTCGTGGCTATAGACGGTCATGTTTTCTCTTGGTTCATGTCAAATTAATTTTGATAAATAAGTCGCAGGACCAGCCAAACTATGAAAAAAGTGTGACTTATAGTCCGGAAAATATGGTAGTCATTATCACGATAATCCATGTCCAAGAGTCAATTTCCTCAGATGAGATGATTTTTATTCGTTCCTTATTTAACACGATGCTATAAACACACACTGACCTCATGGAGCTTTTATTTTGGCACTTCCGGCATTTTGAATTTGCATATTAGCTAAATATTTAGTTTCAACCGAAACATTTAGATTCAACATTTAGATTTAGATTTAGATTTAACATTTATATTTATATTTAACATTTAGATTTAACATTTAGATTTTATATTTATATTTATATTTAGATTTAACATTTAGATTTAGATTTAAGATTTAGATTTAGATTTAGCATTTAGATTTAACATTTAACATTTAGGTTTAACATTTAATATGTATATTTAACTATTTAAAATATCTCTAAGTTGACAAATATTGTTGTAAATGTGCTAAAAAGTGACCGTCAAAAAATTCATACCGTTTTTTTTTTTTACATTGTTTGAAGCTAAATGTGACAAAATGTTGCTGCTATTTTGTGTACATTGCCCGAGAGCAAGCAGTGTCGTCCCAGATCTGGTCCACGTGTGGCCCGCATGGATTTTACGCAGGCCAGATGTGGGCTGGATTTGGACCAACACTATGTTGCTGTCTGGTTTACCAAAGCATGTCACAAAATGAATAATTGTGATTATAGTAATATACAAGGCAATAAAATGATATTTTAAGATTCTGTTTGGGTCTGGGCTATATAAAGCTCAGGTGTGTCTCAGATTTGGGGATTCTGATTTACTTAAGGCTGAGAATTGGTACCAATAATAAAACCTCTTTTGGCCCAGTTCAGGGCCAGTTATAGGTGATTAACTGGCTGAGATTCAGGCCGGTTATGGCCCATGTCCTAGTCTTTAATCCAGTTCTGGGCCACTTCAGGGTCGTCATTCTTTACAGTACTTGGGCCGAAGGAAGTGATTGTGTGGCCCGGATCTGGGCCAGAAGACATTTGCTATGTGGGCACATATACACACACACACATATATATATATATATATATATATATATATATATATATATATATATATATATTAGTCATATTTTTCTTTCTTTTTTTTTTAAATACAAATGACAAAATCACAAAATCTATAAGTAAAAATAGATCTTTTAAAATGCAGTTTTAATCACATTGTATTAAACATACAACTGCAACAACTGAATGGATACTAGCAATGCACTTTAACTAGGACATGGCCTACTTAGGGGAGGTATAGTGTTTTATTATTTTATTTTATTTTTTATCTGGGACAAACAGTGAAAATGTTCTACTCTTGACAGGATCTTCATGTGTGAGGGGGAAAGTTTTGCACGTGCAGTGAGGTTTTGCCCTCCAGTAAATGTGCTGTGAGAAATACTCCCCGGAGGTAAGAAGCAGTACTGCAACTCAACCACAACCATGATGGCAAATTAATTATTAAAGATACGGGGACCCCTTGTAGAGAAATGCCTAATGCCTGAATGGAAAAAAAACTCCAAAATCAGACCAAAAGTCAGTCTGCTGCATCATCAACTACCCTTATATATTTCTATTTTTCAGATTGAGGTCAGAGTTTGGTACAGAAAAATTACGTTCTTGTTTTCATTTCCAACTGTGTCTCTGTAATGAGAGCACCATCACTGATGATATCAGCACTTGCGCCGGGAGTGATTTGCATTCGGTCCCTCGAGCTCTTCGTGGCGGTGACGGAGAAGATTTATGCCCAATAGTGGATACATCACTGTCACCATGTAATCATAATAAACATAGCAGCCCATCCCAGCTGATACCTCGCTTTGAATTTAGAGTATGGGAGAGGACTCGCATTTATAGTCATCTTGGAAGTCATATACAAGCAGTCATCTCAAGATTATACAGTTCGAATACATAGGCACACTGTCACCTGATAGCTAACGGATTGATTTATGTGCAGAAAAATAACCTGGGACACTGACCATTTAAAAGCACAGTGAGTGGGGTTACTGGCACACATTAATAAAGGAATAGTTCTTACATCATTTAGTCACCCTTATGGTGTTAATCTTGCTATATGCTGTAACTTGTGATGCAATTTATAAACTTTATTCCAAGTCTTCTCTATCTATCTATCTATCTATCTATCTATCTATCTATCTATCTATCTATCTATCTATCTATCTATCTATCTATCTATCTATCTATCTATCTATCTATCTATCTATCTATCTATCATTTAAAATAATGGACTCTGCGTTAGTTTGACAAACTATACTTGAATATTACAAAATGGACTGAGCCCACATCTTGCAAGCATGTGTTGGCATATCAGACCTTTTTAGAGATGCAACAAGATTTGAGGGTTTGAGTTGCTATTATAATGACACACGTGTCTTGGGTGTCTCATTAAAGCTGTGCCGTGTTGAAAGGACAGTGTGCGGGTGTGAGGAGACTGTGTCACATTACTGTAAACCACATGGAGTTTGTGAATATACCAGGGCAGTGCCTTGTTGTGTTATGTTTTGTTTAATGATGCACTCGTGACAGGAAGAAAAAAAAGAAAAGCCTTATACTGTACATTTTTTGGAGGGAAAATCAATTTAAGATCATGTTAATCATTATAATGCACCGTACATGTTAAGAAAGTTTAATGTTCTATACCTGTATCACTTTATTTCTTCTGAGTAACACCAATGCCATTTTTTATAATATTTTGTTTCAGTGAAAGTCAAAAGGGTCCAGTGTTGTTTTGAACCCAACTGATTTTAAAGCAGATGATGCAAACTTCACCAAAAAAGAGACACATTCAAATTATGCTTTAAAGCAGCAAGACAATGGTGTCATTAATCTGCTCCAGTCAGATGTTCACTTCAATTTCTGTTAACTAAATTCATCAATTATTAAACAAGTTTAGATATGCTTTAAGCAGTTCTACAAAAGGAAATAGTGTGGCTATGTGGCTATTAGCTGGAGTCAGTTCAATGTTGATTCAATGCAGTTCAATAACAGAATCGATACTGCAAAATTTGTCAATTATGAAACAAATTGGATTCATGTAAAGCAGCTCTACAGAAGACAATAATATCATAATCCAGCCCATTTCAGTTCAAGTTTTGCTCTCATCCAACAGTGTAAGTGCAATCAAACTGATAATGTTACTGGATACTAAGTGTTTTTTAAACCCCAACTGAACAATCCGCAGGCAGCTTTCTTTCTTTTTCTTTCTTTCTTTCTTTCTTTCTTTCTTTCTTTCTTTCTTTCTTTCTTTCTTTCTTTCTTTCTTTCTTTCTTTCTTTCTTCTTTCTGTCTCTCTCTCTCTCTCTTTCTACATTTTACATTTATAATACAAATACATATAATAACCTTTCAAACTACCAACCAGTCTGCATTATGAATCCCCCACTCCCTGAAAGAAACCACTGTGAAAGTCCAGTTTCTCATTAAGTGGAATTGTTAACAAGTGAGCTACTAATGATAAGGAAACCTGAACATGCAGGGTGTGCTGTCATGGACTGATGGGCTAATAATGCTTTACTTACCTGTACCTTTCCAAAAGATGTCAGCGAAAAAAAAAAAAAAAAGAAGAAGAAGTAAAAAAACTAATTATAGCTACTAAGATTTAATGGATGTTCACCTCCACACTCTACAGTCTTCTAAAATACAGCAAGAATCATATAAAACAATGAAACACATTTTTATACACCTAAAGTGGCCTTTAGATTTTAAAGAATGATTCAATTTGTTGTTTCAGTATGAACAATGAAAACAAACTATTGATTGCTATACTGGGACAAAAAATAAATAAATAAATAAATTAATTAAATAATTAATCATTAAATGCTTTTGCTACTGTATAACATGCAATGCAAATAATATATTATAATATTCATTATATTAAAGTAGTAGTGATAAATATAATAGTACAGTTTCAGTTGATTCAAACTAGACTAGAAAGTGATTATATTTTTTTTTCTGCATATCAGATAAATGTTGAAAGATGATCATTTATTACAAACTTGTATCGATTTAAGGCGTTTTTTATTACTGTATGCATGAGCAGTGGGAACATGTCTTTTTAGGGCAGCTTAACTGCAACATTTGACTGAAACAGATAATAGAAAGATTAGCCTAAATCTATACTGGAAACCACTGTCGAGTACAGAGTTGTTTAGTGATATATCTCTGAGTGTTGCTAAGTGTTTTTATAGATACTGATCTCTTGTGCAGTGGAATGGTGCTCGATGCATGATGGCATTGATCAGAGTTATTGATTCTAGCAGAGCTATTGATCAGCTCAAGTGTCATCAGGCTCTTCCCTATTATTTCCCAAGCAGAAGGATTCTTATTGAGCATGCAATATCATATCAGTAACATGCCTAAGTAAGATTATTAAGGATTTATTAATCTGTTTTATTTGGCATTAATTTTGATTTTGGTTCAGTGACAGCATGGGACTCAAACTAAGTAATTTGCATTTAATTTCTCAATGCAACTTTCAAATTTGTACAGTATGTAAATATACAAATGCAAAATAAAAGCATTTTTCACAAATGCTCCCAGAATTTTGGACTCTATTGTATCTTCGACCCTTTTGGGATATTTTGAAACAAGCCCATGAATGCTTAATGGCCAGCCATTATGCTAGAAATTGATCTTGAATTAAGCAGGCCAGTGAATAGGGCTGTAGTTAACTCTGTTGTTCTGTTCATGCTAAAACTGTCCACTTCTGCAGACACAATGAATTTGATGAGGACTTTACCACACACAAAACATTGCTGCTCACCACGAAGCATGCATCAGGAGGGGCCAGCAGCAGTCCCGCTTTGCCTGTCTTAAACCCGTTCAGAACAGACTGCATTTGTCATTTCCACAGTTCCACATGCAGTGCCAGCCTGTGAAAAGCATTTTCTCTCACTTCCAGTAAATAAGGGGCTTGTGTGAACCCTGCACTTTTCAGAATGAGACGCAGCTGAAGTACTTAGCGAGGCACATGCATTAGATAAATCAAAGCAGGAAAAGATTTTGGCTAGGTAGAGAAAGAGAGAGGGAAGTGAATTCTGTATAACCTCAAATTCACCATTCAGTTTTATGCAAATGTGAAATAATGGCTTAAGGAGAGACTCTAAGCAGTGGGCAACCTTTTGTTTTTCTCTTTTGATTTTGACGGTTCCTGGTTTTTTTTATCCTGTTTTTAAAAAAAGAGGTTATTTTGTGAATAGAGGCTATTTCAATGAGGTTCAGTGAAGTATGTTCTGTTTTACAGCACAACATAAAATATTTGATGGAACTACTTGCCCATTTTACAGAGAGAAAAAAAAGAAGGTCTGTTGGACTTGACGCAAGCTACAAACTCACAAAATGTTTCTACTCAGTATTGCTTATAGCCACAGTTTAGCATTTAAGTTCAGTTCCATGTAGATTAATTTCCATTTGGATATAAATGTAGCCCCTCTTTTCATGCAAATTACATGATGATGAGTCGGTTATAGTTATTAATGTCCAATTCATGAAACCCATTTTACAGTTACATTCATGTTATTAAAGAAAATAATAAATTTAGTGACCTGAAAATTACAGCTTTTGTGTAGTCCGCTGCAGATATGCCTTGCATGTGTGTGAAACAGACAAAAATGACATGAGATGCCGATAGCCTACATATAGTGCCATTGTACTACAGGTTTCTCGGGTTCGAATCCTGACTTGATGATCTTTCCCAATCCTGCCCCCCACTTTACTTCCTGTTTGTGACGAGTGGGGCGGGGCCGAGGGACATGGGAGCGAGGCCGGGGGAGTGATTGGAGATGAACTACACCTGTTCGTCCCACCGGTCTCGAGGCCCATGGAGGAGATGGAAGGATATAAAACTGGAGCGACGACAGTGAAGGACGAGAGAGGACCAGGCCTGGGCTTTTAGTTGTGTTTTGGGTTTTATTTTTTTTTTATTTTATTTTTTTTTTTTTTGACAATCAAAAACATTTTAATAACAAAATAAACACAAAAACAGCGCATCAGCCCCTCACGGACGACTGATGCGCGCAAAATAAAAACCAAAACACAACTAAAATCCCAGGCCTGGTCCTTTCTCGTCCTTCACTGTCGTCGCTCCAGTTTTATATCCTTCCATCTCCTCCATGGGCCTCGAGACCGGTGGGACGAACAGGTGTAGTTCATCTCCAATCACTCCCCCGGCCTCGCTCCCATGTCCCTCGGCCCCGCCCCACTCGTCACACTGTTACTCCTACACTGTCCTAGACTAATAAAGTCAAACAAACAAACTAAATGTTTCTTGGAGTGTCAAGTCTCTGTTGCAACATTGGCAAAACACCGGCAATTAATATGAATTCAATAAATTTGCCACTTTATTACTTGTCTCAGTGACAGACGGCAAAATATTTTATGATCTCTGACATGATTACACTTTTTAAGATAGAATATAATACATTTGAATGTGCTTCGTCAGATTGTGGCATATTTTATTATAGTTTAGCCTATCTGCTGTTTATCAAAGCATGTAGGGAACTAGCAAAGATGAGAACAGTTTCTAACAACATCTGTGCATACAGATTTGGGTTTGACATCATACATGCTTCTTAGTAGTTCACACAATATCAAAGAGACACAGATCCACCTGCTACAGTTAAATGCACTTGTTTGGTTAAGAGACTTTTCTTGTGATATCTAAGATGTGACCTTTTGACCTCACACAAGCTTTACATCACTGATTAATCACGTAAATAAATGGTTTTAAACTTACTTTCACTTATTGTCTGTTGTTTTAGCAGCAAATTCAATTCCACAGGATCGCAAAATTGTATTTTAAGAAGCCATCCATTTTTATTTATTAAGTGTAAGACCCTTCATACTCAAAATCATTTAATGCAGTCACTAGTCTATTCTCATAAATTTTTATTTTTTTTACTCAATGTTTTATTCACACTATTTTAATAAAATCTCAGTCATTCGGTTCTCCCCGTGCCCTCTTTTTAACGGGGCTGCTGTTTGCCGTGACCTTGCAGCTCTTGTTGCGCTGCTGCCAGTCGTCTGTCCAATTACAGCATCTTTTTAGGGTCCGCCTCAAAGCATATCAGCTTGGTAATCCTATTCTCTGTCCAGATCAAAGCAGACAGCAACTTCACAAAGCCTCTAAGTTTTTTTTTCACACACACTCTTTTGTGTTCTTTGATGTTCTCCGCACATGTATTGCACTGAACAGTGAGAATGATGAAATCCAAAACTCCCCCCACAGCACACAAAACATCTGTCAGCTATTGTTAGGATCTTAAATGAGTCCTCATGCCAGGCTTTGACATTCTGCTATTTGTTTTTAATTTTTATTTTCTTTCATCACTTCTAAGCAATACACAATCCTGCCGTGCAGCTCGCTTGCTAACATAATAGTTTCTTTAATGTCAATGTGTTATGCTCAAACTGAACACTTTGTGTGGTGTTTTTGTGTGTGGTTATCTGAGTTTCACACTTGGTATGCTGTGATTATTGGAGGGAACAGAGACGTCACGTTGGTGACCAACGAATTGGGATATCGCAATTCTAATTCCAATTTGTCAGGCAACGACGTGACGTCAAGAGTGACCGACTGAAAGGGAACTGGACCTTGAGCTTGACCTTGACCTGACTTAAATATAACATAAAATTACAGACATCTCAGGAAATAAAAAATCTTTCGAAGGCATGAAGAACACAGCATGCAGTTATTAATGCTTGAAAAAAAGAGACATTTCCAGGAACACAGAGAACAGCACAAAGAGAAGACTCAATCAGTTGTGCTCATTTGATTAGGTGAATCTGCTTAGACCTGTAATTGACCTTGCTTGTTGAATTGTGTATGGAATCCCTTTCTGCCACACAGTCATGATGTAGGTGGAATTTATGCAATATTGAATATTAAATAATGCATAATTATGAGACAAAAGGTCAAAATTACGATATACTAAATCATAATTATGAGACAAACATGATAAGATTCTATCATAATTATAAGTTAATGTCACAATTGATAATAAGAATTTAAAGTTGATGAATAAAAAGTGAAGTCATTATGAAAATCATCTCTCTCTCTCTCTGCACCAGAAATGGCCTTCCAGTGTATAATATATGCCATGCATATTATATTATATTAATGAATCAGCAAGTCTTTTCAGAAGAACAGCAAGTAATTACAATTTGATTGACGATTACAAAGACAAACATTGTTTTCTTTGGAACAGCATGAATCGCTCGCAATAAGATCAAGAAATGCAGTTAATGAAGGTCTGTTTTGATTTCATCTCGACTTTAAGAGATCACTTCTGCAAACAGCATGAAAACATAAAAATATAAATAAATCTACATGAGGTTGTTAGATAGAATCTACCAATTTACCATGTCAAAGTTCCATCCAGTCATGCTGATAAATGGAGTGTCTCTGCTGTTTCTCTCATTTGAATGTTCCAGGCGTTTGCGCATAAAACCTCAGTATTGCTTTATTGATCTGACACTCCATCAAAGATGGTAAACGAGCATCACCTTCACCTCCTGCTTTGAGCCATAATATTCAGAGTGGGATGAAAAGGTGAAGAGGCGTCTATCACTAGACATCGCTCACGGGCATTTCCCCTCGAGGCTGATAGAATGACACTTCAACAAATTGAAATTGATGTCCATTTGACTAGTGGCAGAATGACATTTGCAGTGTTTGGTGTAAATTTTGACTTTCACGGAACTAAGATACAGTATTTAAATCTAATTTCTTTTGGTTTAAACTTTCCTTAATATTATATATATTATTACATACCTGATCATATGACCTGCATAATGCATTTTTCTTGTTTTATTGGCTCTACCATCATGAGAATATATATCCCTTGCTTTGCTTAAAGTAAGATTCTTCCACAATGAAACCTCTCATTGTGTCATTTACTTTCTCTTGCAGTCCTGGGCGGCTTGTAATTTCCTGAGCCAGTAATCAACAAGTAGTCTGGCATACTGTGCTTGGCTCTATCTGCCGCTACACATAGTTGAACAGATTGGCATCACTTTATGAAAGAGAGAAAGAGAGAGTGCATTTGTCTGCATTTCAAATGAAGCCCAGCTCTATATCATGACTCACCAGCATCTGCAATATCACAGCTAACTATACTTAGGTTAAAAGATCTTTCCTAAATGGAACCATAGAAAGTAAGAAATTTGCTGACTTCACACACATAATAAAAAAAGAAATAAAGAGAACTGAAACACCATATAATAATTTCTATACGTAGTGTAGTGCAGTGTTTATCAAAATGTGGAATGTTTTAAAGTGAAAGTCGTGACATTTGCCAAGTATGGTGACCCATACTTGGAATTGGTGCTCTGCATTTAACCCATCCAAGTGCACACACACAGCAGTGAGAAGTGAACACACTCCCGGAGCAGTGGGTAGCTATATATCCAGCACCCGGAGAGCAACTGGGAGTTCAGTGCCTTGCTCAAGGGGACTTCAGCCATGGATATTGAGGGTGGAAGAGAGCACTGTTCATTAACTCACCTCCACCTACAACTCCTACCAGCACCGAGACTCGAACATACGACCTTCAGGTTACAAGTCTCTAACCATTAGGCCAGAGCTGCCCACTGGTATTGTAAGACAAATTTACATTATGCTGTATATGAGAGCTCCTTCACATTGTTCAAATGTACTATGCTTATAAACAAAGACATTTTGGACTTAAGATAAGAATATAGAGCATTTGTCATATGGTCTGTAAGCAAAACTGATGCCTTTTTTGAGGTTTACAGTTAAAGTTACCATCCGCTTATCCCTCATCCATCTACCATATTTTCCGGTCTATAAGTCACACTTTTTTTCATAGTTTGGCTGGTCCTGCGACTTATAGTCAGGTGCGACTTATTTATCAAAATTAATTTGACATGAACTAAGAGAAATGAACTAAGAGAAATGAACCAATAGAATACATTACCGTCTCCAGCCGCGAGAGGGCGCTCTATGCTGCTCAGTGCTCCTGTAGTCTGCTACTGAAAACATAGAGCGCCCTCTCGTGGCTGTAGACGGTAATGTTTTCTCTTGGTTCCTGGTTCTAAATAAATGCGACTTATAGTCTAGTGCGACTTATATATGTTTTTTTCCTCATCATGATGTATTTTTGGACTGATGCGACTTATACTCAGGTGCGACTTATAGTCCGAAAAATACGGTACTTGTGTTCCACAGATGAAAGAGAAAACATTATTTTAATATTGCTCCTACAAAGCAGCACGTTTTTCCCATAACAAAGCAAAGCAAACCAGCATAACAGAACATTGGGCCTCATTTATCAATCTAACATAAAAATGAATGCAGATCTGTGCACAGCAAGCATCTTATGGCAGGGTTCACATGTGATTCATGGAACATTTTTATATAAATATATATATATATATATATATATATATAAATTTAATATATATATACAGTACAGACCAAAAGTTTGGACACACCTTCTCATTCAAAGAGTTTTCTTTATTTTCATGACTATGAAAATAGTAGATTCACACTGAAGGCATCAAAACTATGAATTAACACATGTGGAGTGTGAAACAACTGAAAATATGTCATATTCTAGGTTCTTCAAAGTAGCCACCTTTTGCTTTGATTACTGCTTTGCACACTCTTGGCATTCGCTTGATGAGCTTCAAGAGGTAGTCACCTGAAATGGTCTTCCAACAGTCTTGAAGGAGTTCCCCGAGAGATGCTTAGCACTTGTGGGCCTTTTTGCCTTCTGTCTGCGGTCCAGCTCACCCCTAAACCATCTCGATTGGGTTCAGGTCCGGTGACTGTGGAGGCCAGGTCATCTGGCCAGCACCCCATCACTCTCCTTCTTGGTCAAATAGCCCTTGATGCCTTCAGTGTGACTCTACAATTTTCATAGTCATGAAAATAAAGAAAACTCTTTGAATGAGAAGGTGTGTCCAAACTTTTGGTCTGTACTATATATATATATATATATATATATATATATATATATATATATATACTCACCTAAATGATTATCAGGAACACCATACTAATACTGTGTTTGACCCCCTTTCGCCTTCAGAACTGTCTTAATTCTACGTGGCATTGATTCAACAAGGTGCTGAAAGCATTCTTTAGAAATGTTGGCCCATATTGATAAGATAGCATCTTGCAGTTGATTGAGATTTGTGGGATGCACATCCAGGGCACGAAGCTCCCGTTCCACCACATCTCAAAGATGCTCTATTGGGTTGAGATCTGGTGACTGTGGGGGCCATTTTAGTACAGTGAACTCATTGTCATGTTCGAGAAACCAATTTGAAATGATTCGAGCTTTGTGACATGGTGCATTTTCCTGCTGGAAGTAGCCATCAGAGGATGGGTACATGGTGGTTATAACCAACAACCGCAGGTCAGACAAGAGGAACCCAAGGCCACGTCTCAAACCACAGCGCTGAGGGATCCACCGTTGCTGTAGAAAGGCAGGTGGAGGACACAGGAGGGCCCGCGATGGACGCCAATGCCTCTGAGAGTGGTACCGACGAAGACACACACTGAGCACAAAGCAACCCCAACAACCGCGTACAAAGCCATAGGACAGAAAGGAAAGAACTCGGAAAGAGGCAGATGGTCAAGTGGCCAAAAGCCAACGAAGTTGCGGTCTGGCAGAAGCTGGACAAGGACCTCAGCCTTATCCTGGAGCACTCATTGCATGGACAGGTGGAAACCAAGCTGAACCGTATCGGAGACATCCTGTATGATGAATGCATAGGCAGATTCGGAGTAACTGCTGGAAAGCGGAGAGCTTGCCCAGTGTGGAAGGGGAGGAGGGAGAGGGAGATCGAACAGTTGGTGAAGAGGCGACGTCAACTCCGAAAACAGTGGAGGAAGGCAAGCAGAGAGGAGAAGGAGGGCCTGAAACCACTGTGGGACGAGGTGAGAAAAGAGCTTGCCGGCCTACGGAGGGCAGAGCGCATCCGTAAGCGCAGAAGGCGGAAGGAGAAAGAGAGGAGTAACTTCTTCAAAAATCCCTTCAAGCATGCCAGACAGCTGCTAGAGGATAAGAGAAGCGGAAAGCTGGAGATTACCAAGTCTGAGCTGGAGTACTACATAAAGGAGCAGTACAGTGACCCAGCGCAGTTAACTCCGCTGGGATCCCCTGGGTATGTTCCTCGCCCAGCTCCCCCAAACTCCCTCTTTGATGCTGCCCTCCCCAAACTCAGCGAGGTAACAGAGGTGGTCCGGAAGGCAAGAACAGCCTCAGCCCCAGGCCCTAACGGGGTACCATACAAGCTGTACAAGTACTGCCCAGGGGTCCTGAGACACCTCTGGAATCTGCTGAGAGTGGCTTGGAAAAACCAAGTCATCCCGTCAGAGTGGCAGAGAGCTGTCACAGTTTTCATCCCAAAGGAGCAAAACTCCAGTACGATCGGCCAGTTTAGGAGTATCGCCCTCCTGAATGTCGAAGGGAAGATCTTCTTCTCCATCCTAGCCAAGAGGTTGACCAGCTACCTCACAGGAAACGGGTACATTGACACCAGCTGCCAGAAGGCAGGTGTGCCAGGCTTCCCAGGGTGTGTGGAACACTCAGCAGTAATATGGGAGCAGATCCAAAGGGCGAAGAGAGAGAGAGGTGACCTGCACGTAGTGTGGCTCGATCTTGCTAACGCATACGGGTCAGTCCCCCACCAACTCATCGAGTTCGCCTTGGACTTCTTCCACATCCCAGTCGGCATAAGAGCCCTGGTGGCCAAGTACTTTGGAGACCTCCAGATGTGCTGCACCCACCAGGACTTCACAACAGGCTGGCAACAGCTGGAAGTAGGCATTGCCATGGGATGCTCAATCTCGCCCATCCTGTTCATCGCAGCCTTTGAGATCATCCTCATAGGGGCTAGGAAGATGGTCGGAGGAGTGAAACTGCCGTCAGGACAAAGGCTACCAGCAGTTAGAGGTTACATGGACGATATTACCACCATACTTCGGACAGAAGCATGCACAACAAGGCTGCTGAAGAGGATCGACGAGCTTGTGGGCTGGGCGAGGATGAAGATCAAACCCTCCAAGTCACGCAGTTTGTCGATCAAGAACGGAGTCAGAAATGACAACACCATCTTTGTCGCAGGCGGTGAGAATATCCCGTTGCTGAAAGATCAACCTGTCCGTAGCCTGGGTCGTACCTACACAGCAGAGCTCTCAGACAGGCAGATGGGGGAGACGGTGAGGAAGCCGCTCGCAGATGGCCTGGCCAAGATCAACCAAAGCCAACTTCTCGGAAAGTACAAAGTTTGGTGTTACCAGGCCATACTGTACCAAAGGGTGATGTGGCCACTGAAGATGAGTGAAATCCCCTCATCAGTGGTAAACAAGATGGACGGGCTGGCAAACTCGTTCATCAGGAAGTGGCTGGGTCTACCAAGATGCTTCTCGGAGGTAGGCCTCTTCGGGAGGAACACGCTACAACTACCACTGCGATCCATCAGCGTGGGATACAAGCAAGAGAAGGCTCGGCTGGTGCTGGAGCTGAGGGAAACCACTGACCAGCTGGTGAGAGCAGCGGGCACCCAGATAAGAACGGGAAGAAAGTGGAAAGCCCAAGAAGAGGTCGACATGGCAATCGGCAGGCTGAAGCACCGCGAGGTGGTCGGCAGAGTCCAGGAGGGTCGAGCAGGCCTTGGGAGGGGCAATATTCCCTTGTTCTGGTCAAAGGCTTCCAAAGAAGACCGGAAAGCCATGGTGGTGGCAGAAGTGGCAAGAACTGAGCACAAACGCCTTAACATCAAAGCGGTGTCCCAGGGCCAGCAAGGACGTTGGACGTCATGGGAAGGTCTCACAGACAGGTCCATGTCATGGTCCGACCTATGGAAGATCCCCCAAGCTAGGCTCAGCTTCCTGATCAGAGCAACCTATGACACCTTGCCTTGTCCCCGAAACCTCCACCAATGGTTTGGTGCTGAAGAGACCTGTCCCCTTTGCAACACCAGCAATGCAAGCCTCCAGCACATCCTGTCGGGCTGCACGACGGCACTGTCCCAAGGCCGCTACAGGTGGCGACATGACCAAGTACTGAAAAAGCTGGCAGAGGTATCAGAGTCATGCAGAAAGGAGGCGAACAGTAGACCTTTCGCTCGAGGATGACATTCCATCCAGTTCGCGAGGGCTGGAGAGAGCGTCAGACCCTCCCGCCAGAGAGATACAGCAAGGCTCCTCCCACCGGGAACTGAGTGGACCATGAGGGTCGACTTGGGAAAGCAGCTCCAGTTCCCCAGGGAGATAGTGGAAACATCCCTGCGGCCCGACATCGTCATGTGGTCAGAGGCTTGCAAGACCGTCCTCCTTGTGGAACTCACTGTACCATGGGAGGGAGGGGTGAAGGCTGCGTATGAGCGGAAGCGAGCCAAGTACTCTGATCTGGCGGCAGAGTGCAGGGAGGCGGGCTGGAAAGCCGTTATATGCCCTGTAGAAGTGGGGTGTAGGGGTTTCGTAGGTACCTCAACCGCTCGCCTACTCCGCGACATGGGATGCACAGGAGCGAGGCATCGGAAAGCCATGAAAGAGCTGGCAGAGGAGGCAGAGAAAGGCAGCTTCTGGCTGTGGCTAAGGAGGAAGGAGAAGGGTTGGGGGGTAAACACCTAGGGCATCAGCAGGGTGTGGCAGGAAGAGATCCCTGCCATCGCTCCGCCACCATGAGACGTACTGGGGTTAAAGGAGCGAAACGTCGATGAGTGGTGGTCCCCAGCTGACGACCCGCTCAGGCTTACAGAAGTGTTCAGTGAGGTGTCACGGCACACCAGTTCAAAAGGCACTGGAGGAGGTGCGTCAGGCAGTGATGTCCAGCAGGAAAACCAACACCTGTATCTTGATATGTTATAAAGGGATGGACATGGTCAGAAACAATGCTCAGGTAGGCCGTGGCATTTAAACGATGCCCAATTGTCACTAAGGGGCCTAAAGTGTGCCAAGGAAACATCCCCCACACCATTACACCACCACCACCAGCCTGCACAGTGGTAACAAGGCATGATGGATCCATGTTCTTATTCTGTTTATGCCAAATTCTGACTTTACCATCTGAATGTCTCAACAGAAATCGAGACTCATCAGACCAGGCAACATTTTTCCAGTCTTCAACTGTCCAACTTTGGTGAGCTTGTGCAAATTGTAGCCTCTTTTTCCTATTTGAAGTGGAGATGAGTGGTACCCGGTGGGGTCTTCTGCTGTTGTAGCCCATCCGCCTCAAGTTTGTGCGTGTTGTGGCTTCACAAATGCTCTATCAGCTTGAATCAGTCGGCCCATTCTCCTCTGACCTCTAGCATCAACAAGGCATTGTCGCCCACAGGACTGCCGCATACTGGATGTTTTTCCCTTTTCACACCATTATTTGTAAACCCTAGAAATGGTTGTGTGTGAAAATCCCAGTAACTGAGCAGATTGTGAAATATTCAGACCGGCCCGTCTGGCACCAACAACCATGCCATGATCAAAATTGCTTAAATCATCTTTCTTTCCCATTCTGACATTCAGTTTGGAGTTCAGGAGACTGTCTTGACCAGGACCACACCCCTAAATGCATTGAAGCAACTGCCATGTGATTGGTTGATTAAATAATTGCATTAATGAGAAATTGAACAGGTGTTCCCAATAATCATTTATGTGAGTGTATAATAATAATATAATAATAATATCTGTTTTTAACAGGTGGTGAACATCAAATTATGACTGTTAATCACAAACTCTTCTATAAGCTGATGAGAAAAACTACTTATATGTGACCCTTGACCACAAAACCAGTCATATGAGTCAGTATTTTGAAACTGACATTCATATTTGAAAGCTTACCATTGATGTATGATTTATGATGGGACAATATTTTGCTGAAATACAACTATTGAAAATCTAAGGGTGCAAAAAATATAAATATTGAGAAAATTATCTTTAAAGTTCAAATGAAGTCCAAATGAAGTTCTTAGCAATCCATATTACTTTTGTGCTCCAAGGTTACATACAGTATATAGAAAGTGCATTGTGCCATTCACACAATAATAAACATCATCAAGGTAATGCACATGATACTGAAATAAAGCATTAAACATAAATTAAAAAATAATAAATTTAAGATAAAACAACCGATAAGGAAAAAAAAATAGAAGAAACAGTTATTTCAACAAAAGCATAGAAAATGTAAAGTGTTATGCAGATAATTCTGGTAATGTCAATAAAGGTTTCTCATTGTAAATTACTGTATACAATATCTTTTTTCTTCCAAAAATCATATTTTTAACATTGTTTACATTGTTTTAGATGTAATTACAGTTGATGAAGTTTACCCTCAAAAGAGGGTGTTAGAATAAGAACTAAAGGCCAGCTAAATACATGGGTAGTGTGTCCCGGCAATTGTTCCCAGGTCGCTAGATTTTGCCCCTTTCACACTGCCAGTGATTACTTGGAATATGTGCGTGCGTTCACACTCAACCCATTAAGGTTCCATAAAGACAAGTGACATCAGGATGTGACGTGTAATGTACGAGTAATGTACGAACGCTAACGTTAACGTTCACTTAAGCTGGCGAACGATCTCAGCTTCAGCGCAGATAGTGAGGAGCTAACTGTTCTCTGCTTCTTTACAGTTTGCATATATTTTTTTGTCACGAACATTGATGTGCCTTCAAAACACCTGGTAAAAGGTCACATGATTACGATCATCATCACTACGACACACCCTTTATGGCATTGGTTCTGGCTTTTGTTCACACAGCGCTCGTTCCGGGACTGAACCCGGCAATGTTACTAGGTCCCCGACCTGGGATCAATCCCTGAACATGTTTGCGTTCACACAGAAGGCGACCCAGCAATGTTCCAGCAATTTTCCCGCTTCAATGTGCAGTGTGAAAGGGGCTTAGCTGATCTGCGTTCTCAACTGTACCTGTCAATTAAAGAACTGGCTGAGTGCCTGGATAGTGCTTCTGGCGATCTACCCTGAAGTTTTGATTAAAGCCCTTGAGTCTAAACTGTTTGCAGTGTATGAGCCAGTGTTTGCCCATAACAGAATGCATCTTTAAGGCACTTTGTGTGTAGGAGGAAATACAGGGTTTCATGGTGGCTCGGTGCTGGGATCTTTTTGAAGTAATTTTTTTATCAGTAATTAGAGATAGACAGACAGAGAGGGAGACGGTCTTGAGGGAACTGATGCGTGGCACAGGGTCAAACAGGCACATATAGCTCTAAGCATCCTGAATTCATAAACATTCTTATGAACCCTCAGCAACAAACAAACAGATGACTCTCTGTTGCCCCCTCTCTCCAAGTTTAACGGCAGCCATTAATTATTTGACTGCTTAATTTTGGAAGCGTATTTCATTATGCAAGGTTTGAATGGAGGGACTGAACCTCTGACCTGCGCTGAGAGAGTGTGTGTACCTAATGTTTAGGCAGTCATAAACAGCCACTTATCTGCAGTACAACCTTTCGCGGTGATGACTTGGAGCAGAGCAAGAGTTGGACAGTAATTGTGTTCTCATTAAGGGTTCGTCTGTGTGATGTAATTATGGACCTCACTCAGGAAATAATATGAAGTGTTAATAGGTCAATAGACATCAAGTTGTTACTTCAGGTGTGAAGTTGAACATTTTTGGAGTTTAATAAGCACTCTGCTTTTGTGGTGAGCATTTTGAAAGTGCTATATGTGAGAATTTACAGATTTATCTTGGGGTAGAGATGTACTAGATAGGGATGCACTGAAATCAAAATTCTTAGCCGAAGCTGAACAAAATGAAACAATAGGCCAAAAGCCAAAGGCTAAATACCGAACACTGTTTTTCCAATATTTATTTTCCCCCCATGTAGGCAATATTTTTTTCAATTATTAATAAATTACAAAACAGCAATAAAAAAAAAAAAAAAATATATATATATATATATATATATATATATATATATATATATATATATATATATATATATATATTGGGCCTGACCTTCAATATATATATTTCTATAGTTTTTTCCAGTTTTAGTTGTTTTAGTAATTGTATTACTTGGCAACAGTTCTAATTATTACTGAAGTTTTTAATCTAATATTTACTTTGTTTTATTTAGGTATTATATGGAAGAATCACATTTTAAAGCCAATTAAGTTCCCTTCAGTATTTTCAATATACAGTTGCAAACATGCCTTTGTATAATTTATCAACTGGAGTAATGGCTATTCGGTTCAGTTTTGGCATCACATGAATAATTTTCATTTTAAAATACATTAAACTGGAAAACATTTCTTCTAAAGTGGAAAACCATTTCACAGTATAATTGTTTTTACTGTATTTTAATCAAAAATTCAGCATTGGTGAGATTTCGAAAGATTGACTGTGCCTAAGGATTTTTTTTTTTTTTTTGTTACTCGTTGGAATGTGTTATTTGTTCTGAATTGATTATTCGTGCCTTTTTGATAAAGTTTTTGGTTTTTATCACATCCCATTGAAAAGCTGTGTAAATTTAATTGCATTCTTGTCAGAGTCAGATCCAGTGACATATGGATTATGTAAAATACCTATATGTCACACTTATCAGAGCCATGGCTTAGTAGTAGTTGCATGTCCTCTGACATGTTAAACCATGGTGCATATCCAGGCAGTGTGAGTTCACACTCAGCTCAGATTCTTTTTTGATCCCATTCCCTGTTTCCTATCGTATCCCACTGTCCTATCAGTAGAAGTGATCCACATGATCCACGCCTGTCTAGAAAACAACTGATCAACCCACTTTCCAATTACTTTTGGGTTGTGAATTAATGGGAGTGTAATTCCTACATGCTTCACAGTTTATGGTTGTAAATTAAGTCAAATTAAAGCTGGCCACAGGTGCACATTTCAAATGGACCACTGTCCTAACACTGCTGTCAACTATCCACAACAAGCACATTCAAGCTATTTCACTGTTTTCACTCTTATATATAATCTCATACTGTTCTGCTAGCATATGGTCGATACGCTAGTTTGGTGCACTTCTCAACCTCACACCTGTAATAGTATAGTAAGGCCTTTTCTCAGTCTTTACAGCTTTATTCTTGTTCCATTGTATTTAAATCATTTGTCTACCACCACAGTCTCACACAGAATTGAATCTCACCTCATGAAAGCGAGCGAGTGTGTTGGGGAGGGTTTTACACTGAGATTTGTGGCATGTTGTGAAAGCTCATAATAGATGTTTTTTAATATCCTTTCCTCAATTCTGAAGGGGATAGCGCTTGATTTAACAAGCCCCTGTCTCTGCACCGCCTTATCTGCAGGCAGCAAACATTTAATTTGAATTTGCTTCTTTCTGACATCCATTGGATGTACTGTAACAAGTCCTCCACAGCCAAGTGGCAAATCATCTTTTTCATGGCCCATACACAACAGGGCCCCAGGCAATCTAGGTGGCTTCCTGATATTTTAGTCATTTCTGGAGCTTGCATACATCGCTCAATGTGTTAAATACACCTAATTTAGAGAAGGTCAGCAAGTCTTTGGCTGCAGAAACAGTCCCAGCTGTGTACTGTCAAATATATGGCCATTCTTATTTCATTCTGTGTTCTTACACCACAAAAACGTCTGTAACTTCAATGCAAAAACGAATAAGCGTTAGATATAGTAATTGGTAGTGACCTTTATCTTTAGGTTGTTTCACTTATGGACTTGACAATGTAATGCTCCCCTAAGAATAGGTTTCAATAAGAGTGATAAGAAAAGATATAAATGACATGCTGATAAGGAGCCTCGTATCTCATTTATGAGAATATATCATCTCCGCAAATACAGTGGTGCCTCCGCTCAGGAACTGAGAAGCTATTAGAGCTGTTTACAGAGTGTATTTCTGTTCATAATACAAAGGCAGGCCTAAAAAAATAACAACTGATTTTAGAGCATACTAGTAACTCAGTCACACACACACACACACACACACACACACACACACATATATATATAGCAGCTCTAAGGCATGGTGTCCCTATGGTCTCTTTAAAAGCCATTTTAAACCAATTAGAGTGTGATGTTATAATCAAGATGCAGTAGATGATTACATTTGACCTTAAACATATTTAGTATGACTGTCCTCTCTATCTGTTGTTGTGTGCATTGACATCATTTTTAAAATAGCACACGGACATGGGTGATGCATCAAGTAAAATCACAGGAATATGTAGTACTAATGTTAACACTTTACAGCAAAGGTTCAGTTTTTAACGTTTGTCATCTTGATAATGATTATCATTGCAATAGGCATTATGAAATAACCATTTTAATAAATAGATACTACAAAATAATAATTTCTACATTTACTGATACATTTTAAAATTAACATTTAATACATTTTGAATGCATTGAAAGTATTTTTTTTTTTTTTTTAATAGATTATTATTCTAGGGGGCTGTAGAATGCTTGAATTTCAGTTATTTTAGAGGTCCTTACAATTTACAAAAATAATCAAAACCCACAAACTGACCAAGTAATTAAATATACTGTAGTACACAACAAAATAAAAACGACAAATTGTTTACATGTTTTTGCCACAAAATGACATTTTATGGTGTATAGACAACACACACAATCTCTCTCTCAAATGCACAAACAATAGTACAGTCAAACACTCACACACATGGAAACATACACGCACACAGAAATTTGTTGTTAGTGCTGCTCTGACTTTTACTGATAAAATAGTTTAGCAACTTAAAAGCTACTTGTCATTTCTCACTTATTGCTGTTCTTGAAGAAGATAAACTTGCCAAAAACTGTTGAGATACACAGACTAAGGTAATTCACAAACTTTAATCTATCTCTCTCTCTCTCTCTCTCTCTCTCAACTGCATTAATAACTGCATTAGTCTACTATATACATCTCAAACATCCGCTGCTAGGTTTAAAATTACATTTTGGAATTAGCAACGGAGGTGTTTAATGAGATGCATAAGATGAATCCTACACACAAGAGTGTTTTATGGCACTAAATCTGACAGAAGTCTTGAAATACAACATCTGAACAATGTTGTGACCATGGCATAAGCCTAGTATAACCATAGTATAAGCAGAATAATTGACTTAGGTCCATTTAATTATTAGAAAATAATGCACACTCGAGGAGTTACCCAGGTGAGAGAAAAAAATTATAATAATAACTACACGTTGATAATGTATCTTAAGTGCTTTATTTCCACACACTAATTGTGTACGTAATATACTAAAAAAAAAGAAAGGAAAAAAAAGGAAAAGAAAATATTTAGTACTTCTAGAGATAAACATAAGTGTACTCGGTGCTATTTTGGGACACCATGCAAATGAACTAAAATGCACTTTTAACATACTGTCTCTATTTGCATAATATATGTATTAAACACCACTTGAGTGTACTAGTGTACGAGAGATGGTTCAAGTGTACTACAAGTGGTAACTAAATATATGCTTTTGTATGTTAAAAGTGCATTTTAGTTCATATTCATGGTGTGCCAAAATAGCACAGTTGAGTACACTTAGATTATAATAAATTTATCTTAAGAAGTACTAAATAATATATTTTTTATATATTAAAATTAGTACAAAGTTAGTGCAGGAAAAATAGAGCACTTTAAGTATATTTTGGACCTCCAGTGTGCATTATTTTTAAATAATGTTCCTGTGGCTCAGTGGTAGATCATTGCATTAATATAGCAAAATGTTGTGGGTTTGATTCCCAGGGAACACGTTAGGTAAAAAAAAATAAAATAAAAATAATGTATAGCCTTGATGCACTTTGGATAAAAGCGTCTGCTAAATGCATAAATGTAAAATAATTAATTGGACCTGAGTTAATTATTACTTACTTAAATGGTTGTAATAGCAAAATTATAGTTGTATAATGAATATTTAAAAAGAAAAACAGACAACTGAACTGATGAAACAAGATATATATATATATATATATATATATATATATATATATATATATATATATATATATATAAACCTTCTAAGAGAAGATTTTTCTCCAAATAAACTTTATGAGCCATTTTCTAAATTACTTTACAGGAAATAACAAGTATTGTCAGACCCGCTTCTAATAAAATGCACCTACTAAATTGTACCATTGCGTAAAAATAACCCAGAAGAAACACAGTCAACTTATTTGGCCTTCATGAAGGTCTATGGGAAAAAGCATCATTAGATGAACTCAAATAATGTGAGTTCTTGAAATTCTTGAAATGTTATTGTGCAAATGCATTAACAAAAGGTACACATTTTCTAATCCAGGAGCTACAGAGTTCTACCGAGTTCTTCCGAGAACATAAATATGTTTAAACCAGACGTTTGAGGATGTGCTCGAAATGCACTCACTGTACTGTAAGTGGCCAAGAACATTTGGGCAAAGTAGAAGAGATGGATTAAACAAAGAAAGGCTGTGACATACTTCTCATCTGGCTCTGGAGTCTGCAGCGGGAGAAGAATGGTGCTTCTATGGTTGTCTCAAAGATTTGCCATGAAGGCTAGTGGTTGAGTGAACTCCCTGAGTCCGTGAGAACTGGATGTTCCACTTCTTTTGTGAGTGTAGTGGCATTAGTACTTTGTCCTTTTCAGTTGTAAATAGAGGACACCATGCTGTGGCCAATCACTGATCTGTAAATGTCAGCTCTGTGGTGCTCAGGTTGTGGTTCAGTATAATAGCCTTTCATCCTGATTTTCACTCCAATCATTTATGGTAATGATAATTTAGGTAAGCACTTCCCACAGCTGCTGTCCTTGTTATCATTATGTATTTAATTTCTTTTTTTTTTTTGCAGTATGACCGAAGCTTTAGAACATCTTGTTAGCACTTCAGTGTTTTTTGCCAACCTGGGTGTTTTTAAAGGCTGCCTCTAAAATGTTAACATGGACCGTGTATACAAATTAACTTTGTAAAGGCAATAAGGGAAGACTCTTAAGCAGCCTTGATATTTGGCCTGGCCTGTATTTTAGATTCTGGACCAAGATATTAATGCACTCTAAAGTATTATGTTTCCCTTAAAAATGTGTGTCTTAAGACATGTCTACATTTCTGCTGGGCTCTTCATGTACAAGTAGGTACAGTGCTGTTCATTTGAACATCAAAGCTTTGCTATGAGCTGCATATTGTATTATAAAAACAAAAGATGTGAGTGATTCGATGAAATAGTAATTGAATCACTCTTATGAGGTACGAATGTCTGGAGAAACATCTGTGAAACAAGTTGGCCATTAAATATGCAATGACATATTCAAAAATTCCTTTTGCATTAGATGGCAGTGCTTTAAAGAGAATTATCATGGCCTGAAGCTCATTCAAGTGCTGCCATTTAGCATGTGTGAATTTGATTGTAATGATCCCCATAATGCTTTTGTTCATGACTAGTGTTGAGGTAAACTGATCCCTGATTAATATCTTCTCTAAAACCACCTGACCTTCAAAGTTAAAAGTGAAGTGTGCAATAAAAAAAGCCAGTTCTATCAAAATTAAAGTGCTCAACAGAGTATATTTTTTTATATTTTCAGTTTTCACATATCAGATTAACTAATTTGGTCACACTTGTATTTACTGTAGGTGTAGTGTTAATTACTTGTTATTGTGCATAATTTACTGTTATTACTATAGTAAAGACATATTACACATTTATTTATGTATTTTTTAAACAAGAAGTGAATGTTTCTGTCTGCTGCTTTTGAGGTCTCCGTGTATCCACTAGCAAAGAGTTTGTGACTGTTTGTTAGGGTTAGGGTTAGGGTTAGGGCAGAGCCATCAGCCAGCCAGCATCTAAGCTCTGAACATAGTCACGTATAGATGGAGGGTTTTGTTTTTGTTTGTCTGTTTCTTCTTTTTTCTTCTCCACGTGGTGTTGCAAGAGGCCCACAAACATCACCTTAACCTTCTGGATTTATGCTAAAGATATTGTTTCTGTTGCATGTTTGTTCTGAAAGCCAACTGAATTATTGAACACAGAACAATGCCTTAAAAAAAGAAGAAAAAAAAAAATCTTAATGATGTTGTGACATAAGTGGTGGCTAAAGGAGATTTTAATTAAGGTAAATGGCGGATACTGGCAGAGCAGTCTTGCAGCTTATCATTTGGCAATGAGTTTCATTAGGCACAGGTCACTGTATTAATCCGAGAGAAACGGCTGGAAACTCTGCAGCACACATGGAGTCAGGAGAGGATCGCAGTGTGGCATTGACGTACTTGCCTTCATGTCAGTTATATATAAAATCCTGTTAACAAGGCTCCGACTGTGAGCTGGAATCTTGTTTCTGTCATCCTGGCCAGCAAATTGTAGCCCTGAGATAATTACATAAAATAAGGAGCACCGTGGACCACTTGAGACACTGACTCCAAATTGTCATTCCTAATATAATCATTGTTGCAGACTTTTTAGTTTATTTAATTATTAAATAATGCATTTTTTTTGCTTATTTTTCATCTCAAAGTTACCAATCAACAGCAAACTTTTTATTTGGGATTACCAAAAATGTTTACAGACACAGATAAGTCATTTCAGAACACGGCGTGTGGCAAACACAAAACTTGTTTGGTGACGGATATGAGCTTGAAAGAAGATATCGCTTGTCAAACACACAGCAAGTACCATTCATTAATTAGAAAATGTGTTTGCGGCATCAAATATAATACATCAGGTGCTGGTGCAACTGTTGCTTGTTGTCCATCATGAAGCTGAATGGAACAAATAGAAAATAACTTGACTCCACACACACAATTGCAAGGTTTATTAGAGAATCAGGACTATAAAGGTATGCAGGTTTCTACTAGTCTCTGAGCAAACCACACAACTAGTCCATTTCTAAATGTAATACTATAGCCAACCTGGCTGCCATGGTTAGTGATACAATAATAATACTAAAGAAATTGATTTTTTTAATGCAAAAACTAGTGCATCAAGTCACCATATGGATAACTGGGAAGAAGGAAGAAAATTGTTTCAACATAAGTTATTCCTATTACTAAGGTTCAATATTCATTTAGAAAAAAAAAATCAGTAGGAAAGAAAGCAGCACCTCTGCCTTGGTTAGGGCTGACACTACTATACCATAGATTATATTCTTTAATATCTCTGTGTATATATGGCCAGTCAGCGAGAATGAACATCACATGAATTGTACCCCAGCCTGCACTGTAAATGTTTCCTTCACAAGTTTGTTTCTCATTTACAGTGAAATTTGGTTTGAAGAGGATGAGTGGCCAAGCCCCTCCAACTCACAGACATTTACTGGGCACATACACATGTGTCTGCATGGAACAAGATACAGCTCCAAGAAAATAAGCCGTAACAAGAAGAGGGGAAGAAATCAAGAGAGGAGGAGGAGTTTTGGGTATCTGTGGTGCGCTATTAAAAGGAGTCCATGGCCTTGAATTCGCTGAGGGCTTGGACGGGGGAGATGTGTTTCTTCTGTGAGCCTCGTCTGACACGGGTCTGGCACTCCTCTGGTTTCTCTCTCTTCACCAGGGGTTTCTTCTCCGGGGCCTTCATGCGCCAGGACACCACCGGGGAATTGACCGCCGCCGTGCCGTACACCTTCTGGTACTTGGTGGAAGCCACGTAGGAGGCCTTGACTGTGAGGACCACGGCATTCATCAAGTTCTTGGCTGCCTGGATGAGGGATGTAGCACTGTCCAGCTAATGCAATGGGGAGGAGAACATTCAAGTAAGCATCTTTTGAGGATTACTATGGATATGTATGGAATGATATAGTAATGAATGCAGGTTTGGTCCTAATGCATAGTATTAAAAAATAAAATAAAATAATGTATGAAACAGTACTTAAACAACAAATAGGCAATACATAAGAGCAGCATAACAAAGTTAGCAACAGTGCACAAGTAATAAACAAGCTCTAGCTGTTTTTTCTTTTTTTTTAATAATTGATATAGTGTACTGAACTTGTTTATCTAGTGTTTTTTTTTTTTTTTTGTGATAGTTGTTTGAGTCCCTTGTTTGTCCTGAGGAATTAAACTGCCCACTGTTCTTCAGAAAAATGCCACAAATCCCTTTTTGTGTATTTGAACCCTTTTCCAACAACAACTGTATGATTTTGGGAACTATCTTTTCACTCTGAGGACAACTGAGGGACTCAAATTCATCTATTACAGGTTCAAACGCTCAATGCTCACTGATGCTCCAGAAATAAAAACCATGCATTAAGACCAAAACAATTTTGAACAGAATGAAGATTTTTCTTCTTTTGCCAAAATATTATATTTTTTGTTCATTTAGGTCTGCCCTTTATAAGCTACAGAAGATACTTACATGTTTCCCAGAAGACAAAATAAAGTTACTATCACCCTGATCTTCAAATTCACCCCCCCCCCGCTCTTAATGGTTCATTATATACCAACACAACAACAACAAAAAATAAAATAAAATAAAAAACAGTAATATAGTGAATATTGTTAGAATTTAAAATAAGTTTTGACATTATAATTTCAGAAATCATTCTAATATGGTGATTTGCTGATACTATGCTAATATGCCGATTCAGCTGATATGCTGAACAAAACAGCAATACAGTGAACATTATTATAACATTATTACAATGCTGTGAATATACAGCTTCAAATATGTTATTTCAATTTAGCTTAGCAAGCTGTGTGTATTGCTCTTCCAGTGGTCAAAAGTCGTCACATGATACTAATTCACAGGTTAGTACTTTGGAGCTTTTGTTGCTGCTGTCCCATATTTACAAATGCATGAATATATATCAATGAAACAGTAGTATGACTGTACTTTAAATCCTTTACATGACATTTTAAAAAGACAACATTATTAGTTTAGTCAGTCTGAAACCAAACTTTTAAAGTGCATAAATCAAACATGGTCAAATTATGTACGCCTAAAATCGCCTTACCCCTGAAACAATGAGTTCTCCTCCCAGGTTCTGAACCTCAGCCTTGACCTTGCTGCAGATGTTGAGCTGGTGGCAGTAGAGGGCGATTCTCTGGAGGTATGCCAATAAGTCCTGCTTACAGGCTGAGTCTGGACACTAAAAGAGATGTGAACACATAGCAGAGACTTGACCCTTACATATAGTCACTATGTAGAGCAAACATAAGGTGAGGAGAGTGAAGCCATAATAACTGAAGATGAAATTAGCTACATCTTGAAGATGACTCAAGGGATCGTCATCATCACATACTGGCTATGTAGACTCATTCACAAACCTCCTGCAATTGTTTAATTTGGTAATAGGAAAACTGTATGTACACATAAATATAAAACACAGAAGTAAACAAACAAAATGAAATGCAAAGTACAGTACTTCCCATCCCTGAGGGTTTGAAGATACATTTCATAATGGACACCAGCCCTCATATTACAGTAAATAAAACATCATTAATTTCCTTTAAATGTTTTGAAGCCGGTGGGGAGTGATGCATGGACTGTTTTTTGATGTGATGACACAGCGATTGCTTATCTCATGAATATTAATTAGGCCATGATCATGTTGCTGTGTAACTTTCCTGCTAGGGTTGTGCAAAAAAATAGAATGCTATTTTCATGCGCATCTTGTCAGTAAAGGCACTCCTGTGATTAGTGGTATATCTCCAGCACGTGCGTTCAGATTTTTTTTTTGCACAGCACTACTTCCTGCAGTCACAAACTACTTAATATTCATAAACTAAGACATTGGCTAATAGAATTGGTAATGTGTACATACTTTGAATTGAGATCAGACCAGTTTTACTTGCCTTTATTTATACCATTTAACTGACTTTCACTGTTTTGATAACTATTTGTAAGCACAAAAATCCTACATGTGTTAGCATATGCACATCCTCCAACTATTTCTGGTATATAGACCAGTTGCATTTAAAATGTCAAAACTGTAATATGAAGAATTTGTCAACAAGAAAATATTTCAGGTTCATTCTATGTAGTGTATTTAAATGTAAAAAATGACCCCTGTGCTGTTGCTGGACTTTTTGATAAAATACTAATTTTGCACATGCAGCACCTTGCATGCCAAGACAAGATTACCACTTTGACACACTTCTAACACAGCGGTTAACTCTGGGACTTTGCTTTAAGAAATAAGTCCTGTCAAAAGTTGTTAAATAGTTGGCTACAATTTTTTCTCCCTTAGCGTCACTTGAATTTTGAATGAAAAAGACCGATGAGACACATTTAATAACTGTTGAAGCTGCTTTATCTTTGACACGGCTGAGCAGCTGTAATGTCCTTAGCATTCAGCGATCGAGGGTCTCTCTTCAGGAGGCAACCTCTCGCTGTGCCGGAGTATGGCAAGGGGGAAATGGAGAAATATAGAACCCTCTTTTCTCGCCTCCAGGGCCCAGCAGCTTTAGGTCTGCTGTGTCAAGTGCAGCAATTGCAGGAGTTAATAAGACTGTGGTTTCTGATGACCACACACCACTGCAGATTTAAAAATAAAAAAAGCTTTAAAACTTATTTAAAATATTATTTAAAATATATTAATACCAGCTGAACTGTAAGCATGGTCAGATTTTCTTTCCAGTTGCATCCATGTTAGTCTTTTATTTTGTGGAACATAACCAAAGTAGGCAGATATTTTCACTGAAATACATGCGCTTCCTTTTAAGTTCTTCTTTTTAAAGTCTTGTTTCAGCTGTTATATGATTAGTTGCAATTAGCATTGTTTTTGACAACCACAGCTGTACAATATTCCACCATTTTACATTTAACTTACTGTGCACCGGAACATCCAAAGCTTTATTTACAATAAATGAAGCAAATCCTATGATGCTATTCTTTTGTTTCTGAATTGTTTTGTCTTTTCCAGCACTGAGGAGCAGCTTGATTATTGAGCACCCGGTTCTGTTTTATACCGCCTACTCAAAGATTCTTTCTGAAATGAATACAGTCCCTTGATGAGTCCTGTGAGCCCCAGGTGGCCATTAGATGTAAATACTGTGTTAGTGGGAAAAGGTTCGATAAGGGAAAAGTCAAGCCACCTGTTCAGAATACCCAACAAACACAACATGTGGCAGTAGAGAGGATGGATTGCTGCTATGGGCGGAACACAATGGCCTGAAGGGAAGGGAGGGGAGTTCTGATTTGGAAAGCAGTAACTGTCTGACCATCTCCGATGTGCTCGTACACTCGGATTACACTCTGATCAGCAGTGTGATCAGGTGCCCCCTCACTCTTTCCCTTTATGTAAGGGGGAAAAAATATGGCAATAAAACAACAAAAACAACAAGAAGCCTGGCCAGTGGTGACACAGCAGGTTTCAGGCTTCTTGTATCTTTTTGATCAGTCTCCCAGCGTTGATGACAACAAAAGGTCCATTCCTGTTATGTAGTAGCAAAAAACAAATGTAAAATTCTTTGATAATTGCAATGATTGTTGGTCTGGGTTTTGTTTTTCCTATAAAAAACTGTCATTCATTAAGTTATATTAGGGAAAACAGGTAGGTTTTTGTAAGGTAGGAGTGGCTTATTAGTTAGTACTGTAGTATAGTAGAGCTGTCCTACAGAGTGCTACAGTGATGACTTTTTTTTATAGGCACCCTGGTTCCCAACAGGATCTCTGCACTTCCATTTAGCCACCTGTTAGCAACTGGTTTTAAATAAAAGTAAATAATAATAATAATACAAAAACTAAAATAAAATTTATTTTATTGATATATTTTCTGTTGTAGAATAATGATAATAAAAAAAAGGAAATTTATTGTGCTTATGTTAACCAGAAGTCTTAAAATGCTAACACGTTTCTGGGTTTTGGCCTACAAAAAATATGTCATCCATGTAGCTCCATTGGAGTAGCAGTTCATTTAGTCTACACTGTTGAAAGTGTTCAATAATTTTTTTCTAGGTCTAGATAAAGTAGTTGCTGGATCTCAGTGCAGCATTTGACATGATTGACCATAATAGCCTTATTTCTCGTCTGGAACACACAGTAGGTTTAAAAGACACAGTCTTGAAATGGTTTAAATCCTTTGTTATTGATAGATATTTTTCAGTACATTTTGGAAATAGAACTTCCACCAATAAATGCCTGTTGTGGGGTGTGCCACAAGGGTCTATTTTACCTCCCACACTCTTTTCTTTGTATCTGCTCCCACAGGGTAGCATTTTTGAAAGCACGGAGAGACCCCTATAGACCCCTTAATCGCCTACGTCACTGTGATGTCACCGCTCTAGCTGGAGGCAAAACATAAGGCAGAACTCATAGCAGGTGCGCTAAAAGTTTGAGGTTTTGTCTTTAAAATGTCTTCTTGTTGTGTTTTTGGCTGCCAGAATAGAAGGAACAGCACATTTGTTTCAAAACTAAAGTTTGTTGCAGACATTCCTTCACAGAAATCAAGAAGACAATTGTGGTAGAATGCAATACGGCGTACAGACTGGACGGAGATGATCATAAATAATGCTCGTGTTTGCAGTGCACATTTCATATCAGGTAAAATAATCTATGCATATGAACTGGTGTGTTGGTTTTATCTAGTAAATCAGCAAGTTTCTGTTTTATAGGTGAAAAGTCGCCAAGCACACTATAGTTTAAATGTTAAACAAACATACAGCGATAGATGTGTGTGCCATCCTTTGAATGGTCTCTTAAAAAATACACATTGCTAATCATAGTTAGCCCTGCGGTAGGTTACATTAGAAAATAAGCCTTGACAAAATTCCCCAAACCACCCAAAAGTAATTCATATGGCCATGTGGCGTACGGATCAGGTAGCCTGCTTCCATCCGCGAGAGTTAATTTACAAAAATAGCTGTCACGGTCCCGCAGAGTCAGTGACTGTACATATTCGGACAGTTCCGAACCTTCTTCTGCATCCATGTTTAATAAATCCCTTCTAAAACATGCTAGTTTACGCTTGTCAACATTGCGTCCGCGCCTCTTTTTGCCTCCAGCTAAGCCCCGCCCACCCGGAGACGTTGCAATGTTTACAAACTTTTAAAGGGGTCTATATGGTGGCATTTATGATGGCATTCTCTATATGGCGGCGAGGCTCTTAAATAGGATCAAGAAATCTGAGTCCATTTCACCAGCTTTAGCAAATTTGCGGTGGCTTCCCGTTCATTTTAGAATCAAATAAGATTTGTAAGTTTGTATATAAAGTTTTAAATAATAAGGCCCCTATGTACCTCACTAATCTGCTGATCCCTTATAATCCCCTTACAGCACTGCAGTCAGAAAACCAAAAACTACTTACAGTTCCAAGGACAAACCGCCTTCAAAAAGGCGATCGTGCTTTTGCAGTTATGGGACCAAGATTATAGAATGAGCTGCCTTTATCGATTACATCTGCTACATCCTTATCAGTATTCAGGAACCTGGTGAAAGATTTGATACTAGTTTGGATATAGTTCTGAAAGTTTTTGTTCTGATACTATGTAAAGCACTTTGGTTCAACCTCAGTTGTTTTTTTATCAGTGCTATATTAATAATCAAAACCAAGCCATAATTCAACATGTGTGACGATAACATGGCAGCATTCCTTTTATTTTCTCTCCAATACTATCGTGTTTCCTGTCATGTGCTCTCACTTAATCCCCACTGTATACCAAAGACAGAAGTCTAAAGATGTCTGCACACAAAACAGTTGCACTCCTGGTTAGCTGTGATCAGTGGCGGATCTAGAAAATTTTGCATGGGGGGGCAAAGGGGTGGCAAGAGGTCTTGGCAGGGTGGCAGGGGTACATGGAATCCCTATATATGAATTGCTTTAAAAAAAAAAAAAACACTTTTAAACTACAGTAGTTATTGTTTAATCATGCCCTTACACACTACAACGTTTTTTAATTCACAACACACACACCAGTTATGTTTAGACTACTTAATTCTATTGTATTTGTTATTTCCCCAGTTGTAACCTGGTTTCATTGCTGTGATATCTGAGAGGAATTGGATTTAATAGGACTGCTTAGGCTTAGCTAATCAAATGATCGATCTCCTGACTGGCACTGTATTGTGTGTTGTAACGTAACAGCCCAAACTAAAATTGGGTATTTTTATTTAAAGTAATAAATTAATTATTAAAGCGATTTAAGGGAATAAAGAAAAAGAAAGGCTTGTTGTATTAGTGAAATAATTGTAACTATTTGCAACTAATATTTTATTTTTAATTTACATAAATGAATCAAGGAAATTATAGCATATTTTCAATTCAAAAAGGCAAAATTTAATAAATAAATAAAAAAAGTTTAACTTTTATATTGTAAAACAGTCAAATATTAAATTATCTACTTACATTTTACCAGGCATTTGTTAACTTATATAATAATTTTGACATTGATGAGCTAGACCGCTGAACTTTTAGTCTTCCTAACAACAAACAGAGTGTTGCGTAATGTAGTGCATCAGAGCAGCATCAATAATAATATCAAGTGAATCTCTTATCTGCATCTTAAGTTTATTGCCAATAATAATGACAGGTTTGCGAACGTGAACTCGGTGAGCTCGCGCAAAACGCATCTTCAGCACAGCGACTCATTTAAACGCCTCTGATTGGCCGATGTGATCAACAGACATGTCTGTGATTGGCTACAATGCTCAACGTTGCAAAAGCACGTCAAAAGTACCTTTAATGCAAAGGGAAAATATAAATAAAAATGTAATATGCACTGTTCATGATTAGTTAATCGCGGCCGCTGTAATCTTATTCACATTTGTTTTTCTGATGAATTGTTTTGCTCTGTGAGAAAGACAATTTAACAAAATATTCGGGGCTTTACTAAAAACTTTCGGGGCTTAAGCCCCATTAGCCCAGCCCTAGCGCTGCCCCTCAATATTTTATATTTTTTATTAAGCTGTTCTTGTCTTTACTAAAATCAAAATCAGGCTAATCAAAGAGAAGAGTGCTCTTACAAATCACGAGGGAGCGATTTGACCGCTGATTTTGCCTAACGTAATAGACTCGCTGTTTGTGCTGATGCTGAATCGTCTTTAGCATACAATACATTCATTACAAATGTAACTTTAAGTTAAACGTGTGTTTAAACTACACCTGGGGAAACTCACTTCACCTTCAGAGGATCTGACCGGGGCAGCTCAGTCTCTGGTTGCAGGGCCACCCCACCGAAGCAGACTCGCTGTGTGTATGAGCCAGACTGAGCGAACGCCGCTCTGCACGTTTGAATCAGGGACGTAACTAAGTATTTGAGGGGCAGGGGGGAAGGGCGAATAATACATTTAAAATTAAAAATTAAATTGTTCACTTTTGGTAAATGTATTGGACATAGTGGTGGGTTGTTTTTGTAAGTACAGTTTTTGGATCACTAAAGTTAGGGGGGCAGCTGGGGGGGCAAGGCTCTAGAGTGGGGGGGCACCTGCCCCCCCCTGCCCCCCTGTAGATCCGCCCATGGCTGTGATCTCTTGCTAGTCCCTTACCATGTTCTGTCAAATGGACAGCAACAAAGCTGACTTCATCCCTGCTTTAAAAGTCAGAACTCTTTTTTTTTTTTGCCTTTGACTAAAACCACAAAAAACTCTGCAAAACCTTCAGCCCTCACTACCAAGTTTGTCTTCTCCCCAAATAGGCAGGGTGGTAGACAGGTTTGCTACTTTCCAACAATTTCAAGTTTTTCAAATTTTTAACACTTGTCAAATTTACATCCAATTCTTTCAAAATCTACCCCTATATGGTTACTTAATTATGAGCAAATAAAACTATGACTTGAAAAAAAGTGCATAATATTTTCTGAAAACATTAAAGTGCACTACATACTGAATGAATGAAGATTGTGCATTATATAGTAGCTGCCATCAACACATGCCAGCACTCATTGGCACATCCTTAACCTTTCTTTTTTTACAAGGAGTACAGTTGATTAACCATTAAAAAGTGTCAGTCAGCTGGTTCTGAAGATGGTGCTCATCTGATAATAAATTCCACACCTCATAGCTCATTATATTAAACACAACCCAGGGCTTTGATCTCACATCCTCAAAGAAATGGATAGAGGAAGACAAAAAAAGAAAAGGGTATTCTGACCTGGTCAGCAACGGCACGGGCGAGCTTGTCCATTCTGGATCCGGCCTCTGCGATTTTCTTTGCAGCATTGATCACATCAGAGGAATTCTTCAAAGGGCCTTTGCCTCTGCAGTAGCACAAAATCCCAGATTGTTACTCTATTAGCTGATTCCTCAAAATGGGCAGAAAGCAAGCTGCACAGAAAGCAAGCAATCCCCCAATATATGCTAGTAAATCCCCAATCAGAAGAAACTAAAGAAACACAAGCAGCTACATTGTCAGAAAAATGGGGCGTAACATTTTTAAAAGGTACACATTTGTACCTTATTTACCACTAAAGGGTGCATATTAGTACCCCTTGATACTAAAGCCCTCAGATTCACATTATAATGCTATCTGTCTGATGTTTCCAGCATTCTTATTGTTGACATGGGGATGGAGGTACCTGGTGAAGTCAGTCATCTCCATCATAATCATACACATCTGCTTGGCCAGCACGATGATGTCGTTTCCATTGTCGTCCCACTTGGCGACCTCTGCGTCCAGCTTGCTCTTTTCCTGCCTGAAACTCTCTACCTGTTCAGCAATCTTGGCCTTCTCTTCCTGAGGCAGCTGAGCCATGATAGCCTATTGGGAGGTTAGTGGTATGACAAGATAAAGATCAATTAAACATTACAATAGTTTTTTTTTTTTTTTTTGCAACAATTGCCCTTGTTTCTCATTAAAAGTTTGAAAAGAAAGTACCCTCCATTTAGGTTGACTTTATTCAACACCACTGAAATGTTTCTGTATAAGGTTTTGAAACTTAACACTTAATCATAAGACCTTCTGGAACCTCATAAAGAGAAAATCCATCCTCTTTTCTTCCCCCCTCTCCTTGTCAAGGAATAAATTCTCTTTCCGTAGTGATTCTGAGCCAGTCCGAAAGGGCATTAATCTCTTTGCAAGGTCACAGGCACTGTTAAGACGCAGTATTATTTGTGCGATAAATGTATAATTACCTCACTTCTTACACCAGTCAATGAATTACGCATTTTTTCAGCATTCTGTCCGAGCGGACAGACCAGACCAAAGCATGGGACTCTGGATGTCATTAAGTGCGTGATTACTGAGAAAGATGGGTTTCAAAAAAGTCGGAATTTGTAGTTTGACAAGGCATAGATGAGCTTTTCCGCAGTTTTTTTCTGAATTTATTGGAGATACACCATCATAGCCAAAGGATGTCATAACATAAGAGCTAATTAAGAGGCAGCTGCTCATTTAAGATTTGTAGCTTTTTGCTTGTTTATTTAACAAGCGATTACACACTAAAACGAAAAGAAGTCCTTGGAGAAAACGTGATTAAAAGATGAAAATGATTTCTTTTTCAGATAGCGAGCACTCCTGGGCATTTCAAAAGGAGGTCTGATGGAACAGTGGTTGTGTCCGAAAAAAATATAAGGATAAGCATTTTTTTGATGCATAAATGTATCCTTCACTGCCATCCACATAACTGCGATGGCATCTCAAAAAGCGGTTGAAGGGATTATATTGTAAATGAATGCCTTCCTGATTATGATTAAAGCTAATTTACAGTTCTCATATATATATATATATATATATATATATATATATATATATATATATATATATATATATATATATATATATATATATACATACATACATACATACATACATACATACATACATATATATATATATATATATATATATATATATATATACATACATATACATATACATATAAATCGCCTCATAAGATCGCCTCATTTTTTGCTTAGATGTGACTACAGCACTGTTCTACCACCTGTATGTCTAATCAGAAACATACCCATCCCAAGAGCCAATCAGCTCTTTACATGCCTTTGAAGCAGCCCGTCAGCATTAGTGAGCTGCTACAAGTTTTATCCCAACTCCTCTGATCATAAAAATGGATGTGATGTATGGAAAGAAGGTAAATAGGAAGGAGAGAGCCAATTTCTTCCTCTTGCCTTGCTCAGAATTCACTTATCCCAAATCTGTCTAGCTCCTAACCGATAACAAGAGGGTGCAGGCAGCTTAATGCTCCAACAAATCCTTCCCCATACGCACCGGTGCCGATTCATTCAACATACTCATTTTGTGTGCTGAACGTCTGCGTGTACGTGTGTGCGCTTCTGGATTAGAAGTCCCTCAGAAAAGCTTTTTAATTTTTCTCATTTTAAATAAAGTGGCCTAGATACCGGAGTTCAATTTTATGGCTGACCTATCAGCACTGTTATCCTATCAAGGAGCTGAGAGACAGAGCAGTGTCTCTATGCATCTGTTTGAAAGTGTGTGTCAGTGTACAAATGTATGCTCTTATTTCTCTCTTGTGAGAGCTCAAAATCCATAAAACTTAAAGTCATAGACTATATCAATACAACAGTAGTGGCATGCATATTTGATTTAGAAAAAAACACATTCACTCAATGTAACATTCAGCACCTATGCACAAGACGTCAATTGAACTCCACTGAACCGAGTTTACTACTGAGCAAAATGTTTTCCACTGTCATTTTTTTTTTGTCAATTTGTTGCTGTTAAGAAATGACCCTGTTTTTCTTCTCTGCAGCATTATCTCTTTTAGCCCGGTCTTTTTTCTATACAAGCGATCATTTCCTCTCATTCATGTAAGATAATTTATTTTCAAGAGTAATTGGTATCAAACAGGGTTATGCTGTGTATTTGCTTGTGAAAGTCAGCGGTGCTCCATGGCTACATACTGATATCCTTGTAATGTCTCATAAGCAGCCCACTGTGCACTATTCACACATACACTAATGTGGATTAAGCCTCGAACCCCAGTGAGCTTTGCCGTCAAACGCCGGCTGATACAGGCAGAATAAGGGGGTGACACTGCCAGAAGTCTCATTTGCAATCATATTTTAACTACTGCAGCCTCTGCAGAGAGTTTACGAAACTAGAACCAAAATGATTCTTCTATGAAGAATTTTCTACTGGAAATATTGCTATATTAAATATTGAAGCTTAATATCTAGGCTTTGTCTTTAAAACCTACTTTCCAAAATGGAACATTAGAAGTAAGTTAACATTCTACATACACTAGGCAGCAACTCAATTTTGAGCAATTTGATGTGCAATGTAGACTCAACAAATCCAAATGTATTTATACAAAATTCGCCATTAGCACGTTGTTAAGCTAAAGGCATTTATATATTTTTTTTATTAGAATTCTTTTCTACCTTGCTGTATTGAAGCAATACAAATAGCATATCTCTTACTTTGTCCTCTGGTCCAAAGGTGTTCTCTTACCTTTGCACCTATAGGGTTCATACATTTTTATTATATATATATATATATATATATATATATATATATATAGTTTTTTCTGGAAGTGTAATTTGCCTTCCAATAAAGCTATATTTTCACAGTAACAGTCTATGCAGAGAGTTTTACTTATATTACAAAAAAAAAAAATTTATATATGGAGGACTCAAACCCACACGTCTGCTCCCCTGCTATATTAAATATTGAAAAAATAGAGCTTTTAGATGCTATGCGACAGAACTGAACTATAAAGTGTGATCATCACAGGATGTATATTTTATACTTTGTAACTGCAGTGTTGAGTACTGAGGGATGAAAATCAACAAAAACATTCACACCATCATTGGCAGCAGAGGCTATATAATGTGTTTTTGTTGAAAAATGAGAGACACATTGTGTGAATGCACTTGAGTGACTAGCCCTCTTGTTATTCTAAGACTAGATGTAATTTTAGAGCAGACATGCTCAGTGGAGTGATAAGTGTTTTGTATTGTGAGAATAAACCTGCTGGAAATGACAGCAGGAGCAGGAGATTTTGTTCATGTGTCACGTACTGTGTGAGTCACTCACCCTTGCGCTCTGTCCAGCAATCAGTTGGTCATCTTCTGTCTGGACACTGGTGCGGCTACGGGCGTCATAGTCTTCTTGCTCAAAGTCAGAGTCATCTTCCAACTCTTCTGGAGTCTGACCAAAAAAAAAAAAAAAAGACAATTGTTGTCACCACACCATACCTTTGTGGGTTTTCCTTGAAAAATAAATACTTGATCAAATAAAAAGTGTATTTTTCTTATTATTTGTTGGAAAAGAGCAATCAGTAGGTGTTTTAATCACATTTTGCACACACATGGTTTGGGATGAGTACAATGAATTATTAATTTTTGAATGAGCTAAATCTCCTAAATTAGATTTTTACTGTCACTTTCAGTTTCAAAACTGGTCTGAAGAGACATTGACTTGTGAATTTCTACCGTCAACAAATATTTTGCATTGTTTATACTGTACATCTATATTTTAAATGTACTCTACTAGAGTGCCAATGTCCTTTGTCCTAGTGCTCCAGCTTGTTGACAATTTGGGACACAACTTTCGACACGAGCAGCTGTGCATTGCCACACAATGAGAGTGAAGGACCTCTGATCAAACATAAAGAGGTGTCAACCATTAAACCAGTCAAATCTCAATAAATAATTCATTCGTCCCACAGTTTGAGTTACAAGTGACTTGCATCATTGTTCATCAATTCCCTTTTGGGTTTCTTGTGAGCAATATAAAAATAAGTTCCCTCTTAAAGTGGGATCAAACAATGTGAAGGGGGAAAGGCCTTTAGGTTCTGTTTTCTTGTATTCTGCCTACCAGTAGTTTCAACATCAGTCCTACTAACTGACTAATGAGCAAATTGAAGACAAAGAAGTGTATTATTTTATATATATATATATATATATATATTTATCTTGACAGCAGCCACTGTTTCTGCCACTCTGAGTGGCAGTGGCACTAACTATTGATTGAGATATGCTATTGATTCAATTAGCAAAGTAGCTTGTCGCAAACTGGCAAAGTCTTCTTTGTTACGTGTTTTAATGGAGATCCCAGTGGATAGAGATTTCTCTCTGACATAAAAGTACTTTAGGAGAGTATATTTGTGCACAAACCCATCTTGGTTTAATTAGCAGGATAAAATCCATGACAAATATCTGGTATTTTCATTTCACTTCTACTCTGGGAGCTGTACTATTTTCAAACCTTAAAAGCAGCCACCAGCACATGGTGACTGCAATGGCTTTTCTGGGCAGCAGAAAGCATACCCGCTCTGTATGACCTATATCTGTGCTTAATTTTTGGGGTGGAGGGTGGTTCAGAGAATCAATATATAAGTAAAACCAAGTAGGATCTCTATTTACAATTATCTCTCTGTTCCAAACCATCTCCAAGCTCAGCTTGACGTTATTTACAGATAACACACGGTTCAATATTGCTTTATGTTCTCCTAGAGGTAGAATACATCTTAGACAAGTGTTAGTCATATTGTACCAGAAACATGACAGTCTTGGTAAATATAATATACACAACAGGCAAAGACATAAATAAAAACAAAACTCTATATTCTTATTGTATACCAAGGATATGTTGTACGTATACCACATAAATAATAACTTTTACCATTACTTCACAATCAAGTGCATCCACTTAATTTTTATTTCATTTCATTTTTTTTCTAGAAAAAAACTTTCATTAACAACATTAACTTATATTACATTTCTACATTACATCAAGGGTTTTGAAACTGGGTTCAAGGAAACCACCAAGAGGGATAATGTTACGCAATAATTAGTTTTAGGGGTGTCAAAGTTATTTATTTTACTGTTTCACTATATTTAAAAAGAACTATTCTACAATTACCGTATTTTTCAGACTATAAGTACGGACCAAAAATACATCATGATGAGGAAAAAAACATATATAAGTCACACTGGACTATAAGTCGCATTTATTTAGAACCAAGAACCAAGAGAAAACATTACCGTCTACAGCTGCGAGAAGGCGCTCTATGTTTTCAGTGTAGACTACAGGACCACTGAGCAGCATATAGCGCCCTCTCGCGGCTGTAGACGGTAATGTTTTCTCTTGGTTCATTTGTCTTAGTTCATTTCTCTTGGTTCATGTAAAATTAATTTTGATAAATAAGTCGCACCTGACTATAAGTCGCAGGACCAGCCAAACTATAAAGTAAGACTTATAGTCCGGAAAATACGGTAATTAGTTTTGGAAATAATTTTTTTTACAATATCACGCTCACTACCTTTACACCAAGTATAAATAATTTTTTATACTGGATTATGATATTTGATCCAAGAACATTTCTTTATGTTCACTCAAACAATACTAATTTCTCGAGAAAATTTGATGAATTTTATATATCATATATCCACAGATCCCCTGAAATATGACCTATCAGCTGAGAACCCTGGCTATGTATGATAGGGTCATAACCCACAACAATATTTTCAATTGAAATGTGCTCAATGTGTTTTGTTATTCACCACACTGACCACTGAGGCAATAGGCACAGTCAAAGCCCTGCTTACGAATAGCAAGGACCTTGTGCCACTATCTAACTTGTATGATACTTACTCTTATCATAAGGACTGCTTTCCTGATGTCACGGACTCCATCATAAACGAGGCGAGAGGCGTCAATGAACTCGTTCTCTTCGAATGACTGCGGGGGGCTGGTGCTAAGAGCCTCGATGGCAACCTCAACCTGCTCGGCAAAGCGTGGCATCACTGGTGAGAAAGAAGAACATAGACGATTGAATTAAGTGAGGGCTGAGAGAAACAAAAACAGAAAGACAGATACACAGAAAAAAAAGGATTACATACATCCCTCAAAAGCCAGCCTTCCCCTCAGGTGCCAAACATATCAGAGAAAAGACACGGTGAGAGGTGAGAAAAATGGAGAATATGTGATCTTAAGAAGCTAAGTGTTGAAATTCAGGCGGCACATCTATTTCTGTCGTCTCCTCCCTGTCAGTCAGGCCCGAGGACATCAGCAGGAGAGGAAGACGAGAAAATGTCACCCTGAAAATATGTGGAAGGGGCACCCTACGTTTGCCAATTAACCACTTCACCTTCAGTGAGCCAAGGCATCACGACTCTATAAAATCCTGGAGTGATAGCACATCACTCAAAGTTGTCAGACAAAAAAAAAAAAAAAAAATTACATCATCTCGCTCTCTACCCTCCTTAAATTCACTTGTTCCTCAGAAATGGGCACTAAATGCTAGCTGTAATAAGGGATTGTTTGACGAAGACAGGAGCAGAGTACGAACAATGTTGACAGACATTGATTGAGTGCAGCTGGAGGGCTGGGAAAGGTTTACTAATGTGACAATAGTTTGATCTGTTTTTATGATGAGCCATATTTCAGCGTTTGCATTGAACAAATGTGTTTGGACCACTTACCCTTGGTGTGACCATTTTGATAAAATACTTACAGCTAATGCTCCATCATGACAGTGAATGGAGACTTAAGTAAATTTAATTTCTGTGAAATGTCAATATAAAAGGTTAATAGCATTTTAGAGGGCTCCGACTATCTTATTATGAATCCTAAGCTTTAAACCTTAAAGACTTCAGAGTAAATAATAGGGTTGATGATTTAATGTCTCTAGTTGGAGTGTACTAAACAACTATGCACCGCAGCCCACCGATTTACGCTCAAGCACTGGACCTGATACTGATTGACCTGCCTGCATACCCAAGACGAGGAAGGGGGGAATATCCAAAGTGAAGGAAACATTTAGCGTTTCCATAGCAATATCACTGGTGGAGGGAGACCGTATTGTGATCTAACCCCTACATCAAGTCACACTCATATCAACGTGTGGGACCACTTGGTGGATGATGAATAAAAGATGGGCACTGTAAAAAGCCTCGTATTAAACCCTTGAGCAAGCTCCAACGCGATGCTCTTAAAATATTCAACAAATGTATCAAGGAGGGGAAGGTCTCTGGATTTTTAAAAACAAGGGACTAGGATATTATGACCCAAGATACACTTCTCGGTGGGGAAGGTGGGTCTTACGAGGACACTCCTGTGACAGGAAAATTCTAGAGTGTTGTCTTCAGCCATTAAACCAAATCAAAGCCTGGAGAGCCATTCACAATAATAGCAGATGCAGATATTCAGCAAATGACTGGGCTTGTGATTTTTCATGATGGTTTTGATTACAGGCATCCGACTTGAGTTTCACTTTAAAAGGGGACCAGTATGGGATCCTCTCTGACAGCCATTTTGCCTATTTGCCTTCATAAATGTACAAGTTTTGATTTGAATTTCAAATGAACACATAAAAAATACAAAATTATGCAAAACATTAAAAAATGTAAAGGCTCTTTATTTGATTTTGTTTCTTCTTTCTAACCCCATCTTGCTTTAACACATATTTAATTCATTTTAATCCACTTACTGAAGAGGCGTAAAAATGAGCTTTGGGGAATTTTTCTGTGACTTTTAAATAGAAATATTTAAATGTTCTTCAAGCCATTAATGAGTAAAGTTGCTGCTAGTGAGGAGCAAATTTAACTCAGACCAGTGAGGAATTCTGAAAGGAGCTAATAAAAACCAAGTTGGAAGGGATTATTTTTATTTTAATTTTTATTATTTTAAGTGTTTAACCCCAGATAAAGCAAGCAGTCAGATCTGTTCTATGAGCCTTCAAATTATGTTTTTACAAAAGTGTTTTGAGATATAGCGCAATGCTGAGGTGAATTAGATGAAACATGCTCAAACTGGGTTTTTCTGTTTGAGAGGCTGAGGTCAGACCTGCCTAATGGGCTCAAAATGATATACTTTAAAATGCAATGAGACATTCCTAATGCTAATAGGTCTTACAAAACACTCCAAGTAATTTGAAATGGAAAACAGATTCCTTTGACAACAGTGAGGTCACTTGTACTTTGGTTTCATTTACATTTTGGTCCTTAGGCTGTGGAATTTATTAGCACTGCCCTTTTTTAAGGATCTGCATTTCTTTCTTTTGTTCTCTTTTTTCAAAAAACAAACAGCTGCATTCATTGTAGTAGGCAGGCATGAACTAATTCTATTATCCTTGTTGTTTTTGCATGCGCTACCTCCCATTTCTCACCATGCAGACACTTGGGTCGTGACATGCTGAGGAAAAATATTTTTGTGGGGTCATTTGGCTGTATGAAATCATTGCTGTTTTTGGTACCTGAGCAAACATGGCCTTCAATCTGTCAGTAAAACACTATATTTGCCATAAAAATCATATACGAGTCTGTGTGTGTGTTAGACGGAGGGTAGTGATTAGGTGGCCATATTTCATCTCTGCATGGTCACCCTTTGGCATGAGCCCCACTCACTCTGCCATACTCCATGACAGTATTGCTACTGCTGCCTTCTGCTTGGCACTATTACACCAGCCATATTTCTAATTTTTAATCTACTGGTGGCCTGGGCATAACCTTAATGATGGGGTAATTTTTCCTGCATGAAGATTAGTTTGAATCAGGAAGAGGATGGAAAGGATAAAGAGAGAGGGGAAAGTCATCACAGCATTGCTATTAGACTATTGATTTTCAAGCTCAAGGACACGATTCGAGATTCTGAGCACTATGTGCTGAAGTTCCTTTAGCGGTGTATATGTATAGATTTTTGGACCAGCTGGACTTTTGTTATATTTACACTCCCATAAAAAAAATATAAAAAACAACAACAATTTTGTATGTTCCAAAGAGGCTAAAAGATGTCCATCTGCCGGTAAGGAACGAAACCAAAAAAAATTTAAGAAATTGATAGGAACCTGTCAGACACTTTTGGAGGAAATGGATTTGCTAGTTTTTACTACCTTTTTAAAAAGTGATACCCTGATCTTGTGTTGTAAGGGATCATCTGTCGTGACACAAAACTACAGACCAGTACCTGCAGTTTGATTGCCACTCTAATTACCCACTGGAACGCTGTGCCCCTGCACATTTTCTCCCTTATTCAATTGATAAAGAAACTTAGTTGAGTCTCAAACATCTTAATTAAAAATGGGGAAACACGTTCAGATGTTATTCGCATCTAATATGCTAATTCACTAAGCCCCCACCCCAATGCTACGTCTGTCCTAATCCTGCAAACTTTCAAAAATTCATTGACATTTTTAGTGTCAAGTCATGTGCAATAATGAAAGGTCTAGAAGAATCAATGCTGCAATGCTTTATGGTTCAATTCCATTTATGCAGTGGCACCATGGCTGTCACTTACATTCATGGGACATGGAACTAAATTTTTATGGGTGACCAACCCTCCCCCTGGGCCTAATGAGTAGGCTATATGACAGAGAAACTCAATTGGTCCTTCTCGTCAACGGTTTCCAGTTGCCCCTTTCCCCGAAGATAGCCCCGGGTGACACCAACATCCCAAAACAAAGACAGAAACAGAGAAAAAGTGAAATAAAATGTAAAGTACCACCTCATCAAAGTGAATACATAAAAGATGAGAGCCATTCTGGGCGTCCAGCCCTTTCACAATCCAATTATCATTCTCAATCAAGCATGCAGATATTTCTCTTGATTTTGCTGAAGCAACTAGCAGAACAGTTTCTCATTCAAGCTGAGCGAGCATTAACTGTTCAACTTGTGGTTTCCAGAAAAGAGTGTGCCATCTTTAGTATATATATATATAAAGACAAGGTTTTGTAAAGTTTATTTTCAAATGACTGAAGGCGGTAATGAAATGCAAGAGTTTAGTCCTCATTAAGTCTCTAAAAGTCCCTGTTTGAGAAGAGATGAAACACAGGGTGAACTAAATATAATGTTTCATAATTTTCAGTGATAACTGACAGGAAGTACATGTGACTCATTGTGCAGCAGTGTAACACAGATGGTGGTATCAAATCTCCTGCACTCCATGGCCTTCAATGTGGATTAACCGAGGAAAGATGTGAATGATATGATACACATAAAATGACAGGGGTTCACTAAGAATAAATTGCAACTGACAATAAGAATTGCAAATCAGAATACAATGCAAGCACACCAACACAATCTGATCTAAATGTGGCTCAATTCCTGACCCTACAGATCAGATCTGAGTTTAAAGTGATTACTGGATAAGGTCTTACCACCAGACCACTCATTATCACATCGATTTGACTTCATTTAATGCTTTTTTTTTTTACAGGGAAATCTAAATGCTCAATTTAAATATTTTAGTAATGTTAAGGAACAAAAAAACTTTAAGACTGGAAGATGATGAGAAGAACCAGGGAAGATCCATTTGGACACATTACATATTTATTTATACCTTCAGTTGGTCAGGCGTCACAAATATTCATTGTGTTTTTTGTGCTTGTCTGTCTAGATCTAATAATACGACTAAATAATTAATTTTATGATAACAAAAATATTGCAGTCTCAATCCTGAAAGCAGGACTGCTATTTTCTTCCTCTCATATTCCGCTCGCTCTTCTAAACAATGCCGGCTGTCAAAATAGTCTAATGTAATGTTTTAGAGACAACAAGGGAAGCAGGACAATGCGCCGCCACCAGAATAACATTTTGAGTGCTCATTTTCCAGCCACCCTGCATTTGTTGATTCCGAACAATCGTCGAAGCGCATTTAGATGGAACAACCACATCAAAAATTGTCAGGCGAGATGTTTCTCACACATTAACACCTAAGATAGAAGGCTTTTTTGCTTCCTGTCAGATATTGTGTCTTGAAAGCACTGGAAAGGCTATGCACAAATCTCTGCATTACTAGGTATGTTTTGGCCCTCGGCCTTGTCTGTCAGTGTCTAAATTGCCACCTCCTGAATGCTGGCACTAGATGGACAAAGGTGGAGGGGTTGGGGAAAACAGATGAAAAACGAATAACCAAAGAATGAGTGCCAAAGGAGGGAACAGATGGCCTCACCATCTTTGCTCATCTGTCTACCCCTCTCACCTCTAACTTCCTTCTTCCAAGAGCTTCCTGATCTCCTCTGTCCATCTCTCCACAACTCTACCATAAGTTCATGCCTTAGTGAGCATGAGACGAGATCAGGATCCAGGTGTGTGTGTGATCATTGTTCTCACCGGTCTCAGAGAGGAGTTTGATGGACTCGAGAACACGCTCCGTGTAGACGCCGGGTTCGTAGTTCTCCATCTCAGCATTAATAATGTGCACCACACGAGCGGCTCGGCCCCGGATTGCCCCTGCTGTCCTGTCCAGCGTGTCCACATCCCCCTCCTGCAGGGCGATCACACACTTATTCACATCCTCCAGAATGTGGTTCTCTGTGGAGAGATGAGATAAAACAAAGAGGATACACATTCAAGTATTACTGTTGTCCAACAACTGTAGTCACTTTTGGAATTTGACATTTTTTAAAGCACTGCCGATAAATTTTAACAAAGTTAACCTATTATAAAAAAAATTCAATTGGGGATGTGTGTGGGATGTGGGGTACGGTATATTCTCCAACCGCTTCAACATTCTTCTTGAACTACTTGTAAGACAACAGCCCACCCACAGCTTTCTAAATGCATTTCTGGGTGGACGTAAACAATGGTTGTTATTTGTCTCTTATTCTGTTTAGATTTGGATAAAGCTGTGCAGCTGAAGGACAAGAAATAGTTTTGTATGGAAGCTTTGAAATGAAGCATAACATTTTTAAAAATTAGGCTCGGCTAAACCATATCAATCAATCAATCAATCAAATCAACAAATAAATTAATTAATTTAAAAAATCAATCATTGCAGGTTTTTTTTTTATTAAGAGACTCAGGAAACACCTTGGCTATTCAGATGTTCTGAAACAGCACATCAGCACATCTACTTTACACTTTAATTTCCTATTCCATATGATTATCTGATGATTCTATGTTTACAACTTTCAGACTCTGTTAACAAAATTACACATAATTGATTTATTTTATTTTATTTGTATTTGTGTTTTTTTTTTTTTTGCAAGCAAAAAAAATAAAAAATAAAAAATCAATGTTATCTGAAGTTTACAAGAGCAAGTGCAGGGCTCAACAATAAGGATGGCCAACGGCCAGTGTGAGAGCATTTCAGGCCAGCTGACAGATCTGTCAGTGCCATGTTGGCCAATGCATTGCATTGTAAATACATACTTCACTGACTGGTCATATATACAGTATGTATTTTCATGTAAACAAACTTTTTGTCACTAAACTAAAGGTATGTAATAATTGCCTTATATAGCCTATCTAGAACTATTTTAAACAGGTCCAGCTCCACTTTTAGTGAAAGTGTTGGCAGGGCAGGTGCTAATCTCAAATACTCGCCCGGTCAGGCCAGCATTTCGATAATAATAGTAATATAAAAATTCTTATTGTTGAGTCCTGGCATGTTTTATTCACAGGTTTTTCAGGAGAATATTTCCAAACTGGAATGCACTACACCAGTTTCTGGACAACAGGCAGTGGGCTGAATACCAATATTGCCTCCTGCTTCATTTCATCCAGCCCACATAGAATTGTCAGATACACAAAAGATCTGGCCCACAACATCCAGGATTCCATTCATTCATTTGCTATATAATTAGTATTGACTTATTATAATCTCTGCCTTGCAATCCCTGGCTATAGTATGAGTATACAGTATTAATTCTAATAGTTTTTGTGCAGGATCCAGACAGGATATACTACACTTCAGCCAGAAAAATGGCAAAAAACTGAAATGGATGGAGAGGATAGCCAGTTTTTTCAGAGGTGGGAGGTGAGACTGTGAAGTTGGCATACCTTTTACAAAGACAATAACTGTGAGGATTATATAATTCAATTTATACCGTAATTACAAGATGAAACATTTACATTAAACATGATTATATTGTTTATCAGCAAAAATCAGTGGACTATCAGAGAAAACCTCTCCATATGCATTCACAGCATACATTCTATTATATATACTGCATATAAATAGCAGGCAAGGCATTTAAGATATATACCTATATATTTTTATCCAGTTCTGTATATTATCGTTAAAAGCCTTACATAGTTTTTGAGTCCAACGCTCAGCTGAAACTTCAAAGAAACAATAACTGGCACCAAGTGTATGTCCATTGTAAATACAATAATCTTTTTCATGAATGCAAAACAAGTAATTGTGAACAAAATAACAATAAAGTGTGAACATTGTTTCAAAGCAAGGCTACGCATGAAAAGGGTCATAACTGTACATATTTATGTTGAATTATATGGCCATTTACATTCATATTGGATGCACATTCCCATTCAAGATAATGGGATCTTGATGGTGGAGGCAGCTGACATTTTAGAGTGTCCATTATACAGAGGGATAAATAGACATGGCTATACTCTACTGCTGTACTCAGGGTGGAGAGTTTACACGTCAAGAGAAGGATGAATAAGAGAAGCATGAATAAAATAAAACAGCTCTTAAAACCTTACAATGTTTTAATAGGATGGATACAGAATGGTTGCTTGATCTCCTGTTCATCACCAGGCAGAAAGTACTCAATATTGGTCCCACAAAACAATAGAATATAGCAATCGGTTTCCATTTTACCTGAAACAGAGAGGAAGTCATCAACTGAAGTGATGTCATCAACAGCTTCGGTCAGAATGCGTACTTGCTTCTCCCACTGGTCCTTAAAAACATCCATGTTGTCCTGAGCAACCTTGCTTTGAGGGCGTGCGGCCAGCGTTAGGGCTGCATTTATTACCTGTGAGAAGGAAAATAAATCTACTTAAATTACCTAAATCTATGAAAAACTACAAGATTATTTGTTGTCATGCTGATGACAAATGGTATAAACAAAAGAGTAAATCCAAGCCTTTTTTATTTTTTTATTAAACATACATTTGATCAAACCATGTGCATGTTTTCAATAAAAAAAAAAAAAATTGCACATTTTTGCATTCCTTGTGAACCTATAACCTAGAACAGCTTCTGCTTATACAATTTTGAGTCATATGACGTTTCAAGTCAAGAGTCAAATTTGTCTTTACCAGTTTTTCTTATTAGTCTTTTACGCTGCTGAGAAGAAACAACCTTGAACAGCACAATTACTTCCAGAGTTTTCTAGGGTAGCTTCACTTGCGGAGGGTCAGTTTATTACACAGAATGTGAGATCTGTTAGAAAGAATTACTGTAAAAGTACTTTATGAATCTGAATACCTTAATTAAACTGGAGCCTTACACATAACCAATTTAGTCCAGGGTCAGTACAGATTTCATTTTGACACTTGTTATGAAAAACTGATTAGTGCATGTTACTCCAAAGAGATTTCTGAATGCTTCAACTTTGCTGACAGCTTTGCTAATTTCTCATTAGTCTTTTCATTTTGGGGACAACTTCTAACAATTCCCAATGGATAAAATCAAATTGATCTACATTCCTCATAAATACATCACAAAATAAAAAGGCTTTGCAAATGCAAATTTAACCCTGACTTTAAATAGACCATATTCTAAGACACATTGCCCCAAATGATTATCATAGTGCATGTTGTCTCTTAAAAAATGGTGTAATGTTACCAAGGCTATTTTATGTTTCCATTGGATTTTTCCTCTGACTGATTCCTCTTTTTTTTTTTTGCTGAATGGGTTTCAAACAGCTTTTGACTTTGAATAGCTAAAAAAAAATCTAGCGTGAGTCATATTTTAATAAATATGAAAGGTCTGGAGATGTGCCTGGCTATGTGCCTGCTATGCTCTTCTTCATCATTTGAGGAATAAAAAGGTACACAGGCATCTCTTCTAAAGGGAATCTCTTCTTGGCAATGGTACAGTAGTTGCAGCAGGTAAACAGTGCTATATGGAATAAATAGTTTTGCAAATAAAGGTGCATTATAGTGAATAAGTGGCACAATGTGTTAAGTGAACTACTATTTGTCAGCACCGTATAAAACTGCTGCAAGAGGTTATAGAATCCTGAATAGTTAATGGATAGCAAAGGTTCAGGCCATTTACCTGAGGACACAGGCTATCGATCTGTGTAGCAGCCATGCGCACTAGCTTCACCCCCTCCTCGTTGTTGGAAATGGAACAGGCGAGGTTGGCCACCTAGCAAAAAAAAAAAAAAAAGAGGGGGAGAGAGTTATTCGGGGGTCATTTGTACATCGAGGTTAAAGTATGAAGTGACCTTGTGGTTCTGGTTGCCAGGTTTCTGAAAATCAGGCAGGTTGGAATAGCATTTGGACAGGGGCAAATAAAGCTCCTGAGCAGAGTGCACACATATACAAACACATAGTCCTTTTTGCGGTTCATGTTTGAAGCTATCAGTGCTGTGTGCAATGGATAAGGATTTAATGCTTGGCTTGATAAGGCAATGTCAGGGCAAAATATGTACAGAGAGTTAGGGCTCATTCAAGTGTTAGATTGGTATTTGTTATTTCCCACTGTGAAGAACATGATTTGTGGGTCCCTCATCCCCCTCTGCTCCCCCGTCCCCAAATCATCTCGCCTTCCTTTCTCTTTTACTATTTTAAAAATAGCGTCAATTTGAATAATTGACATCACACACACTGTAATTTGAATTTTTACCAGCCAATATTCTGGATGTATTAGAGGCTGCCTCTTCATGTTCTCCTCTGAAGCGACAGAAGGACTGTGATTTGTTCGCGTGATATAGTGTGTCCCATCATGAAAACACAATTACCCCAAAAATGTCAGTGGACACGGAGAGGGGTCCTAATTGGAGGTGGCCTTGTTTCTGATTTTCACTGTTAATGTCGAATTTTCCATCTGGAATATTCACCACAAGCAGTTGATGGAATGGAATAACCAGGGTTGATTACCAAACTTCACGTCCACATATAAATCAGACCAGTTTGCCTAAAAAAAAAAAAAAAAAAAAGTTGGCCAAAGCACTGGTCAGATTGGATGCTAAAAACCTGGCTTCCTCCCCCCAAAAACGTTGGATTGGACACAGAACACTGGAATATTGCTCAGAAACTTTATAATTTGGTGACACGTCAGACCTCGATGAAAGGCGCTAATAGGCGTGTCAGTTGCATTTTTATAACAATCCAGAATTGGTGTTCCAAGCATCTCATCCTCTGCTAGTAAATCAGATTACACAGCAGCGGGGTATAAGAGTTTTGACAGCGCTAAAGTGACATATGCCTGCTGGCAAATGCAAAATGACTGAAGCCATATCAGCGGGCTTCTCTTCTCTTCTCTTCTTCTTCTTTTTTTTTTTAAAGGTAAATCGAGGCAAATCAAATCTGTGTTAGAAGATTCTTGCTTACGGCCCTTTTCTCCTGTTTACCCCTGACAGCTCTGAATGCTTTGATGGATCGCTCTCGTGTTTTAGTGTGTGCTTGCATGTGTGTGTGTGTGTGTTTAGCTGCTTAAAGTGTAAAGACTAAAAAGTTTTGAGGGTTGTTAATGATAATGTGTGCCTAAGAGTACCAGTGGGGAAAAAAGATTCCTTCTGAAATGATACTTCATTGATTCATTCTTTTTAATGCACCATAGAGGCAACACATGTTTACAGATCCCATTCGAAATCTATATACCTCTTGCTTGGAAGGTTTTTTATTTTTTTTTTATTTATTTTTTTTTATGAATTGTGACTTTCTGAATCATGTGGTGTGTAAAATTCCCACGCTTATATGAGAGAATAGAGACCCTTTTCTGTTGACATGATCCTTTCTTAATGAGTCGTTCTCTCAGAGAGAGAGAGAGAGAAAAAAAAAAAACTATTAGTGGGACGGTAACCATTCAAAAAGCACACCTTTTTGCCATATTTACTTCTAAAGGGGAGTATATTTCTACCCTGAAGGCAAATTTTAGTACCTAAAGTGTACATATTATTACCAAAATTATACATATTCATACCTTTTGAAAAGATACCCTCCCAGGGACAGCTTTTGTACATTTCTTTTCTTTCTTCCCTTCCCTTTCCTTTTTTCCTAATCATCTGAGAGTGTGGCAACAGCTTCTGTACCTATCATTTCCAACTGTCAGGTCTAACTTACATTTTAGAGGAGACTTTGGGTTTAAATGGAAGTGGGCACCAGTTCTGCCACCTTGTCGGTGGTAAAAGGGGCCAGAGACAGCAGTATAAAGGACCGGATGGGAAGGTAGGGGGTTGTTTTATACACTAGGCTGGCAGTGTAAAACTCACAGCATTTGCAGGAAATAATATCCTGTCATGTAGTTGGGCTGCTGCTTCTTTTGGTCCTCACTAGTCCTTCATGGTCTGAACACACAGTCAAACCAGCAGCAGCTCTTGGACGGCAGCCAGAACTGGCTGATGCTCCAGCACTCAATTCTCATAGCTGGATCCTAGCCAAGAAACAGTGTCCGGCCAAAAATACTAATTGCAATTATCTAAAGAACCACTCCTCCTTTCTGAGTCCTTTTTTTTTTCCTCAAAGAGAAGGCCCCTGTTAGGTAGCCAAGGATGTCAAAATAATATTCATGAGTTTCATGCTAGGTTGAGACATATACATGTACTTCATACTACAAATAAACTCCAGTTTTGCAGGTGCAGTGTGTTATTAATGATTAAAAACTTTTTTGATGAAAGACTTTTGCATTATATTAGCAAACACTTTCAGAATCAACTTCAAGTCTTCTGTGCACTTCACATGGGGAACATTTGAATTGCAAGAAGAGTTATTTGATATGTAGAGCATTTCAAATCGATCATTATGAGGTTCCATTTAGGTTTCAACAACATATGCACATTGGAAATACATGCCTTTAAATACTTTTCTGCAAAAAAATAAAATAAAATAAATAATAATAATAAAAAAATAATAAAATAAGTAAAAATAAAAACCCAGAGATAAGATTCGCTGCAGTTTTCAGTTAAAATAAACACTAGAGGCAGTAAAACTCAGACAAATTGTAATTCCTTTTCACAGTTTTGATTAATAAAGCACAATTTTCGCACAATTACTTGAGGAATATCATGTTATGAAGTCAAAACAATTTTAACATGCTGTGACATTTGAAAACTGATACTTTTGGATGTTAGTATCACATATCCATCTTCATATGTATGGGTTTTTATATTCAGAAGGTTTGTTCAGTAGCTCACCCAGTATGATGTTTGACTTGAGAGGTGTAGAGCTCGGGTATGAGTTTTGTGAAACTAGGGTTCCACAAAAACGTTCATTTAAATAAGTTAAAATGACATGGTTGCATCAACAAATCCATTTTTATACCAGTTTTGCATTTGCGAACCCTACTGGGTAGATTTAAGGTTGGGTTTGGTGTAGGGGATATTTCCAACACGATAGAGCATTAACTTTTTTTCATTCCTCGAATATTTGAATTGTGACCTACCACAATCCATACCTGAAACAATGTAATAAAAACACAGCAATACGAGACTATGTCAACATTACAAAAAATGTGTCAGCGTTTTAGCACCACTCACTGGACTTTTCACTTTGAAACCGCCCCAAAACGTGCAGTAAGGTACATACAGTAATAATAACTGTGTTGCAAAAATGTATTTCCAATGAGTGTAGGTTGGGTTTCAACAAACACTATGAAGGCAGCTCACTAGCTTATAGAATAGAGTCTCTGCCTCCTCTCTTTGTGGACATTAAATCGGTATTTCAGACACCTCAGCATTTCTTGTTGGAACCATTCCTGTCAAAATATAGGTATTGTTTATTGTAATTTTCGTCTGGAAAGGAAAAATTGCATGAGTGCGGCTCGTCTTCAGGCTGCAGCACTCACAGAGAGAAGAGAGAAAGTTGATGTCAGAAGAGAGTCATTTAAGAGTGGGACATAAGAAGGTGTTAGAGTGTTTTCCCCATATTCCCCAACCATACCCCAGTCAGAGTGCAAATAAATCAGCCTGTCAGCATGGATGAAGCAGAACGATCCACTGAGGGGGAGAAACAAACACAGGTCGCTAAGCATGACCATGAGAGAGCTAACAACAAACCTCAACAGCAAAGTCCCAGATGTTTGAAACCTGATGATCCCTGACATGTCTGCAGGGAAAGTTGGAAAGGCCCAGACAAGTTTACATACTGATTTAAATGCTAAAAATCCCAAATAAGTGTTGGTCTTGTCAGAGTTGTGACCCTGAGGGTAGCATACATGCTATGTCAAACATATATTGCAGTGGTGTTGATGCAGATGATACAAATTCAAATTGGTTCTACATAAATGCCAATTTCTGTCATGAAACTCTAGATGGCGTAGGCTGATGGGTTGTTAATGCTAATGATAGCACTAATGATATTCACAGCATTAAACTACTTGGCACCAGCTGATTGGTTCACGTTGCACACAGCCAAAAAGCTTGCTGCTTGACATTTAAATGGCTGGTTAGTATTCACTAGAGCTTTTCGCAGCATGCTTTCAACAAAAATGCTTTGGGTTTTTATAACGTTTATATAACGTGTGAATATATCCTCTATTGTATTCTACAACAAAAACAATCAGAGCGCCTCGCTATCACTAGTTTTATTTTGATCTCCCGGGTCCGCTATTAGCTTTTAGCCCGTTAGCATCAGCGGCGTGGTTGCAGCTAACTGCGCTAACATTGCTAATACTCTATTCACACACATTACCACTGCTGTACTCACTGTTACTTGCTTTAATGGCGGATGAATGTCTCCACTCTGTGCAGCTCGAGCTCGAGGCCGTGGGAAAGCAGATTCGCGACCTGGAGGTGAGGCAGGCCCAGCTGAGAGAGCGGAGAACCGCGCTGGAATCATCCCGGGCTGACGCTCACAAGTCCGGGGTAAGTATACAGCGATCTGTTAACAGTCCCACCACGTCTACTCCGTGTGTTTCTCTGCACAGGCCCGGTGCACCCAGGACGCGATCTTCCCAGATGTCCTTCACTGCGACGCCGGGACACCACGGACCCTGGGTGCATCCACAGCGGAGGACGCGAGCCGGGTCCCGGGCGACGACTTCTCCCCCTCCTGCCTTCGACATCTCCATCCGGAACCGCTTCGCTCCCCTCCGCGAGACAGGACGCGACGCTGTGATCATCGGAGACTCCATCGTCCAACACGCAAGTGCTACGTTAGCCGAAGGTAAAGTGCACACTCATTGTTTGCCTGGTGCTCGTGTTCTCGATGTTTCTGCGCAGATACCCGCGATCCTGAAGGTCGACGAGAGCCCCAGAGCGGTCGTGCTTCACGCCGGGGTTAACGACACCACGCTGCGGCAGACGGAGACGCTGAAGAGGGACTTTAGCAGCCTGATCGAGACGGTTCGCAGCACGACGCCCGCGGCGACGATCGTCGTGTCAGGACCACTGCCCACGTATCGACGAGGACACGAAAGGTTCAGTAGACTTTTTGCTTTAAATGAAATGAATGTTGTTGTCATGGTGTAAAGAACAGAAACTGCTATTTGTTAATAACTGGAATCTTTTCTGGGAGCGTCCTAGGCTGTTTCGCGCTGATGGATTACACCCCAGCAGAATCGGAGCGGAGCTGCTCTCTGACAACATCTCCAGGACACTTCGCTCCATGTGACTAGTAAGACAATTCTCTAATAACTATTATGATGAGTTTTGTTCCACCCGCTTAAATGATAAAAGTACTTGTGCTGTAAAAACTATTAAGACTGTGTCTGTTCCCCGAATAGTGAGGTCAAAATATAATGTAGGATCTAGAAAAAATCTTATCGTAATTAAACCAGAAAAATGTAAAGTAAATGAACAAAAACAATTTTTAAAGTTTGGGCTCATAAATATTAGATCACTCACACCCAAAGCAGTTATTGTAAATGAAATGATCACAGAAAATAGTTTTGATGTACTCTGCTTGACTGAAACCTGGAGCAAGAGATACAATCTAATGTATCTCTTGCTCTGGCTACTGTGTATAGACCACCAGGGCCGTATACAGAATTCCTAAAAGAATTTGCAGATTTCCTCTCAGACCTTCTAGTTACAGTTGATAAGGCGCTAATCATGGGAGATTTTAATATTCACGTTGATAATGCAAATGATACATTAGGACTTGCGTTTACTGACCTAATAAACTCCTTTGGAGTCAAGCAAAATGTCACCGGGCCCACTCATCGTTTTAATCATACACTAGATCTAATTATATCGCATGGAATCGATCTTACTGCTATAGATATTGTACCCCAATGTGATGATATTACAGACCATTTCCTTGTATCGTGCATGCTGCGTATAACTGATATTAACTATATGTCTCAGCGTTACCGTCTGGGCAGAACTATTGTTCCAGCCACCAAAGACAGATTCGCAAATAACCTGCCTGATCTATCTCAACTGCTATTTGTACCCAAAAATACACATGAATTAGACGAAATGACTGACAACATGGGCACTATTTTCTCTAATACATTAGAAGCTGTTGCCCCCATCAAATTGAAAAAGGTTAGAGAAAAACGTACTGTGCCATGGTATAACAGTAATACTCACTCTCTCAAGAAAGTAACTCGTAGTCTTGAACGCAAATGGAGAAAAACTAACTTGGAAGTTTTTAAAATTGCATGGAAAAACAGTATGTCCAGCTATAGACAGGCTCTAAAAACTGCTAGGGCAGAGCATATCCACAAACTCATTGAAAATAACCAAAACAATCCAAGGTTTTTATTTAGCACAGTGGCTAAATTAACAAATTACCAGACGCCACCTGATTCAAATATTCCACCAACGTTAAATAGTAATGACTTTATGAATTTCTTCACTGATAAAATAGATAACATTAGAAATACAATAGCGAATGTAGATTCTACAGCGTCTAACACTTCAGTTTCATCCATCGCACCCAAAAATAAACTGCAGTGCTTTACAAATATAGGACAGGAAGAGCTAAATAAACTTATCACTGTATCTAAACCAACAACATGTTTATTAGATCCTGTACCCACTAAATTACTAAAAGACCTGTTACCTGTAGCCGAAGAACCGCTTCTCAATATCATTAACTCGTCGTTATCTTTAGGTCACGTCCCAAAACCATTCAAGCTGGCGGTTATCAAGCCTCTTATTAAGAAACCAAAACTAGATCCTAGTGTACTGGCAAATTATAGGCCTATTTCAAATCTTCCATTTATGTCTAAAATTTTAGAAAAAGTTGTGTCTGCTCAATTGAGCACCTTCCTGCATAAAAATGATCTGTATGAAGAATTTCAGTCAGGTTTTAGGCCCCACCATAGCACAGAAACTGCACTTGTTAAAATTACAAATGACCTGCTTCTTGCGTCAGATCAAGGCTGCATCTCATTTCTAGTCTTACTTGATCTTAGTGCTGCGTTCGACACCATAGATCATGACATACTCATAGATCGATTACAAAACTATACAGGTATTCAAGGGCAGGCTCTAAGATGGTTTAGATCCTACCTGTCAGATCGCTACCATTTTGTTTACTTAAATGGGGTGTCATCTCATTTATCATCAGTAAAATATGGAGTGCCACAAGGATCCGTCCTAGGTCCCCTTCTATTTTCAATATACATGTTGCCCCTTGGTAATATTATTAGAAAATACGGAATTAGCTTCCACTGTTATGCTGATGATACTCAGCTATATATTTCAACGAGACCAGATGAAACTTCCCAATTATCTAAGCTAACAGAGTGTGTTAAAAATGTAAAAGATTGGATGACAAATAATGTTCTCCAATTAAATTCGGATAAGACAGAGATATTAATTATTGGACCAAAAAACACCACACAGAATCTTGTAGATTACAATCTGCAACTAGACGGATGTATTGTTACTTCCTCTACAGTCAGAAATCTGGGTGTTATATTAGACAGCAATTTGTCTTTTGAAAATCATATTTCCAATGTTACAAAAACCGCATTCTTCCATCTTAGAAACATTGCCAAGCTACGAAACATGTTATCTGTTTCTGATGCAGAAAAGCTAGTTCATGCTTTCATGACCTCTAGACTGGACTATTGTAATGGACTTCTAGGTGGTTGTCCTGCTTCGTCAATAAACAAGCTACAGGTAGTCCAAAATGCAGCAGCTAGAGTCCTTACCAGGTCAAGAAAATATGATCATATTACCCCAATTTTACAGTCTCTGCACTGGCTACCTATTAAGTTCCGTATCTGTTACAAATTATCATTACTTACCTATAAGGCCCTAAATGGTTTAGCTCCTGCGTACCTAACTAGCCTTCTACCACGCTACAACCCATCACGCACCCTAAGGTCACAAAACGCTGGACTTTTGGTAGTTCCTAGGATAGCAAAGTCCACTAAAGGAGGTAGAGCTTTTTCACATTTGGCTCCCAAACTCTGGAATAGCCTTCCTGATAATGTTCGGGGTTCAGACACACTCTCTCTGTTTAAATCTAGATTAAAAATGCATCTCTTTCGCCAAGCATTCGAATAATGTATCTCTTAAATTGTGAGTGTAGTTGCATCTGCATTTTTATTCTTTAGCTTGGGTTAAACTAATTTTACTTTGTTGGATCAGCAGCTATGCTAATGATGTCTCTATTTTGTTTCTATGTTTTGCCACGGGATGTAACTAGGATTTACACAAGCTCCAGTCTGGATCCAGAACACCTGAGAAGAGATGATGCTGACCCTCAGAGGACCCCAGATGATGCTAACCTTGAATCAACAAACAGAACTAACAATTATTGCTACATGTGTGACTGCATCCTATAATTACTATTAATTAATAATATTGATAGTTCATCATCTAGCTGACTACGTCTTGTATTATTATTATTATTTTTATTTTTCTAAAATCCTGTCAAACGTGCACAAACTACTAGCTACTACTAAATATTGTAGAAACATAATTTTCTGTAAAGTTGCTTTGTAATGATTTGTATTGTAAAAAGCGCTATACAAATAAACTTGAATTGAATTAAACTTGAATGCTTTCATAGTGCCCCTGAAACACTTCACCTTCCCCAGCTCCACCTGTATAGATCTGCTAAGGGATTTTATATATGCTACTTTTGCAGGGGCAGGATGTCTTAAATACTCACAGCACCATTTCTGCGTATGTTTTGCCAGTAGCTGGTTCCTGTACTTTTGTACTAAAGGACATTGGTTCCACTTTATATTAGGAGGACTTAACTACTATGAGTCAACAGTGTACTTATAAATATAAATACAGAAATTAACAGATGTAATTGCATGCAGGTATTATTTATTTTTATTTGCTATTTTTTTATATGAGTACAATGTTAAAACAAATGATTGGTTTAAATTACATAATAGTGTAAGTGACGTAACATGACTTGTGGCCAAATATGGTTACCCATACTCCGAATTAGTGCTCTGCATTTAACCCATCCTAAGTGGACACACACAGCAGTGAACACGCACACACACAAACACACCCGAAGCAGTGGGCAGCCATTTATGCTGCAGCGCCCAGGGGGAAGTTGGGGGTTCGGTGCCTTGCTCAAGGGCAACTCATTCGTTGTACTGAAAGTGTTAGAGAGTGCGGTACATTCACTCCTGCCACCTACTGTACAATCCCTGCTGGCAAGAGACTCGAATCTGCATCCTTTTGGGTTAAGAGTCCGACTCTCTAACCATTAGGCCACAATTTCCCCATGACTTTAATAGTTAATGTCACCTAATATAAAGTGGTACTGCAACTGTTGTGGGAGTTTTTTCATACAGTTCATCACAACACTTTTGATGACAGAAGCAATATCATAAGAGGAAGCATTTTGGGTTCTCCAAAAGAACCTTTCAGTATTTATTTTTTCTCTCTCTGTTTACAGTTTACAATTCTAAAAAAAAACTTTCTTCTAGAACCTTTTGTGCAATGGAAATAATGTTAAATGTTTATAACTGTTTTACCGTCTGATAGCATGGCAGTATCATGTTGCAGCTATAGGGATCAGAGCTCTAAACATATATTCCTAATTTACATGACCATTTCATCATGAAAGAACTAAAACACAGCAGCCAGTAAGGAAGAAGTTTTCCTATGGTCATCATAAAATAAATAAATAAATGAATAAATAAATTAATTAGGGATGCACCGATACTACTTTTCCAGTACTCGCCCGATACCGATACTTTTATATTTGGTACTCGCCGATACAAAGTACCGATATCGATCGTTTTATTGCATTTGCATTTTTTTTTATATTGGTTACAGAAAACCAAAAGAGTATGTATAATATTAGCTGGTTAACTTAATTTATTAAATAGATTTAGATTACCAAAATTTATTCAGACACCTTCAATATTTGACATTATCAGTTTATTATCTATATATATTATCTCAGTTTATAAGATGGTAATAAAATATGACACAGTTAAACTGTGTCAGAACAAATTCATCTTGATAATGTTAGATAACTTTGATAGAAAGTTATGTAATGTATTACAATCAACCAAAAACTATTAAAACAGCTGTTAGTATGACAGTATTAACTATCAATATTTAGTCGAGCAACCCTTAGCCTTGATTACAGCCTGTAGTCTCCTGGACGTGCTGTCATCCAGGTTCATGCAAACCCAGACTTAGGGTCCAAAATTTGTATCAGTTTTACTGGTAGTATGAAGAATTTTGGGGTATAATTTGTCACAGTTTACTTTATTTTGCTATCCTTACATAAATAAGCTATAGTGTCCTGCACCCCCTAGTAAAAAAAAAAATGTCTCTGAATAATTTTTGGTTTGAATATATACTTTGGTTATTTTCACACTTAATTATGCCCATTAAAATGTATTTTACAAGTATTTGTTACTTTCTTTGTTATTTTTTTGACAACTTAGACAAACTTATTATCTTATAACTCCATTCTGATGTCTGTTGTTCTGTTGTCTGTGTTTCTTTGTCTGAATATGGGACTTATCACATGCAGTGTGTTATCATCATTTGGTATCGGGGCATTTTAATGAGTACGAGTACAGGAGCTTAGTATCAGGCCTGATACCAGTGCATCCCTAAAATAAATAAATAAAAAGAGAGAAAAGTTAAACGATATACCGATGTCACTGGAGTGTATATTAAAATGTAACAGATGAAATGTGGCTGAGAAATGTCGTAATAACTTAGCACATCTTCTCATTTGACATCTTGCGGAAGTGAATTAGCCTTTCTGGCTTCTTACACTGACACTTCTGCCCAACGTGGAAGAGTGTAATAGAGCCAAAGCTGGTGGGCCTGTCACAGCTGTGGAAGCCTGAAGCCCTAAATGGAGCTATATTATTAGAATCTACCTGTCCTTAGCCAGTATGCTACACTAAATGCCTTCAGCAAGCACGCTCAACTGGTCACAGGGCTGCGGTCTGGCGCAGGTCGGCCACCAGCCAAGAGGCCTTTTTTTCCCCTCAGGTTCTTCTGTTCTTCCACTCTTCTCTCTGTCAAGTTTTCTTTTTGAGAAGCAGAAAAGTTCCCATTAGAGCTAGAAGGCTCCAAACTACCTCAGTGAAATGTTAACTGTCACCAAAGTTGCACTAAGAGGGCCTGAATTTGATGTATGGGGTTGTCATAAATAGACATCATGTGGAGATAATGAGATCTGGCATGAAGGTCAATATGAAAAACTGTCCCAGCCCCTTCAGAGGTTTAGCCTTGGTGAAAATGAAGGGTTCAGTGTATGCATGGGTACATTTCAGCAAAGTGTAAGTTAATGGTTTTTCAGGAGCCATTTGAAGCAAGTCTAAGATCTAAAAAGAGATTAATGGAAAATAACCATTAACAGTCTAGGCCAAACCTTGATCTCTCTCCATTTATACTACATTAAAAAAATATTATGCATGTTCCTGGTCTATTTCATCTGTATTAATAGAAATACCACTGGTACTGTGGTCATTATTATGGATGATATTGTTGATGTTGTTAGCATTGCTGTTGATATTGTTGTTTTTTGTTTTTTAATAATAATAATACAATTGTAATTGTATGTTATTTTGTATGTCTATATAATTTTTATCAATTATGAATTTCAAACCTTTGTTGTTTTATTAACTACGATGTGACACTGCATAATACACACCTAAAAACATTTTATAACAATTGTTGTACAATTATGGTATCAAAATGTTTCTCCCTCGTGATCAACATATAGGCTGCAGTAAATAAGCAAGATTTAACCCTAAAAATGAAAGCAATATTTTGAATGGAACCATGAAAATGTGTTTTAATATGTTGGAAAATGGTCAGGTGCTTTTACATTTCTGCCCATTAACAGAATAACACTCAGCGGTTGTTTCAACACTCTGCTGATGTTAGCTGAAAACGCAAAAAAAAAAAAAAAAAAAAAAAACCTTCTCTAGGAAATACAGGAGTTTGTGATAAGCCTCTTCAATTTAAACCCTGGGTACTGTAACAACTATCAAAAATGCTTTCAACCACATAGAAGTACATGGAGGAGTGCACACACACATTGTCCCAGGTTGAGTCTTATTTGTCTCCAGAGTCTGTAATCTTAATCATGCAAGTCACAGGCCTTGCTTAAGAAGTCAGTGAGCGTCCACACCACTTACCTCAACTAAGTCACTGTGCCAAGTAGCTTATTGCCTGGGAAACCTGCAGTTTGGAGTGTGGCATAATTAAGTGCCTAACAATCAGCCCGTTGATAAACAAAGCCTGAATTGAGGCAAATAAAGGAGAGCCAACCAAATGAAAAGAGAAAGCCTGTCGAAAGCCATGTTGATTACTTTTCTTGGCTTATAGTGTTTACAAAGTGAAAGAAATTCGCCACGGTTATAAGACCAACCGTTGATACAAACTAAAATTATATTAATCTAATTTGTACTTAAGGGGACAAATAATACAATTCAAATTATATCATCCCTTACTCACACTCATGTCATTGCAAACACTTTTTTTTTGCCCGAATTAGACGTTTGCCAAAGACGTTGTGTCGAGTGTACAACACGAGGGGTTGCTCTTAGGAGCTCAAACACCTCTGACATCTTTGAGAAAAGGCCAATGAAATTGGGTGTTCAGAATTTGCATAGCTGGCCACGCCCCGTATATTCGGGTATAAATAGGCCAGTGTGGCATCTGCTTACTTGTTTTTGAGTCGAGAAGCGTTTCAATCCACTGACATCCCTCCATCACGGAATGAGTTTTACCATACGTAACCAAGATGTTCCATTTCTGTTGTTTACTTCGACATTGTGTCAAATTTACAACACTAGAGGTCCCTATACTAAATGCCACAACTGCAGAACTGAGTTACGAGTCCACAGAGGCACAGATATTGACCAGCCAACGTGTCACAACCGAATACACCTGTCTTCCTCCTACTCATTTCCTTTTCTTAGCAGGAGCCTTTTCCCATAGTAACACTCAATATAATACAACAGCTGAAAAGTCTTAGAAGTAATTTTGGGACAGTGACTATTTCCCCTAGGGAAAAGGTACTACAGAGATCACATCCTACCCGATGGGGAGGTAACATGTGAAGATCCACCTATGGACTTACAGAGGAAGTACCACATAGGGAAGGTACGGGGGATGGGCTCTGCATAAGGGTAAATCTACTAAAACCCAGAACCTAGAATGTCTGTCTAGAGGAACACTGAGCCTTAGGGGCAATACAGTTGAAGAATACACACAGGGCCTCAAGAGGAGCCACTACATGTGGAGCACTAATCCAATACAAGAATACACTTCAGGTTGACAAACAATCAACTTTGTAAGATAATAGCAAGTTCCTCCATTGAACTTTGCTTACAAAATGTGCTTATGTGATGGAAAGGTTGTCCAGAGTTCAAGAAAGGCACCTTAGCTGGACTGAATAAGTGTATAATAACCCTGGGGTGTGTAGCGCTGGTAGCAAGCTCTACATACTCCTGAGTCAAAGAACTGATGATCAGATCTCTAGAAGAAACTGGTTCCATTTGTAGATTATAAAATCTAGCAAATGTATTAGGTGTAGCCAATCCTGCAGCTCTACAGATATCTGCTAGTGAGGCCCCGTTCTCCACGGCTGCTGATTCAGCCATGCCCCTGGTAGAGTGAGCCCGCACTCCCAGTGGGCAAGGTAGGCCACTGTCCTGATAGGGACATGCCTCTGAGGAACCTAATAACCAGATCATGCTTCCCCACTAATCTGCCTCCTACTGTGTTGTGGTTAGCCACAAACGCAGCCATGTACACCTTAAGTGTAGAAGACAGGTGCCTGCCCAGGCCTCCTTGAAGGATGGAGAGCACAGATCCAATTCCACATCTCTGAGGGTCCTTCCCCTGGAAAGAAAACCAATTCATGAAAACACACTAATTCAGGTCTTACAGCCACCTCGTCGAGAGGGTTCTGGCCTGAGTAATGGTATTCACCACTGCTGGTGAAAGGTCTCCGAGTTCCTCCTAGTTGCATCCAGGGACCAAACATGATTGTTCCAGAGATTCGGGTGTGGATGCCAAATTGTGCCCTTTCCCTGAGAAAGGAGATGTCTAACAGTGTCTGTGCAATGAGGCTCACTGTGGGAAATGCATACTTGAGTAGGCCCCTGGGCCAGCTGTGAGCCAGTGCATCAGTGCCGAGGGTACCACAGCAAACAGGTCCACCTGTGCCTGGCCAGCCAACTCCAAATCAGCTGAACCATTTTGGGGTGAAGCCTCCACTTGCCCCTGATCGAGACCTGTCATGAGAAGATCCGATACACAATTGAGGTCGCCCAGGATATGAGTGGCATGCAGAGACCTGAGTCTGTGCTGGCTCCAAAGTAAGAGATTGAGGGCGAGTTGTGACATGCGTTGAGAGTGAACACCACTCTGGTGGCTGATGTATGCAACTGTCATACATGGACCAACATGTGCTTGCCTTGGATCAAGGGTCAAACCTCCTCAAGGTCAAAAACACTGTCAACAACTTGAGATGTAGAAAAGAGATGTCCTCCCAAGGACTGAAGATAAGGTGACACAACGTTGTGATGTTCACACATTGTGAACTGTGATGTCATGCCCATCTTGGGTCTAGTCTCATATGGCTGAGGATGCCATATGCCCCAGGAGCCTCATGCCCATCTTGGGTGTCGTCTCATATGTGTGAGGATGCCATATGCCCCAGGAGACTCCAAAAAGTTTTTGAAACGGACCACTATTCTCTGATTGAGAACCCTCAAGCATTTCAGCACCAACTGAGCACGATACTGAGAGAGGCATGCAGTAATGGTAATGGAGTCCAATTCTACACAGAGTAAAGAGATACTCTGCACAGGGTAGAGTTTGCTCTTTTCCCAGTTGACCTGAAGTCTCAATTGGACTAGGTGGTTGAGGACTATGTCCCTGTGTGTGTAAACCATTTCTTGCGAGTGAGCTAGGATCAGACAGTTGTCGAGGTAGTTAAAAATGCGAATGTCCACTTCTTTAAAAGGGGCAAGAGCAGCCTCTGCAATCTTCGTAAAGACACGATTAGACAGGGACAGCATGAAGGGAATAACTTTGTACTGAAATGCCTGTCCTTAGAAGGCAAACAGAAGAAACGGCCTGTGCTTTGATAGGATTGAGACATGAAAGTACGCATCCTTCAGGTCTATTGCCACAAACCAATCCTGATCTTTGACCTCTGTTAATATGTGCTTGAGGGTAAAATTATGAATTGAAGCTTGTGAAGAACCTGGTTCAGAGTTCTCAAATCCAGGATTTTTCTGAGCCCCCTGCCCTTCTTGGGTACAATAAGTACAACTATTCTCTGTGATAGATGCAGCATTAGGCTCCGAGAAACAGAACGAGTGAGCAAATGCCAGCTTTGCTGCACATCCAATTTCACTGGCATTTTCTTAAAGATGTCAGAGATGTTTGGACTCCCAAGAGTAACCCCTAGTGTTACACTCGACACAACATCGGAGTGAAAGACAGAAAGGGAACCCCTATTCTCTTTTTCATTTGTCTGCTACTGAATTTGCATTTAGTTCTGTTGTGTCAGGACTGATTTGGGCTAGATTAGATATTGATTGCTATTATTGTGATTCCAGCCAGTGTGTTTTTAAATCAGACTCTTCCTCTCTTAGTTTCTTCTTCTTTCTTTCTTTCTTTCTTTCTTTCTTATTTTAATTTGATATTCTGAGTAGGTAATAAGAAAACGTTATACATAAGACATTTTAAATATCTACTGGAGATGGAAGGAATTATTGAAGTACAGTACATCTGTACTAGTACATGTACACTAGTGAGTTTTGCAGTTTCTTTTATTTTATTTTTATTAATGACAGTGTCTATTAAATTACATACTTTAAACCTTTAATGTTCTCGTTTATATCAAATAATAAGTCTGGTGAAAGTGCAGAACATAAATATTAAAATATAACTATCTAATCAATAATCATGTGTTTGGTGAGTACATTTCTTATGATCCAAATATTCAACATAGCTATATTTAGCCTCTTTCATATCAGAATATGGAGAAAATATCACATGTGCTCAGCAACCCAAGATAACATCGAGCAATTCTAGAAGACTATTTTAAGGGTTCATACAAGCCACATTTGATCAAGATTTATTTTAGTTGCAATGCTGTGTGATTTTTAGCTTTATTAATGAGTTTAACAACTGACAAGCGACCGCTAAGAATAAAAAAAAAGTAGAGACCCAAAACAATGCTTGGATTAGCATATAAACTCTAATAAACTAAGTTATTTTGATGAATTCTATGTATGATTTATTTGCCAGTACATGGTGAACTTCTGTCTGGGTACTGGCAGTTATGGTGGAGATGGGTGCCTGGAGAGTAATTTCCACCATATAAAAATTTACTGACTTCAGTGTGGGACATGGGAAGGTAATTGAAAGCAATATAAACAATCCATAAAGCTGAGTGGGCATGCTTGCCTTTGTACAAGTGAAGAGGCAAGGGGACGGGTGGCGACTTTAATCACCTAGATCAATGGTGGAGATACAGACCAATCGGACAACTCTGATGTATTCAGGGGTGGAGAATTGAGAAGGATGGATGCCTGAGAGGGTGATAGAGCGGTATGGTGGTTCATTGCCACCCAACTGTGGTGGCACTCAGAGATGTCCTACTGCAGTCCTAGCTAAATCATTACCAAAAGATCTCTGCTCAGTGTGAAAAGTGTCTTCCTGTTTCAATTCAAGGCAGTGTGGGCTGCACTGCTTCAAATCAGGAGTCAGAACTCATGGACTTATGCACCCACAGAGAACATTTGGATTGATTGATGTTACGCTCACATTTTGCACTTGGATCCTGACATGCCTTTAAATCGGAGTAGATAATAGGACTTCAACATAAAAATCTTGAGAAACTTGGAAGGCACTGTGTGACTCTCCAACTTCCCAAAGTGGGCAGCTTTCAGCTTTCACTGAACTATCGATCCCTCCTTGTGATGGTGCAAGCCAAGCAGTTGTGCTTGGCAGCAAAGCGCAATTATGAAAAAGGAGCCAAGCCTGTTCTTTGTAATTTCTCAGTATATTTAAGGATACTCCAGAGCCACCATTTAAAACAATGCATTTCCAATGCGTTTGGAGATAAACAATGCATTTAAAAGTGTTTGGATGGAGAGAACGCTTGGTGATTGCAGAACAGAGCAGAGAGAGAGACAGACCCCTTTGCACTTGGCATTAACACGTTGACATGACACTTTATAACTATATCATATTAAAATCCAGAAGTAAATGCACCCAAGATCACTGAATTACATACATTTGCAATTGATCTGGGCAAATTCTGAACATATTCAGCAAAGGTATAAATTATACCATGTATGTAATACCTATTGCACAACAAATAACCATTATATTTCAATTTGATGAACTGGTTTCTGAAATCTTTATGCATTTACACACTCAAGGAAATAATTAATATATTAATGAGACCAGAATTCACAGAAAGAGCCAAGAGTCCACAACAGGACTCTTTGTAAGAATAAAATATATCCTGCAATATAATTTCTTGATGTCAGCACACACACACACTGGGTTGGACCCCGTTATGGCTTCAGAACTGCCTTAATTCTTTGTGGCATAGATTAAAAAGGGTGTTGGAAACATTCCTCAGAGATTTTGGTCCATATTGACATTATAGCATCATGCAATTGCTTCAGATTTGTCGGCTGCAAATTCATGATGCGAATCTCCCGTTCCACCACATCTCAAAGGTGCTCTATTGGATTGACATCTGGTGACTGTCTGAGATGATCTGAGCTTTGTGACATGGTGTATTATACTGCGGGAAGTAGCCATTAGAAGATGGGTACACTGTAGTCATAAAGGGATGGACATGGTCAGCAACAATACTCAGATAGGATGTGGCATTTAAAGAATGCTCAATTGGTACTAAGGGATCCAAAGTGTGCCAAGAAAATATCCCCCACACCATTACACCACCACCATCAGCCTGAACCACTGAAACAAGGCAGGATGGATCCATGCTTTCATGTTCTTTATGCCAGGCAATGTTTTACCAGTCTTCTATTGTCCAATTTTGGTGAGCCCGTGCAAATGGTAGCCTCCATTTCCTGTTCTTAGCTAACAGGAACGACATCCAGTGTGGTCTTCTGCTGTAGCCCATCTGCTTCAGTGTTGACGTTTTGCGATGGTATTCTGCATACCTAGGTTGTAACAAGTGGTTATTTTAGTTACTGTTGCCTTTCTATCATCTCTAACCAGTCTGCCCATTCTCCTCTGACATCAACAAGGCATATAAATGATTATTATTATTTTTTTTGTATTTATTAATTTGACATTGACGTCACAAGAACTTCTGTGGTCTATTATGCCTGTGTATTGTTGCCTTTTTCTAATATTTTACACTTATCATGTGAAAAGCACAACAGTGATCTGGTCACCCCATTCAATGAACAACATTTCACTAATTATTACCCTGAAATCCGTTTGGATTTCTTTGTTTTTTCATCACTACTTTAAATATAATTTTCTAACCTAATCTTCACTCATATTTATATTTCTATGGATGAAAAAAAAAAGCACCAAATGTCGCAAAGCACCAAATGTGAGTAAAAATCAGCGCTGGCGAATCCAGTTGGTGCGTTAACTTTTACGAATTATAATAATGTAATGAAGTGAAAACAATAGCCAGTTTTTAAACTGATTTTAACTGGGATTTGCTGTTTTTGACATGAGCAAATAAAAATACAATTTTCAGATGACAAGATCATTGTGATTAGCTGTTCTGTCATAAGAGACAAGAGCAAATCAAATGATAGGATACAAACGGACAGATAAGGTCAGAGCAGTGTGATGGCCAGCTTGTCCCTAGACAGGGTTCTAATAACCTTAACCGTTAACTGGAAACATGGTCTTAAATTAGTTATAAAGTCTTAAATGACCGTAAAGAGTTGGTAGAAAATCGGATATGTGTCAGATACTCGTCATGTGCATCAGGTTTTAAAGAGACAGCACTGATTTTATAGTGAAACCTGCTGAAGTCTGTCATTGATGTAAATCAAAGAACAAACGAAAAAGAGAAATCATTGGACTGTTCTAGTTGATGATCAATTTGTATAGCTTGAATAAAGATTATATATGCATAAACTATACAGATTAATATATTTTATGTGAAGATTCTTTTAAAATCACTTAAATTAAAAATGTTTATATATTTCAGAGCCTATTAAATAAGAAAATTAATGGTCTTCAATTATACTGTAATGTTAAATGGCTATAATTAATAGGTAAAACTGAATGAAAATGCACCAGCAGGACAAATTAAAAACATTGTAAATAAATTAAGTCATTTGTAGTAGTAATGACTGCCTGTGTTTGCAAAAACTGTTTAATGGCCAGTAAAAAAAACATTTTTGGTCACTAAATTTCATCGTGTCACCGGCCATTGGCAGGTGTGGCAAAAAGTAATTTTTAGGCCCTGTATATATATATATATATATATATATATATATATATATATATATATATATATATATATATATATACAAACACACACACACAGGTGCTTATCAATAAATTAGAATGTCGAGAAAAACTTAATTTATTTCAGTAGACCAACTCAAATTGTTAAACTTGTGTATTAAATAAATTAAATGCACACAGACTGAAGTAGTTTAAGTCTTTGGATCTTTTAATTGTGATGATTTTGGGTCTCAACAAATTATCAATCAACATTCTGTTAACATGCTTGGATACAGCCCCCTGTGAACAGCCAGCTTATTGGCAATTAATTTTTGTGACTTACACACCTTGTGAAGGGTGTCAATTATTGTCAGAGACCATTTTGAAGGCTCAGGAAACCTTTGCAGGTATTTTGAGTTGATTAGCTGATTGGCATGTCATCATTTCTAATTTGTTGAGATCGTGAATTGGTGGGTTTTTGTTAAATGTGAGCCAAAATCATCACAATTAAAATAACCAAAGACTTAAACTACATCAGTCTGTGTGCATTGAATTTATTTAATACATGAGTTTCACGATTTGAGTTGAATTACTGAAATGAACCTTTTCTCGACATTTACTTGAAGCACCTGCATATATATGTCAAATCAGAGATGCATCAGAATGCAGTGTAAATGAAAGCCAGACAAAAATACCTGGATATGAAATGCATGTTACTGCCAGGAGTAAAGGGGACCAGAGATAACCTTCAGATAGACTGCATTTCAGATCCAGGCAAGTGAAAACTCTCTGGTGAGAATTTGAGGGGTACGCATGCTGAAGCAGAAAGAGAAAGATATCTTAGTGTTTTTTTGGGGGGGTAAACTGTGGCAGTTTTGGATAGCTACTCATTTCTACCTGATTGTGAAAAATGAGCAAAGCTTGAGACTTAGACGGTGCCAATCAACTGCTGGCTGTCTCTCAACAGCTCTGCCTGGGTGAGCTGCAAAGAGGCCTATTCCTGTGTGAGTATGTGTTTTTGTGTTACCAGTGTGAAGAAAGGCAATTATTGATCTCCTCACCTGCGGTAGACTTGGGAGGCCCATGCTATTCACACACAGTTCCAGCATTTCCAGTACAGCACAACCTCCTTTAGCTTTGCTACAATACTCCATATTCAAGAGCTAACAATAGTAGTCCAGACCACTGAAATTATTAAACATATCTTTGTGAACATAATCGCACATACCATGAGCAAGTTCACATGTGTAGTATGTCACCTTTCTCCTGGCATAATAGTATGTATGTGATAACATATTTATATATTTAAATAGCAAAATACTCATATCTTAAGTTCATGCACAGCATTATAATTTTGTTGCATCTGTAGTTTCAAATATCTAGCATCAGCGTCAGTTTTGGCAGGTCACGTTAGTCAAGCTTGCATCAGCTGACTCTCAGCTGATCCACGTCTACCTATAGGAATGTGACACCTATCACAGCACTCATATATAAGCTCAATTGCTAGTTATTCAACTCCATCACTGACTCGTCCTCTTGTCAGTCAGGATTTAGCCTTCTGATTCTCCTTTGAATCAGAATAATTTCTAAAATGTACATTACATTATTGAACCTAATGATATCTGCAATAAATTTATGTTGGTTGTTTTCGGTTTACCCTGGGGAATTATTGCTGCTCTCCCTGCTCGTATCCGTGCTAGACTGCATGGTTGCACAGGGAGTTCTTGCCCAGAACAGAGCCATACCGTCAATCCAAACTGTATGCTAATCGTCAGTCATCTTTGACGATACAGAAATTTATTTTAATATCAAATAGAAAACAAAAATAGTGTGAATATCACTCTCACCATGTCAATTACATATAAGTTTTGCAGGATCGAAGTCTTGAAATTGAACAGATGAAGAGATATAAAATGAGTAAACATGGTCTCATAAAGGTTAAGGAAAGGGTTAAATAATATTTATGATGAAATCTAGTCCAATCTATTTTACCAAGGTCCACCCACTTAGAGATTTATACTGTCACCAGCGAGATTGACTGATCATTTTCAAATGTGACCAATGCACCACACCCCAATCCATAACATGGTTAACATCAGTTGAATATTTATTAATCTCCATCGACAAATAACATGATGAGATGTTATCCATCTTCACAGCTAATGGGAAACGTCCTCTCTCTAACTTTGCATGTTTGCGCAGCAGGCCTTCCTTGAGTTTGGAGCAAAAGCCATCGCTGACAACCTAATGTATCTATAATTTCAAGACTCCCACAGCCAATTTGAGTCTGCTACTCCTATGCGTCTGCTTTGTTTATGTCTTTTGATCTACAGCTGCATGCTCAGTAATGCTAGACACCCTGCGTTTTCTTGATTAATGGACACGGACAATCATTTGTACCAGGGGAGCAGGTTACTTTATTTTCTCAATCCTTTCTGGAGAGCCAATTCATAACATAGCTGCATAGCTCCCGAATGAGTTGCAGTTTTGATTTAAAATCTACATCAACACTTCAATCAATGGGGTTTATGTAGGAGACAAGTTGCTTTTTACAGTGATAAGAAAGGCCTTGTTTTTTCCTTCACTGACTTCCAATACCGTACAAGTAAGGTATCAGCATATTAACATACATTTAACAACTGGATTGTTTTATTGAGCTCACAATGCTTTTGTGGCTTTTCCTGGTTATTTTATTCCTTTGAAAATGGTCAATGCTTTTAGATTGTAAGAGTAGGTTTCTAAGAAGCACATTAAGGCAAAGTGTTTTAAACCAGAGCAGATTGTCCAGATTGTGTTCGGAAATTGCTAATGTTACACATCAACAGACGTCCTTTACATTCACACGTTGTCCATTAGAAGGTGGTGTGAACAAGGGGGTGGGTGTGAGAAAATGAAAGGCCAAGGAGTAAACGAAAGAGAACACAGAATTACATGCTGGGCAGTTACCATGGATCTAAAGGTTCTGAAAAGCTGATTCTTTTTGGAATGGTATCAATATATAATGACATTAATTGGAACGTTCTGGCAGTCTGACTGTCATAAGTGGCCGATTTGGGACTTTCAACATAAGCAAGCCACAATAGAGTTTTGTATAGGAGACTCAGCTCACAGTTGATTTCAATTGAGTTTGATGTTAGAATGTTGCTAAGCTGATGTGGTGCACAAAAGTACAGCACACAGAAATATTAAGTAAAATAAAAAATTAGTTATGAATTCAGACATTTATTTCTCATCTGATCTGCCATGCTGTGTTAGTGTTTTTTTTTTTTTTTTTGTACTGAGGAGTCAATGTCAGTCTAACACCCCATTCTCCATGAAGATAAATGCAATACTAATGTTAAGAAATTTTATAAAACAATGGTGACAGGGCTTGCACATTTTATCCAATACAGACTGAAAAATGTCCATTAAATTTTTTAAATAAGTTGCATCATCCAAAAAGTGCTATGTTGTGTGTGTGTTTGCACGAGGCAGAGGTGCGATCACTGCCTTGTTTTCCCAAATGCTGCTCCATAATTTATGGTCATACCAAAAGATAGAAAAATTACATTATTAAAAAATAAAGAACTTTTGCAAAAATAAAGAAAATTACTTACTGCTGTTTTGATTTCCTTTCCATGAACTTTGGATCATGTTCACAGCACTTTAGTGTCTTCATTTTGTTAATATGTTAATGATTTAAGTTAAATATATTTAGTGTTAAGGACTTTATATTTCTTTTTATGTATGTAGATTTATTCTGTTTTTCTGCAATTTTTGCTGGTTTCAAAACACACAAGAAGCTGACTATTACCTGCCATTTATTTTCACTTTATTGTAAGCCTAATACTTGGTGGTTTGTGACGTATCCTCGGAAAAAAGTCCAGGGCATAGCCATTGCAACTTACCTATGATGAATTTACAGCTGAGCGCAGGCATTCCACTCATTAGCTGAGTCATCACATTTGCATAGGCCATCCTACTTAAATTCTTGTTTGGCTGACTGCAAAAGTCAAATATTGAATGGAACAATAAAATAAGTTGGCAAACAGTTAATAGCCATTTCAAATTTTCGATTATGTTAGGAAATATCCAAATTGATTTTGTTTCGGTTTCTGGTTATGTTTCTGTCAAAATTTTATTTGTTTCCAGTTATTGTTTTTGTTCTTTGAACCGGTTCAAAGTCCTGCAAAGTTTAGCTCCCAACTCTAATCAAGAACACCCGAACAAGCTAATCAGTGTCTTCAAGATCACTAAAAAGATACAGGCAGGTGTGTTTGATTCGTAGAGTGTCCCACCAGGACCGAAGTTGCCCAGACTGATTTGTCTGATCTTAGACTTAGCACAAATAAGACTCCTACAATTTTGGAAATCCTTAGAGTCAGAAGTGTGCCTAAATTTCATCAAAATAAACTGCTTTCATATAGACAGCTAGATTTTGGAACAAAACATTTGCTTAGATATATACTTAATCCCAAAGGAGGTCACAGATCTCATGAGAGCTAACATAGCAATACATCAACTCTGTTTTATCTAATTAGTCCACTAAGTGAACAACAAATTAACATTTGCCCTGGGTCGCCAAAGCCCCCAAGCTAAATATTTGAAAGGTGTTTTTCTTTTAGTCAAATAACATCATTGATTGCACATCCAATTAATTATCACTGTGATTTTAATTGATGTTAGAAGAAGACACCTCACTATTAAGAGCACTTTGAGACAGTATAAAAACATCTAATTCCTTTCCCACATATCAGTAGTTTCCCATTACTGAGTTGAACTTTTTGCTATGTGTAGTGCCTAACACTTTTCTTTTCTTAATATTATAGAGTATGTCTCCCCCCTTTATTGATTTCATCCTGTAGATGAAATGTGCGGTTGCTGATTGCACATAATTTATATGGAGTCACTGAACTCGTAAAACTCCAGATGACTGTAAAATAATGAGTTGATTCACAATATGTGTAGCTATTTGTTCAGATGGTGAGACTAAAATTCCTGGAGATTTTTATCTTTTTTATTTATACACACAGTATATATATATATATACACACACACACACACACACACACACACACACACACACACGTTACACTCATCTTTCTTTGTTCAGATCTATACTTCTTTTTTACTTCACAAGCCAATCTAAGAGCTGTGTATAATGTAGTATAAATTCAACATGCTCTATCATTACTTCTAATTTACAATACCAACTTCCTTCTTTCTTTTGTAGAGTAAAAAATAAATAAAATTTATATAAAAAATGTCCATGAGTTCTTTCATACCTGCAACGGGATTTCAAATTGAAATGTCCATCTGGATGAACTTTGGTAATGAAAACATTTTTACAATATTTAGCCTAAAGTGACAGACCTAATAAAAATTAGAATGTGTTCACCTCTGCTAAGTAAATGGATGGTGATTTTGGCCTAAAGCTGTGGTAATTTATTTACCACTAGAGAAACAAATTTTAGTGTTTGTTTCCCAAACTTGTCCTGCCAGATCCGGTAAAAAAAAAAAAAAAAAAAAAAAAAAACTCTTGCAGTGTGTGGAATTCAAATGCAATCCTTGCAAATACGGTCCTGTGTATTACATGTAATGCTTGGCATCAACCTTCATTAAAATGGACTCTTTGTGACTCATATGTCATTTAAACATTTAACAAGCGAGATTCTCACTGAAATAATTACAAAACATATTTAACCTCTCATTTAAAATTGTTCGAAAAGAGGCTCGGAACTTGTAGTTTTTGACTCAGAACTGTCCTTTGATGTTCAGGTGACCAAAGTGGTGCAGTTTTGCTTTGCACAATTGAGACAATTAACAAAGATAAAGTAATTAATTTCTTTGGCAGATTTGGAAAAGGTCATTGTATGATTTTATTTCTTCCAGACTTGATTATTGTAATGCACTTTATTCTGGTATTAATCTCCAAACATTGCAGCTGATTCAAAACGCTACTTTAACACGTACTAAGAAAAGTGACCATGTTACACCGATTTTTGCTGCTCTTCACTGGTTGCCTCTGAGTTTTAAAATTGATTTTAAGATTTTGTTGCTTGTTTTTAAGGCCTTGAAGGGTCAGGCTCCTGACAATATTTGTGATTTATTAATTCCTTATGAGCCTGATCGCTTCTTGAGATCCTCCGGTAGGACCCTATTAATGGTTCCAAAATCTCGACTTTTTACCAAAGGTGACTGTGCTATGGAACTCCCTGCTTGGGGATATTAGGTAGGCTCCTACTCTGTCGTCTTTTCAGTCTCTTCTTAAAGGTGACATATCATGAAAATCTGACTTTTCCAGGTTTTAAGTGCCATAATCAGGTCCCCGGTGCATCTACCAACCAAGGAAATGTGAAAAAGATTAAGCCAGAAAACTTCAAACCCAGTAAAAAAGTAAAAGTAATACCCAGTTTTGGTAAGCCTTTTTCTGCAAGCATCTGGGAAAACAAGTGCATCAGATTTCGCTCCCTTGGTGACGTGGCAAAGAAATCTCAGTATATTGTTACCGCCCCATAATCTGTAAATCTGCAAGAGACAGTGGTGTACCAGTTCTAATGCTAACGTTCTGTCTTCAGCTGCATAGATGAGCACAGAACACTATTTAGAGTCCCAGCCTCAAGAGGAGACAAGAAAGCAGTGGATTTATTGATTTATTTACTGTATATTGCTGCTGCCACACAGATCTAAAATAAACAAGCAATTTATTTCCCAGCTATTTATCTTCACAAACATAACCGACTGATTTGTACTGATTTTGTTTTTAATGTAAACTTGTGAATGAGAAATTAGTTCAGTGCTCACATGCTGTGACAGCCGCTTTCTGTCCACATACTTCATATGTGTGCACACAGAAAACCATATATCAGAAGTTTAAACTAATATGGTTTAAAACTCATTATTTCAGCATGGTAAACATGATAATCAGAGCCAAAACACATGTTCTTTTTTTTTTTTTTTTTTTACCAGGTATGAGCTTTACCGGTGCGTTTCCACTGGCACGGAGCGAGTGTTTTCAATTAATTCCTATGGAAGTTGAGCTTAAAGGCTTCCGCTGTGTATTATGGAATTGAAAGGAGTGTGGAGAAAGCATTGACAGTGGCTGAGAGCATCAAAAAGATTGGGCATTCCTCGACTATTTGCAAACGTTGAGCGAAAAACGCCGGGCGACGACTGCCCCAAAGCAGTGGTGTTGTAGCATTGCCAGCGGCACTGAGCGCAGATTTGACGCTGTAGTGGTAACGCGCAATAATGGCGCAGGAATATTCTGCAAAAGGGGGCGTGGAGCAGCAGCTCATTAGTATTTAAAAGCACAGGCCCGAATAACAGCGTGTTTCTGCTTCCACTCAAAATAGGCATTTTCAAAATGATATAATAAATGATCTTACTTTGAGCTGAAACTTCACAGACATATTCCGAGGACACCAGAGACTTTTATTACATATTGCAAAAATGGGGTATAATATGTCTCTTTTAAGACTTATTTTTATGGTATGGCTTTTTTCTTAATTTTGATGGTAGTATTTTTTTTTTTTTACTGTACTAATCTTTTTATTGTAAAGCATTTTGTAACTTTGTTTTGAAAGGTGCTATATAAATAAATGTTTATGTACTTGCTTACCCTATTTAGCAAAATAAAATCTCTGAATGCCTGTTCCTGTCAACACTTTTAGACACATCATGATAAGAATGTAAAAAAAAAAAAAACTTCAGTTTTGTAATATCTCCATTTAATATACACAAAGTCGTTTGTACTGCGTCAGCAAATGGTGTGAAAACAGGCCATAAATTTGTCCTATGACCATAAATAGCAATTTCTGTTTATTCTAATAGACCGAGCTCTTAAAAGAAAAATAAACTGGCATTAAAGTTGTTTATGCTTATATTCAGCTATGTTTTATTCATCATGATTCATTAAAGCTTTGATTTAGTTTTCCCCCCTTTTGTGGGCAGAAAACATGAGAATGCCATTATGACGAAGAACGTAATTGATCTTATTTCAGGAGAACCACAAGCCTTTGAACTCTAATAGTCCATGCTGCTGGTGTCTCTTAGTAAAACACATTCTCCATCTTTTTGATGTCTCTCTCTCAGACATGAGCACACACGCAAATGTGCATACTGCATTTAAGATGACATCTCCATATAGCTTCATGATTTTGCAGTTTTTGTGTAAGGGAAGGGAGCCTCGGAAAATGAAGAAGGCCATCTGCTTCTCTCAGCTCCAGAGGAAAGAGATGCTGAAGCCACCACGCAGCGAGCGACATAACTAAACAAATGAAGTAATTAGGACACGAGCAGAGGACAGAGGACACAAAGCCTATAGCTTCTATTAAGAGAAACGCCCCAAAATAAACAGAGAGATTTCCAAGAAAAATACACTCACACACTTTGATACACTACTGGTGACTGACAAGGAGTAAGGGGTGAAAAAAGTGACAAGCCAATAGTAAATGAAGGGCAAAGGTATGTCTGCTGTATGATGAGGTGCACCCAACAGAACTGAAGATCCATTTCCTTACTGGCTGCATTCTCTAAAGGTTAACACAGTCTGGGACTCTTGGAGGATACAAGGTCGGAAACCATCACTCTTCCATCCGGGCCTCAGCTCCACTATGCTTCTTTCCCACACAGATGACGAACTCTACATGATTGGGAGGTATTGAAGAAAACATAAAACATTGCAAACATGTCTATGACTAGAAAACATAATCATTATTGGACCTTTTGGTGTAAATGGTAACCACACTTGTCCATCTATGCAACTGCAGCATATATTTGAATAGGAAAAGAATATAATCAATACAAATTTGTGTCAAGATAATATTCCAGTAACATATTTTACATGTTATGGGTTGGTAAGATATATAAGTCTCTTATGTCCTTCAAGACTGCATTTATTTGATCCAAAAAAAAGCAATAATTGTGAAATTAAAACGTTTAAATGCATTTATACTATTTAATGCATGATTGGTGCTTAATAACATTTATTATTAAAAATATCATTGATACATATATTTATTGTGGAAACCATGTTTTTTTTTTCTTTTTTTTTGTGTTTATGTTTATTTAAAGAATAGATTGGTCACTGTCATTTTTACATCGAATTAATCCATCCTTGCTGCAGAAAAGTATTAATTTTCTTCCTTAAAAAAATATATATTATTATTATTATTATTTTTTTTTTATTACACCCAAACATTTTGAACTGCAGTGTTTATATGTATAGATATATTTTACATACACAAACACATGGACACAAATTCTTATTAGCTTGTAATCTGTGTAGCTATATTTTGAGGTCATGAGTCTGAAAAAGTCCATTCTTATATAAAAGTCGTTGAATTCTTAAATGTCAGAAGTGGAAAAGAAAGCTGCAACAAACTTCAATAGTAACTGGGCGCAGGCCTTCGATGCTAGGATAAAAATGGCAGTCTGGGTAATTGGCAGTGCGCAGCAATGCGCATCGTATTAGGATTATTCTCCATGGAAACATTTTTTAAATTTGCTGCCTCCTGACCATTTACAACTATATTTCTTTGCTTTTTTATTTTACTGCATTCATTTATGCTTCATTTTATCAGCAGTGCAACACCTAGTGCAGAGTACACAAGGAAGAGAAATGCATAGTAAAAAAAGATAAAAAAAAAATAAGAGAGAGAGGATGCAAACTGCCAGGAGCCACCATCAAAAGACTCTGAACCATACGTCTCCCAGCAGAATACTCTGGAAGACAGCAGGACTGTCATTTCTCTGCCATTCCCCCACCTTTCCTCCATCATTAGTTTAATACCCATCCGATAAGCAGCACAGTCTCAAGCCAGCTTCTTTACTTCCCTGATGGTCATAGACCTCAGAACCTGGCTGTGTTATGCCACTCTTGAGCCACTACTGAAACAATGGGGCTTGATGAGTCCGCCGCCATCATTGAGGGTTTCACATTGATCTTGTCCCATTAATATAAGCCGCTTAGACTGCCCCACAGAGACATTGTGTAAGAGTTCCATGTTTCTCAATAGTTTCAGCATTGCACACATGGACACAGTAAGCCCTACACACTCACTGTCCCGCTGGTTATCAAAAAGCGTGTGAATATTAGAAGCACTTTGAAATGAAAGCTTATTCCCACTAATGGTAGATGAGAGCTGTTTGCATGACAAGAAGTGTATACTTGCGTGCACATTCATGTGTAAAATCTGATATATTTTCATTTAATAATTTTGCAGATGCCTTTATCCAAAGCGACTCAACAAACTGAGGGGAAAAAAAAACCAAGCAATTGTTCATAACGGAGTGAAGAACCATTTTAAGAGTGAAACAAAGGAGCATATAAGCACAGGAACTAAGAGAGGAAAAGGAATAGTTAAAGGGATAGTTTAAAAAAGTTATTTACTCATCCTCATGACATTAAATACCTTTATATTTTCTTTCTTCAATAGATAACAAAAGAGGACATTTTTGATGCAATTGTGATGCAACTACAAAGGATTTTGTGCACAAATCCAGATCAATCAATTATTTGAAAAGATCCAGTTCAAAGGATCAATTTGCTCTCAAAACATGTAAAGGCTGAAAAGCAAAAAAAAAAAAAAAAATGAACAAATAGTAAAAAAAAAAATAATAATAATATTTTTAATTGTTTATTGGTTTTTGTCCCCATGCAAAAACAAACAAACAAATTAATAATGAGACACTTAAAAAAAAAAATGTTCCTCAAACAAATCTGTGCCAGAAATGATGACAGTATTTACATTTTTGGTTGAACCATTGCTTTATTCACCACATGGCTGTACTGTAGGTTAAATAGTAAGCGCTCGTGGAGTTGCATATTCAGCATGAATTTTGTGATGATCAGGTGGAGGTTGAAATGTCATTCCACCACAGTGGAACAGAGAGAGTCAAGGTTGTTGTAAGCAACCTGGAATTAGCTGTATTAGCAGAAGGCTGTTCTACACACACTCATCACGTGAATAATTGTTATTAAAGTGTCAATTTCCTATTTGCTGTTCCAATGGGTTACTGAGGCCACACACACATTATCTACATGCTCTGTTCTGGAGACACTCTTCAGGATGTATGGGCTAGTCTGGCTCCAAAAGGCCAGTGGCTGGTTACGTAAACAACACTTATCAAAAGGGCATCCAGGTTAAACGCCACCCTGCTGCTGTCTGCCATGATCAGTTTTGAAGGCGAGAAATGCCAAGTCTAACTGTAATGTTGCCTTATTTCCATAGTCTCCCGCTAACAGGCGATGGGAGTGACATATTCACTCGGGGTCGGCCATGCTCGAAAGCTTTTGCTTAGCATTTTGACATACGTGTCAACCTGACACTGTCTATCTGAGGCACTGATTGCGACTGTGAATATATGAATGCTTGGGACAAAGTGTGTAAGGCTGTGAGTGAGTGTATGTGTGTGTGTGTGATATAGACAAAGGTGTCCTTGTGGGCTAATACTCAAGGATGAAACCAAAACAAACCCTGTAATTGATGTAGTTTGGAGAGCAGAGGGGTCTTAACGCATGATATTTCCTCCAGAGTCAAACAATGAGGAGCGCGACAATGCTACCTAGCAACAGACAGAAGAGTGAATTTTTCTCTGAAAAGGGAAAATGAGTGTGTGTAGAGTGTGTACGAATGTGAAAGACAAGCAAGAGAATTTACATGTAGCGGTCTGACATCTAGCCAGCAATAGAGGCGTTAAATTTTCATCACCTCACCATGGACAAAACCCTGAATCCAACATGCTTAGTTTCTTTAACCTCTCTGCCAAACAGAACTGTGATTATCTATTTGCTGAAATGCCCATGGCATTTTTTCTATTGAGGTTTTATTTAGTTTTTTTTTTTTGAATGCAAGTGGGTGTTACAAGTGTCCTCGACAGGTGAATAATGGTAGTGCAACAGTGTTGCCTTTTAGGAGAACAGGAAGTAAGCAATCAGCACTCACACTGTGATTTTTGGAACAACAAAGCTCTTTTGTCCGAACACACATTTTCACTCTGAGGTTGAGGGACGGGGTCAGGGCTATATCTCCTTGCCGACATGAGATGCAGTAACTATATCTAGACATGGAGTTGGTTAAAGTACACAAGATGGAGAAATGGAAGTGACTGAAACAGGAGGCAAGAGAAGAGAATGTGGAAATGCATTTTCTGCACTGCCAAGCACAACACAAGCACGTGGCCCAACAAAACTCTGATTGACTAAGTGCATGGTCTCAACCCTTAGAGCAACAGGGAATTATATCACAGTATGCATCTTCTCATTCCTCGGTGTGAGATTGGTCTGCGCTGCAGCTCCTTTACAATGAAATAAACCAGTATACAATATGTGGGTGCAGGTGTGTAAATGCACACTGACTGCAGTCTGCTATGAAAACGTGGGACACTCCCTGAAGATTTATATGAAAAGAAAATGGCCTAAATAGACCAATAAAGCACCAGATAGACACTATATAGTTTGTGCAAGTGTGTTTGTGCGTGTGTGTGTGTGTGTGTGTGTGTACGTGAGAAGCAGAGAAAAGTGCATTTCTAGGGACACAAAATGAGGTCCTCCATCACCTTTTCCCAATGACAGTTGGCCCACATACAACACACAGCAGACATAGTCCTATCTCCTCTCAATACATTTGATATCACTGCACTCAGCAGAAAAAAAAAGCCCCCAGCCTTCAGTTCATATTCACCCGTTCAAGATTTATCCCTAAGGCATCATCTCCCCAAAGAGCACTGATTGTAACTAAACTCCTAAAACATCTCGCCCTGACATCAGCAAACCCAAAATATGTGCATGTCAATGAGGACTATTCTGGTTTTAGCCTTGGCCTCTACACCCATTATTCCTGTTATTCCTAAACTGTATACTACTACTACTACTACTACTACTAATAACAACAATAAATGTGGACAAACATATATTTGTCTTAAAATATATATATATATATATATAAATAAATATAGTATTACATTACAATAAAATACCCCCTTCTGTCTGCTACCATATAGCCCATCATATATCGTAATGCAGGATTTTTGGTAATGTTACACATCAAGGATGAATCTCTACTTTTTTTCAAAAGAAAAACAATTTGATACCTATATCTCATCTTGGGTACAAGTGTCAGGAACCTGCTCCTCTCACGCTGACATTGTCAGTCAGCTGAATGAATCAGATATGCCCAGTACACCAGCCAGTGTTAATACATGCCTGTACTGAACAGGCCTTGTTTGAGAGGCGGCTTGAGATGAGCTTTGGTCCCTGTGTGGCTCATGTAAAATGGTAGATTCGTCACGGCGGGACAAAGCGGGCGAGTCGGATAGCGATGGATCAACGTGACATGAAAGCATCAAAGGAAGACTGTTTGACAAAGGCTGCTGTTTTTGATGAAGTAGGCTTAAAAAATATCATTGTCAATCACTCCGACTGACAGATGAGGAGCTCTACTAAAGCAATATAACCAGAGCAACATTCCATCCCTCAGATCTTCCAGGTGTATGCGATCGTGTGAATATTTGCTTGCTTTATCTTACATTGCTCACTGTACTCTGTATTTATTTACATAAATAAATAGAGAGTAACACTCAAAACTATATGCATTCACTGCATAAATATTTACAATGCCCTGTGGCAAATCCTTTTTGCACTTTATTAACTCACTGGACTCCTTGATTCTGATTGGCCAATCACATCATTCAGTGTTCTGAACTGTTGTATAACAACCACGTACATTCATGTAACTGTTGTCATTACCAGTCTCTTTCAATGTGCTGGTATCATGTCTCTCATAAAACTATAATAATAAAATCATTTCAACTTCAATAAGTATTTCTATCACCATTTATTGTTTTATTTCCCACATAAAAAGTACGACCATAATCACAAAATAAACCTCTTCAGGGTGATATAACACTCCTCTACTCCTTGCCCAGTTCTTTATTACCCTGTCAGGGTGTATTCTGACTGTACATTATGACATATTTAGCCACAAATAAATAGTTGCTGCAGGAAAGTTGCTTATAAGTACACATTGCTGTTATTTATTAAATAAATGACAAGTACTATCCTTTAAAAAGAAAAATAATGGTTATGCATCATCTTTTGCATTGGTTGCATCTGCACAAAATCATCGCTAGCAGATTTTCCAGTAAAGATGTGCTCAGCGATATGATACGATGAAAGATTCAAAAGACCAGGTCACATTGAACAAACTATCAGATTTATTATAGCAATTTTCTGTATTGTTGTTTGAATTAAGGTGCACAGGGACCTACGTTTGCTGATGTCTGCATTAAGTAAGAGTGAGTCAGTGAGGCTGAGAAAGAAAGCGAAGCAAAGCAAAGAATGGAGTAAAATGAGAATGGAAGTGCAAAGTGGAACGGGATCAGTAAATTACCTCACGGGAAATGGTGATAATATTTTCTCTGTGGACTTGACCTCCTATAAATTACATTTTGCATTTAAAAAGCCTTTACCACGAAATTGCTACCTTTTATGCATTTACCTAAGTAATCAGAGATGGCAGTGCGGTGGCTAACTTACTTTACTCTCTTTTTTATCCGTGGTAAAAAAAAAAGAAAACATTCTAATTAGGAGAGATGATCTAGTTTTCTTTAATGAGAATTGATGGATATCCTCCTGGTTCGTGAAACCCTTTATCTTTTGTTCTACCCTCCTCCTCCACCGTCCCTACGAACTCAACTGCAAATCAGACACTTCTTTTAAAACGGCAAATGAGCTTGTGTGTTTGATTAATGGGCTTAATTTTCAGAGGATTTGACTCTGCTACGATAGTCCACTTCACCTCTAAAGCTTTCTGATGATTAGATTTAGACTGTGTCAAAAAGTCAAACAGCTTAGAGACAAGTGTCCCTGAACCCCTCCCTCTGCTGCGGTCACCTCACTGGCACACTCGCTAACCATTAACACCAACTTTATTCCCATATCATGCATTCGGGTTAAAGACTTTTGCCTTGGGAGATAAATGTAAAAAAATAAATAAATGTCTACCTTGTTACACGTATATTTTGAAATGTGTGACTTTATATGCATGTCTACTGGCAGAGATGCTGTTTGTACCGTATTGACAGGAAGTTAGAGAGAGAGAAGAGGATGGGATTGGGAAAAGGTCTGCGAGCTGGGACTTGAACTGAGGACGCCCAAAGCACAGTTGTGCTATATATCAGTGTGCTGCCCAAGTGGCTATGGGCGCCAACAAAAAAGGTCTCTTTTTGATGTCATGATGTTGCAAGCATTTTATCTTATCATTAGTTAAGTCTGCGTTTACACAGAGGAGCTGTTTTTGGAACAGCACGAAAGAGCACAAGAATGCTTCACTGGCACATATAAAAATGAACTCCACTCAGCATAAAAGCCAGCATCACTTTAATCTGGTCCAAGAAACACAGCAGAATTTGGCAGCCTTGTAAAAGTTTAATCGAGTAATCCCCATAACCCAGTCAGTCCTTGTTATCTATTCACACAAAGATGGCCACTGCATTGTTGAGTAAATGTTGTCTCTAATACTCTTACACAGTGACTTCTGATAGAAATCCTGTTAATATTACATGTGAAGCCGGGCTTTGATGATGTAGGACAAGCTAAAACTAGGACTTTCCCCAAGAGAAACCCCATGTTGCCTCAAGGGAGACTGCCTTCACTGTTTTCTCTCTTCTGCACTTTGGAGACAGATGACATTGTTGCCAGGAAATGGTTTTGTTCTCTGCATTGTTTTTTTTTTTTTTTAACTGGTAACTGTCATGAAGTGCCTACTGCATCGGAGCGAGGAAAAGAAGGATAGTTGAAAATAATAACAGACTTTATTTGCACACAGGAAATCACACATAGGGCATGCGGATTGATGATTGATGAAGATTAAATAATAAGGGAGCTAATGAGACCCACCTGGGATCAATAGAACTAAATGTGGAACACCTGGAAACACATTAAATAATCAGGACAGGAACAGGAAGGAACATGGAAATAAACTGATTTTTTTTTATATTATTATTATTTTTTTTTAAAGATCTGATTGTGTTACATAAAACACAGTTGTTCCTGCACTGATTTCAGACTTTTTTTTTTCCATTTTATTTAATTTTATACAAATAAAAAGAGTAGATATTTATATGTGTCCCTTTTATTTCTAAAGTTTTTTAAGGATCAAATTTCTGGATCAATGAATCAATCAATCAATCAATCAATCAATCAATCAAATATATAAATAAAAAATTTCAGGAGAGATAGAAATACGGTCAGTATTATTTAATAAATCAATATTTATTAATTTTATTATATTTCGATTAAATACTGTTCTTTTGAACTGTTTATTTATCAAAGAATTCTGAAAAAAAATGTTCTCTAATAGTCTGTCTATTTATCTTTCCTATTTCTAAAAAAACTCTAGTGAAGCCAGGAAATGATGACATATTTGCATGTTTTCTGTGAGACGACCTCATATATCATATATCTTTGCACACTTGAAAGTGACAGTGAATCCTAGCCCGGCTTATTGCCATTCAGATCCAGACCCCGAAGAACCTCTGTAGACAGACATTTATAATTCAGCTCATGACCTCATGATAATGTTTCATCAGCAGAAGCAGATAGAAGTTTGGAAAAAAATAATAAATGAAATAAAAAAGCACCCACTCCAACTTAGTCTGCCCTGCTCGCATCATCAGATTATGTACGCTGCAAGAATAAGGTAGTTGCTTCAAAGTTCTCCTTTCAAGGGCCCGACTGGAGACGCAGATGTGTGCTAAGAAGCGCAGTGATCTCTTAATGAACAACGCTGTTATCCACGTGGCCTAATAATGGTAAATTGTCATTTCATTAGCTCTAATTACTAAAAACCATAAAGAGCAACAGGGTAGACATACTGTAACTAATTTTCCAAGCGCGCTGTAATTCTTCAGGAAGATTGTTCAAAGGCTCTCCTGATGTCATCATACAAATGGCAGAAAGTGAATCTAAGAAAAATGATTTGCAACACCTCCTATTGAGATACCTGAAATCCTTTCCAAATGGCACGGAGACAAAAACTTTCTAATGTGTCCAAGATTTGGATGGCTACCGTGGAGAGGAAAAATAGAGAACAAATTGTGAGCATTATGAGATTATATAGCTGGTGATGAGGCGGCATAACTGCTATCATGCAGTTAAATAGAGATATTCTGCATTGTTGTGAATTGTAAATGCAGTACCCACACATACCTACTTCTCACAGCCTGCATGATGCCAGCAACCCGATAAAAAGAGTGGAGATCGCTCTGTTGTCCGCTGCTCTTTGGCAAACCATTAACCTTTTGTTTGGTAGAGAGAAGTGCATTAATTTGTGCTCATGAAAGGATCCCAACAATCAATATCATCCGCAGGAAATACCATGATCGCAAATGGCAGACAGTGTTCTCTGTGGCAATTTATAAAACTGACCGACCCAGCTCAACTTTGGAAAATTCTAATATCAACATTATATGAAGCAGACTGTGTAATTGCCTAATTTAGTTTAATTTATAATTTTTAATTATTATTAGTAGTAGTATTAATAGGGTTTAGAAAAGGTCCCTGAAACTGATGCATGACTCCCTTTTAAAATTAACATCGTTATGTTATAATGAGTGTCTCTTCACCTTTTTGCAGAAAACCGAACAAATTGAAAAGAGCCTAGTCAGAGTAACAAGAGGAAGAATAATGAGGTCTTGTCTTTTTTCGATGCTGAAGTGAAGTGTTGGTGACACAGCATATGGCGCTGTACAGATGTAGGGGGTAGCAGGTGGAGCAAAGAGAGGCAGAGAAATGTGCAAAGAGGATCCTGTAGGAGGAAATAGAGATAGCCTTTCATTTGAGACCAATAGCACATGGGAGATGGAGCATCATGTAGCAGACACTTGAGAATCGTCCATCTGTAAGGTAATAAATTCCATGCGTATTAGCATCCAGTTTCACCCATATCTCTCACACAGGCACACAGAATCGGGACCCTAGGTAGAAATTGTGAATGAAGAACTGATTGTTGGGCTAAAAGAGCACACAGGTTCTGCTGTAGACAGGTGCAGACTGCTTTAATGCTTGCTTTGTGATGCACATAACAAAGCTAACTTAAATTATAGCTAATGTCAAGAAAGGGATGTGTGCGCCTCAGAAAGTTGTTTAAATTTGCATACACTGTAATGAAAGGTACTGGAGTGTAGTGTTGATCACTGTCCTTTAGGTTCCAGCTAATTTCACAATGTAATGTCTAATTAATCACTGTGTTTAATAGCAGTCCTGAATAATGGTCATTTTATATTTAAAGACCATTGGTTTTAATATTTAAAAAATAAATAAATCAATTCATACACATTTTGTGTAGAAGTATGACTAATGAATCCACAATTCCTGGATTCCAGCCACGGACAAACATCCACATCTTCAGCTTTCAAAAACCATTTGTTGTTACATAGTGCTACAAGTTCAAAAAAATGCACTGGAAACCAAAGTGAAAAGTTGTGGCACACCTTTAACTGACAGGATATATTCAAGGAGAGCAAACATAGATTTTACAGAGAACTACTTGTATTTGACAACCATCAAATAACAACTTCTTTCACAAAGCCTGCACAAAGTGTATATTAAACTAGTCAAGATGGATATATTTTACAAGCTACACTGCCGTTAAGTCTCCATTCAACCCTGACAAACGCTCATCATCGGGACAATCAGAAGGTACTGTCAAATCACACACTTAATCAGAGGTGGGTAGATGTTGATGAAAACCCTATAATACAGAACAAAAACTCCCCATTGTTCCCGCACACTGACATCTGCAGCATTTGATGTCTGCCTCTGTCCTCTCCTCGCTAACTACCCACAGGGGAACAGCCAGCCAAGTGGCATTTACAGTGTTTTCAATTGGATATGATAAGCTAATTCCACAGACCGGCATTCTGATTCCCTCTAATGTTATTTTTCTTTCTTTTTAACATGGCCAGCCTGGCCCCGAGCAGTAAAAGTTGAAATTGGACAGCTTTAGATTGTCCGATTGCCCGAGATATTCAATTACCGGAGATTAACCCGTGCCAACAAGTGCATCTGGCGCCATCTCTGATCTTAATAAAGTCTGTCTAAGGGAAGAGACTATGGACAAAGGAACTGCCATATGGAGAGAAAAAATAATTATAGCAATTTCCTTCTCGCTCAGAAAAATTACTTCCCAAGATCATTTGTCCCACAGCAGGTACTTTACTTATTTTAGTGATAAATGTTTCACCTTCACTCAAACTACTGACACTAGAAGAACTTTTTAAGCCGGGATGGATGGCTTGTGATGTCATGATAGAATGATGCCTTATTTTATGAATATTAAATAAATTAACAATACTGGTAAGCCCTGCATAAATAAATAAATAAATAAACACATAAACATATAAATAAATAACACACATATCCTAACTCACATCATACAGATATATTGATCTGGAGATTGCATTTATGGCATTTTCTCTTTTCAGCGCTGTCAATAGATAACTATAATTTACTATCACTTTACAAACAAAAATATATGGTGTAACACTATTTGAACAGTTGCAAATTCAACAGCACTAACAGTTGTTATTTTCTACATACATTTTAAATAAAAAAATGCAAAAACTACCTTTTCACATATTATTAGGGAAAAAAAATATTTATTAAAAATTTAATATATTATATTACAAAATGAATACAAAAGTTAATATGCACAGTATTATAAGACCATGCTCTCTTTTACTTTCATTCATTTCAACCCTTTAAATTAAATGTTTGAAAAACTCAAACATGCATCATTGTGGATTCCTTATTAAGAAGATTTATTATAGGGAGCAGTATAACAAGAAAGATACATTTACAACTGAAATGGTCCATTGTTTGACAAATTAAATTTTTGCTGACCAGCTGTAGAATCACCAGAAATGTCAGTCAGTCAGCATACGCATTATTAATTTATCAGCTGTGGATTAGATGAGCCCCATCAATGCTGGTATTGACACTTTAAACACAGCTGTGACCTGCTATAATGCTTTATCTGATTCTTGCTATAAAGTGGCTCATAAAATGGTTCCTTGTAACTCTAACCACAAATTATCCAATGATCCAATCAGGCTATTGATTCGCTCCTGCCTTATTTTAATCACCTTTATACATACATTAGAACAAGCAAAATCAGTCATGACTGGGCAATTTGCTTAGTTAAGACAGTCCATTGTCATACAATAATGTCACATTCTGCATTTGTAAAGAGTAAATGTTAATATTAAATAATATAAAAGTCCTTCAGTAATCATTTAACTGATTTGGTGCTCAAGAAGCATTATTATCAGCATTGAAAGTGACAGTACTGTACTGTATTTAAGAAATTAAATAAATTTAAATAAATTAACATATTTAGCAAGAATTAATTAAATTGATAAAAAAAAAATAAAAAAATAAAAAGTACAAGAAAATGCTGTTCATTTTCACCATCTTAATAATGGTTTTAAGTCAGATATTTCTATATTTTGCTCTAGTGTGTCAGTTTACAATTCCAAACATTAATGGAAGACAAAGCATTGCAAAATGAGTCTGACAACAGCCAGTTCTCCATGCAGAGATCTGATTGCATCATCATTCAGTCTGTCTGGAATAACATGAAGAAACAGAACAAACTGAGGCTTAATCAAAAAGAACTGTGGCAACGTCTCCAAGACACTTCAAGAAACTTACATGCAAATCTACAATACTGTGACCATCGTTTGAGTGTAAAACAGCTTTTGCCCTTGGTACACTTGCACAGAGTTTTTTTAGGAAGCTCTGCAGGTAGGTTTCTTGAAGCATCTTGGAGAGGTTGCACTTTTTTTTATTATTCAACACACACACACACACACACATACATATGTATATATATATATATATATATATGTGTGTGTGTGTTGAATAATAAAAAGTGCAACCTCTCCAAGATGCTCCAAGAAACCTACCCGCAAAGCTACCTGAAAACCCCTCTATATATGAACATTTCTAAGTAGATAGGGGACACTGGCCAGCCTTGCAGTACAGGTATACAACACCATGATGTGGCAGTATGTAATGACAAATGGTGCATGCAGAGGGAAAAATCTAAAAGTAATGTGTTACAGGGAGAAGGTGAAGGAGGGAGAAGCTGATCTATCTGTCCGTAGCTCCTCCCAAATGTGGAGGTGCCTCTGCGTTAGATTTCCTCAGAGGCCAATAACTCTGCTTGAAAAGGGATTACGACAGTCCAAAGGTCTGGGTCACCACAAAATAGACTTGTTCCAATAGCCATCTATCGTGTTCGGCACACCTTTTAATGCAGCATGGCCCCGCTTTCCTGCAGAACAATATTTACAGGCTGCAGCAATGCATTTGAAATCATGAAGGCCCGAAGGCCGATTCAATATTGGTTACATTTAGGTCGATATTGATTCTGCATAATCATTAAAGGTGGCAGCCTTTCACCCTTCATCTCATCGAGAAGGTCGGTGCTTTAAATTCAAGTCTATGCGACTTCATGAACTGGAGTGGCACTTAAAGTCACACTCTACAAGAGATATGGGCGCTGTTTGCCCTGAATATAAAGGAAGGAGAGCTGTTCCAGATTAAGGTGACCTGAAAAGACCAGAGCTATGTTGGTAAGGTGACTCGCAATACACAAGACAATGGCCTTTAGTTTCCTGAAATAAAAATTATCTGAAAAATACAGCTCATTTGAATATTTGGACCAGAGTATGTGAGTGGAGTGGAGTATGAACAATTTTTCCTCCGCCCTCTGAGAATTTAATAATCACTCTGCTCCAGGTTCACCATTTCCTGCTCCTCACTCCACTCCGTGCTCACCGATATCAGAAACACTGCTCCACATCTGGAGAAATTCACTTCAGCATGTTTGAACCACAGTTCAACTTCTGTTTAAAACGTATATTAAAAAATAAATAAACTAAAAGTTCCAAAATAGATTATTGGAACACTATTGTGCAAACTTTTTTCCTACCAAATGACAAGCTAATAACATAAGTCAGCATTAAAAGGTTTAATTGCTGCTTTTTGCGGTGCAAATTTTGTTTGTGATGAAACGCTTTTGTCAGTTATTTTACCTAAGGATCGATGAATCTCTTACAGATTTCTGCTCATTTGAAATCGGATACAGATGAAGAAGCACTGTAAGATTACATTCGTTTGAATGCATTATTGAGAAAGTCTGAATAAGTGTTGTTCGAGCTCCTCGCTCGAGTCAAAATCAAACTGCTCCACTCCGCGCTCTGCTCACATACTCAGATGCATGAATTCAGAAACTAAGTCCAGCTCAGACTGTGCACGCTGCAGCGGTTCGCATGACACAATGTGAGGCCAGACCTCATTTGCACCAATTGAAAGCATATTTACACTCTCTGAATCATTCCCTTTCATAACATTGTGCAAATGCACTGCCCTGGAAATACTACACTGTGAACAAGTGAATGATATCAGCCGCAGCATCAGGCTCTATTTATAGTGTAGGGGGGCAGGTGCTTCGGATCCTAGAGAGCATTTGATTGGTCAGAAGATTTGATGAGATGATGTGAAGTACGATGTGACATTAAAAAAAAAAAAAAAAAAAATTAACCCTAAGTTAATTTTCTTTCCCAACGAAAAACATAACATACTCCAAACTTTCACACACCTACAGAAATTCAACAAAAATCTATAAACCTAACCATAACTGATCCTACAGTCTTAATGCCCATAATGTATTACTTTAAATACAGTGAATTTCCATTAAGTTTTTTTTTTTCTTTCTACGCTTAGATGCTACTAGGAAGTTCTTTAATCTATCCAGCTAGCAATGAATTAAACCTGCTATGTTTTACATTAATCGAATTTCAATTCATTTGTTATAATTAAATGAATATGAATAAAATATGCAAAGGATTATCTAAGTCATTAAAGCAGTAATTAGAACAAACTACTTACATTATAATACTCAGTGTCTGAACAATCACGACTCTAAGAAATTACAAAGCACATTTGAATCGATGAAGCAAGCGGTTTGCTGGTTAACAATGCCTTTTGGTACCGCCAATAAATAACTGCATTTTAGATACAGCTGCAAGAATTTGATTCTAAAGCTCAGTTTTTGTTTTGCTTTTCTTCAAAAGGAACATAAAATGCTAAGAATTCTCCGCAGAGAGGTGGGGATCAAAACAAGACAATAATAATGAAGTATTCACATAGTAATGAAAAATGCAAACACAAAATTAAGAATAAAAGCTGGCACAAAGAAAAGACAAAGCGGGACATAAAATGAGTGATCCATAAAAGATCATATTCAAATATATGCAAACAAAAGCTTTACAGGAGGATAAAATGTTATCATGGGAGGGAATACAAACAGATTACAGATAAAACAAGGGATGTTGAGACGTCAAACTAATGAGAAAAAGCACAACTGCATGTGGCATCGTCCGCAGGGAATGAGATTGGGGAGTTTTGTTCCCGAGACCTGAGAGCAGAGACCTTTTGAAGTCCAGGCTGAAAGCTTTCTTTAGGATAGCATCCCTAGTGAGCCAGCTAGCTGAAGAAGTAGGTTATGGAGATTTAAGTGCAAAAAGATGCAGGTCAGGACTTCATTTTTTCTGTATTATGAAGACAACAAAGAGACATCTGTGACTGTACACAATGCTCAAAGCTCAGAGGGAGGAGTGATGTAACTTGCTAATCATTTAGCAGACACTTTTTTTTTTTCTCACAGAAGCAACCTACGGAACATTTGCAGATAACCTGGAGGTTTAATATCTTGCTCAAGAGCTTCACAAGAGCTGGTAACTGACGAATTTGGTTACCACCAAATAGTCTACAACAAATACATTAAAAACTGCAGTCTCTGAAGAACATGGGACAGAAAAAAAAAACATGTACCATCCTCAGAAGTGGTAGAAGGACAGGTTAGCAATTGACTGAACACAACCATGAGTTTATTGAAAAAGAATAAGGAGCAGAACAAGAAAACAAGTTGCAAACTTTGAAGAAAAGCCTCAAGGATGTAGAACATAGCAAGGCTGGTTTGAAGGGTTTGTTGGCGGCCAAGGGCCTGAATGAAGAACCAGAGTTGTTCCGCTGTTTGAATCATGATGGACAATAACATCCTTGCAGCCTTCACCTTCCAATCAACTTTTCTTACCTCTATAAACCTAAACATATTCCTTATCTCGGCTTGAATAGGACTCTTTATAACCTGTATTTTAACAATGAATAAAAGCATGTTAATGTTTCGTTAAAAGTCCATGTTAATAAGCACAAGAGAATTATGGGAAGGCCATCAATAAAATAATGTATAAAAGTCAGATTGCAGTGATGGGTATAGCTAATTGATGATGCATAAATCCTTCTTGTGATTAGAGGCAGGTGAGAAACACACTTTTATTGCAATCCATTGTCTGCCAGCCATTCAGAAGTTTGCCTTCGTCTTTGATTTGAGGCATGCTTTTTTTTATAGTACTCATATAATGGCAACATTCTCATATTTATTCAGTAGACAGTCTTGGCAAGATAGTATTTACAAATGAGTGTGTGTGTGTGTGTGTGTGTGTTTGTTAATATAACTATATTATAATTATATTAATAAAGGTGGATAAATGTACAGTCATAGTAATTCTTGATTTATTATCTATATAACTCCACTATTAAATAAATATTTTAGACCCTAAACCTACTAAATTAGAAAAATAATCATTAATAAGATAGTATTTAGATACAAATTCCAAGTATGGGACACCATACTAGGCCATGTATATGTCATGTACTGTCCTTTCCTTCCTTATAGTAACATTTCCGTATGAAAGTGTGTTTCAGTATTTATGAAGAAACAACAAATGATGTAGAATCAGCATAAAAAGCTAATGAAAGCTTTAGCTGGTCTTCTTGCTTAAGTTTCTATTTCTTTACTGCTAATCAACCCTCGGCAGTTAGAGAGATGATTTTCATTTCTCAAACTGTGATGTCACAGGTGGTAAGACGAAGAGGGAGAGAGTGGGACACAAGAGAGCAAAATCCCAGTCCCCTCGCTTTATTAACACAAGTCCATTCTCTAATGCAATCTCTGCTAATTAAGGTCACCATACTCACATAATAAATATTTCTCTCCACCCACACACAAGGTCTGCTAGCTATGGCAGCACTGCCTTCGGCTTGGAAAGCTATCTCTTTCTTTTGCTCATTCTTTTTCATGCTACTTCTATTTCAAGGCCAAAAAAGAATAAGTCTGGTAATTAGCAGGGTCATTTTTTCCCATTTCTTTTTTCGTATTCGTATCAGGGAGGAAAGTATTTTCAAGATGTTCAGACACTCACGTTAACCACTAAATGACAGTGTTTGCTTCTTGAACACAGACACCTATGTGATAAAAATATCATGTAACATAGCAACTGTTCAATGATAATGTGCCACAGTCACACAAAATTATTGATCGTGACCTATGACCTTTAAGGGGATTTGAGACAAACCTGACGGGGTCCTGGTGAGAGGCGGCTTTGACATTTTACTTGTTTTTCTTCAAAAGGGTAAATCCACACATTATATTTGCAGATTTTGTTTTAGATTGCTTTTATGATAAAGGGTCAGTGTCTGAAAGCTGTGAATGTGAACCTGAAAAAAGTCCTAGCACAGTTCTAGAAATAAATAAATAAATAATAATGTGTAATTTTTCTGATGCTGTGATCTATGGATCTTTCTTTTTTGATTCTTACAAGAATCACTAGGAAATCTAAATTTGCCAATTTACTTTTCTTGTTGTACATGGTTAATGTTTGCTTAAAGTTTGTCTTTGTAATCTTTAATCAAAAAGATTCTGGCACATACTCTAAGTCTAAGATTAATCAGTTGCCAATGGATAAAAATCAATGCTCTAATATCTAATACAACATCCACACCAGTCTAACAACACTGGCTGAAACTAACAGAAAGTTGAAAGTACCACATAATCATAGTCCTTAAATTTTTGCCTCACAAATATCCTACAAAAAAGTTGACAGTTCACTCAAATAACCAAGCATTTATTCACCTCCAAACTTATATGCAATTCTTTCTCTTGTGGAGCACAGATTATATTTTGAATAAGGTTTTATTTTTTTTCATATAATAAATTTCAATGTGCAAACCAACATTGGAGCCCATTACCTTTCACTTTCAAAACATATTATTTTGTGTTTCACAGAAAGAAAAGCACGTACATTTGGAGCAACATAACGGATGAACTCTCCCTTTAAGCCATCTCTGCACATTAAACCGGGGTATGAAGAAGCATTCTAACATTAAAAAATGGCATGCTTCACCTTCAAAGCCAAACACATTGTTATTAACCTTACGGCTAGCAAACCTAAGCAGATCTGCTAAAAGCAACCGGTGTGGAGGATGATCTAAAGTCAGCAGAAGCAGTAAATGGATGTAAATATGAGTGAAATTATATGAGATTTTCCAGAGATTTTCAAGAGATGCACGGGTCATTGAGTCACACACTGCGTGAAACAACAAAGTTTACATCACTATTCTGCTTTCACCTTTGACAGCTGATATATGTGTGTGGGATGATGCGTTTGTGTTTTTGTACACCAAAGTATGTGTGATTATGTGTGTCTGTCTGTGCGCGCCAGAGAGAGACAGAAAGAGAGTGAGACAACAAACATGTGTCAACAGGTTCACATTAATAACCCACATCTCATCTGTGCTTCATTTTTTTTAAAAATTGAATAACCTTTTAAATTGCCAGTTCTTTTATAATGCAATGCATTACAGGATTGTAGAACAATAGACAATAGAACCAAATGCTCTTGCAGTCGTTCATAGTCTACGATGTGAATATGAGAAAATATTGAAATTATTAACATTAACCATTAAGTGAATGCCAGAATGGCTCTCTGAAGAGATAAAACTCATACTCACATTTGCTAGCCTGTATTTCTTACAGGATGAAATTGTTGTAACATTTCCAAAGATTATTGTTTTACAAATAAAATGTAATCTATATTCATATTCAGGTACCAATTCTGTTGCTATTGATTGCAAGAGAAAGTGAGAAAACGAAAGAGAGAGCGCTGCAACGCATGACCTCTATTTCATCCAACGTGATCTCATGAGAATACGTGTGTATTTTTACGTTAAATGTGGTTCTACCACACATACATTTACTTACGTTTTCATGCACATAAAAACATACAACTTAGACGTATTTATAGCAGTAAAACGTACAAATACTTACGTGTTAGCAGCTACAAAAACGTAAATAATCTAACGTAAAGTGTAAATTTATATGAATTCCCATGTATTAATATTAAAATCGTGGCTTTAATGATTAAAATCTGTTGTATTTAATTGTCATATCAATAAATGTTTTTATTGAATTTATTGAAAGCAGTTTACTCATCTACTTAATAGGAAATAACATTTCTGTGCATGCTGCAACACATAGATACACAAAAGTACTGCATACAATTACAAATCACATTCATTTTATTTGTTTGCTGTACTCCATCTTTAGAATCCAGATGTTTGCAAGGAACATAACCATATCAATCGATCTTCATCTTCATTCTCAGCAACAGCATCCGTCACAGTCAAAGCCCACGCTCGTTATGATTCGAATTAGTGATGTGTCGTTCTTGAACGATTCATTCATTTTGAACAAATCTTTAATGTGACTCAGGAAGAACGAGTCGTCTCGGGGAGTGATTCGTTCAGTCGCGCATGCGCATTATTCTATAGGTTCTGTTCTAGTAGTAGTGATTCACCTGTCAGTCAATGCAGTCTTGAGCCGGAAAGAGAATTGATTAGTTAATAGTTCGGGTCTATCGGGTTTTTGACTCGTTCCTTAATCACGTGACAGCCACATACGCTAAACCCAATTGCAGTCTGAGCCGGAAAGAGAATTGATTAGTTCATCTCATGAGTCTTCGGGTCGAGTCATTCCTTAATCACGTGACAGACCCATACGCTAAAACCATAGACAGTTCGGGTTGTTTGTTCTTTTGTCCCGTGATGTGACAACATTGGCTAGAGTAATTATTAAATCAGATATGACACTTTATAAACATTAAAAAACACAGTGTACATACTTTTGAATTGTTGTTTATTGTTTATTTTTGTGCCAGAAAAGCTTTGTAACAAAGAGGACAACTATTCCAAAATAAATCAAAATAATAAAAAAGTAAATAATTAAAAATAAAATTAAAATTAAAAGATAATAAAGCCACAGGGTCTAATAACCTTAACAAATGAACTTTAAAAGTACAATATAAAAAAAGAAAAAAAAAAGAAAAACTAAATATTGCACAACAAGCTTTGCTTTTTTTATATAATAATTTAAAATGAATACGTTTTAAAATAAATAACACTTTTGTGCCAAAATAAAAACTTTATATCAAAGAGGATAACTATTCCCCAAATAATTTTAAACCATTTAAATAAAAATATGTGTCATATGTTACAAAAGTATGGTTTATACAGACAATCTGATTTAATAATTACTCTAGCCAATGTTGTCACATCACGGGACAAAAGAACAAACAACCCGAAGAACCGAAAGATTAACTAATCAATTCTCTTTCCGGCTCAATACTTCATTATTTTACTGTCTATGGTTTTAGCGTATGGGTCTGTCACGTGATTAAGGAATGACTCGACCCGAAGACTCATGAGATGAACTAATCAATTCTCTTTCCGGCTCAGACTGCAATTGGGTTTAGCGTATGTGGCTGTCACGTGATTAAGGAACGAGTCAAAAACCCGATAGACCCGAACTATGAACTAATCAATTCTCTTTCCGGCTCAAGACTGCATTGACTGACAGGTGAATCACTACTACTAGAACAGAACCTATAGAATAATGCGCATGCGCGACTGAACGAATCACTCCCCGAGACGACTCGTTCTTCCCGAGTCACATTAAAGATTCGTTCAAAATGAACGAATAATTCAAGAACGACACATCACTACTGCGCCAGTGCGCCTTCACGGAGAGAAGACAGATTCATAATTTCACGGATTAATAAATTAAATTAAATTCTGCTCTGTACCCTATAAAAACTAGCTATTACCTCCAGAGAGGACTGCAACTGGAACTCATTATCATTTGAACTACTTTTGGTACCACTTTTGATATTTTTTCGCAAAAAATAAATGATTAACATTATGTTTGTTTGTCTGTTATTTGTTTATTTATAACAGTAACGTTATGTCGTTTTTAGAAATGGTTATGGGTAGGTTTAGGGGTAGGTGTAAGATTAACGTTAGTGGGTCAAAATAACGTTTTAATGTTATATTTTTACAAAACTTGTGTTTTATTATGTTTTATTCTTTTAACATTCTGTATAAAATGGGTAGGTTTAGGTTCGGGTGAGGTATAGGGATCTTACATTTATCACAAAAAAATTATAAAAAGGGAAAATATACATAAATGATTAAAAAATTAATCCGATACGCATTGAAAAGCAGCTTCATGAGCAAATTTCTATGGATAACTGACTGGTCAGAAAACACGTTCTATCTGTACGTATTTGAGGTTGTTTTTACGTAAATTTCGATACGTATCGAACCTGTAATTACGTCCAGATAATACGTAAATGACACTGTAAATACGTAAAGGCACATACGTATTGGACAGTTTTAATTTACGTCTAAATATGTACATTTTGATTGTGAGATCAGGCTGTTTCATCAGGCTCCTTGACCCCACCAGGAAACAGTGACTATTGATTGGCTGGAAAAACGGATATGAGCTGCTTGGCTGTTCTTTATTCTGAGATCATACCAGTGAGATAATCTTTTATTTGATGAAGTCAGGGAACGGCACTTCCTCCAGGTTAACTCTGTGTGTGGGTTCCTAACCTAACTGCTTTAGGGACAAATTTGCAGAAAAATGTCCCCGGATTGTACTTTTATATGACAAACTCATTTTGGGGACGTTCTCAAAGGGAAAAGAGGTGGATACATTTGTATTGTATATTTATTCATCAATTTTTTTTTTTTAAGAATATTAAAAAATATATTCTAAAATATTCTATTAAAAAAATATTCTATTAAAAAAAAGAATATATTTTTATTTATCAAGGACACATTAAACTGATCAAAAGTAATCGCAAACACTTTCATATCGCTCAAAAACATTCAATTAAGTGTTCTTTTGAATTTTCTATTCATCAAGCATCACCGTTTTCAAAAAAGTACAAGCAGGACAAAAGTTTGATAGTAAAGTTTGTGGACAAACTTTAAGTTGACATGAAAAAGCCTATCCAGAAAGTTTGAAGTAGTTTTAAAAGCTTAAAGTTAGAGGGTTTTCAGTTTTAACTAATTAAAAACGAATTAACTAATTAAAACTTTAAAACTAAAGAAGTTTTGAAGGCAATACAACCTGTCAGAATAATAAATAGATAAATAGACAGATAAATAGATAATAAATTTTATACTAACATGTTGCTAGCATGATTAGCAAATGACTAGTATGTCATTAGCATGATTATCAAGTTGCTAGCATGTCACTATAATTTTTCCAGCATAATTAGCAAGTTGCTAGCATGTCACTAGCATGTTTCCAGCATTATAAGAAAGTGACTAGCATGTCACAAGCAAGATTCAAGCGTGATTAACAAGTGACTATTATGTCTCTAGCATGTTGTTAACATAACTAGCAAATGACTAGCATGTCCTTAGCATAATTAGCAAGTGACTAGGATGTCTGTAGCATGTTGTTAGCATGATTAGCAAGTGACTAGCATGTTGTAAGCATGATTAACAAAGTTACTAGCACGTTGTTAGCATGCTTAGCAGCAAGTGACTAGCATTATTCTAACATGACTAGCAAGTTAATAGCATGTTGTTAACATGACTAACAAGTGACTTGCATGTCATCAGCATGATTAACAATTTGCATGTCACTAGCATGTTGCAGCATGATAGGAAAGTTACTAGCATTTCTCTAGCATGTTGTTAGCATGACTAGCATGTCATTAGCATGATTAACAAGTGACTAGCATGTCTGCAGCATGTTGTTATTAAGATTATCAAGTGGCTAGCATGTTGTTAGCATGTTTAACAAGTGAATAGCTTGTTGCTAGCATGACTACCAAGTGACTAGCATGTTTTACCATGATTAGCAAAGTGACTAGCATGTTGTTAGCATGATTAGCAAGTGATTAGCATGTTTTAGCATGATTAGCAAGTGACCAAAATGGAAAAAAAGCTACTAACCAGCTAAGACCAGCCAAAACCAAACACACAAATAAACTGCATAATCGGCTAAATCCAAAGGAATCAAAAGATTGTTCTTTCTCCCATCTGTAATCTTAAAGCTATTCATGATCAACTACCGACCAACAATGCTCAAATTGTCTGGACCTGTTTCCTGTCAAAGAGAAGAGTTGCTAAAAACCTAATTACAGTATGTCAGCATTAAGAGAAGTGATAGCATGACTCAGAACAGAGAACGTCTGTTCTGTAATACTCCCGCTCATCAGAAAAACGAATCATAAACTAATCATGTGATGTCAATATCCTGAGTCGGTGTCCTGTCAGGCTGTTATCCACTCAAAAGAGTTGATAACATTAACTTGATCACAAGATACAACCCTGCAGGAATCATCAATAATAATGACTCTTTCTACAAACTGAACTTTTCAATAAATAATCTCAAAAGACAATCATTGAGGAATCTGAAGGGTTAACTATATTCACAAATAATATGTTTTATGTCTTATATATGCTTTATGTGTTCAATGTAACCGGCACAACTTTAACCAATGTTTTATAACCCCTTTTAGCAGATATTGTGTCCAGTGTTAAACGAAAGCTTATGATATTTGAAATGAATGGAATTCAAGATGGTATTTTGAATAGTGTGTGTTGTATGACACGTCACATAAGTTATTAAACAAAACCTGCAAAGATATTTCCCCATGTGATAAATTTAAGCATCATGTTAAGGTATGCAGGCTCCGCCTTGCAACAAGTCCATTGTAAGATTGCATTGTGGGATGGACCAAATCAGCTCAGACAAAACCCCAATGTCTGAACGAATTCAGTGTGCTTGCTTCTTCACCATGGCTTGAACTTCTGAAGCTCCTACTAACCATGCAACCAACCAATCACCAGGAGGGTTTTCCCAAAAGAAGTCATCCAAATGACAGATCTGCAACCAATCCAAGGTGCCTGGATTCCCTGAGACGAGGCTACAAGCGAATCTCCAACTACTCTAAACCCTGCTTTTCAGTGCAGACAAGTAAAACAAACAAACCTAATTTCTTGCTGAAATAGTTGCAAATTGGTCTTAAGCAGTAAAGATAAGACAAATCTCTGCTTTTGTGATTTTCTTGGTGCAATCTAAGAACGAATAACTTAAGTTACTAGACTCCTGGGACTTGATCCAAATTCCTTAAATCCTCCTCTTCAGTAACCATGTGTATGTGTGTGTGTGTGTGTGGGTGTGTCTGTCTGTATGTATGTATTTGTGTTTATTAGCGCAGTTCCATGTAATAGCAGTTAGTAAATAAACTTTTGTTTCATTTATAAATAATCATTTATAAATAAGTCTTGTGTGGTGTATTTTAAAGTTAAACTTTGCCTAGATCCTGTGCTTATAATAAACTTATAACAGCTCCCTATTAAAAATACTTTGGTGGAGGTCGATGATGACTTATGATCAAAATCTTTTGTCAGATGTTTCACATGAATATTTCTTCAAATACACAAATTGACACCCCATGCCGTTCCAAACACTAGCTTTGTTCATATTTAGAATACAATTTAAGATATTTTGGATGAAAACCGGGAGACTTGTGACTGTCCCATTGACTGCCAAGTAAATTACACTGTCAAGGTCCAGAAAAAAATGAAAGAGATCGTCCATCTGTGGTTCAACCATAACATTATGAAGCGACAAGAATACTTTTTGTACGCAAGTCAAATAAAAATTATGACTTTAATTAACAATTAGTCTCCTCTGTGTCTCTCTGCATCACTGTAGTGTCATTTTGGAGAATATCTGCTGAACGCATGCAGTGTACGTAGGCTCTTCTGTGTCAGCCGCACTGCAAAGGATGCACTGTTTTCATTCAAATCAAAGCATAAATACACATAGAAAACTTATCCTTGTATTGCAGCTGACACAGAATAGTGTACAGTTTTTCATCCAAAATATTGTATTCCGAAGACTAACAACACTTTTATGGGTTTGGAACGACATGGGGTTAAGTGATTAATGACAAAATTTTCATTTTGGGGTGGAGTATCTTTTAATAGTACATATATTATCGAACTTGATCTTAAAACTTTCCCCTTCTGTCCAAAAGCACTGGTAACTATTCTCTCAGACTGTTTACTGGGGCTGGACCAGAATAATTGATTAGTTTAATATTTGTTTGTTGGGTTGGCATTTTTTTTTTAACACCTGCCATTCCCCGCAAAACGGTCTTCATTCGCACTTGAATATAACCTTTTTTTTTTTACTATCAGGCCAATCGGTTTGCAAGGACTGTCTGGGATGGTTACAGATGCATTTCCACGTGAGCCTGGTATGGCATTAGAGTGTTAGAGTGCGTGTGCGTGATGTCGCCACTCTGTTGCCTGGCTACCAGTTTCTCCATAGCTGGCTAAGCAGAAGCGCGCTATTTGATTAAACAGCCAAGGAAACAGTTATGCCTCTGTAACAACATAAAAACTTCACAGTCATGGAAAGAAGGAGGAGGGAACCAGCGAACATTTAACTGAAAACTGTAATAACCAAATAAACACAAAACGGCAAGACAGCCCCTCACAGATGACATCTGAGTGGCGGAGGTGTCGCTCATTTCCACCCACATCACCCCTCGCTGGCCGGGGGGGGGTACCCACGAAACTGCGCTCTACCTACCGAGCCCCACCCCCCCCCCCCCCCGGGTCTCGGTGGCTGCTTGAACCTGGGGGTAAGGACAGACAGACGAGGCGAGAGAAAAGGAGACGGAATGCCGAGGAGCAACAGACAAAAGATAGGGGAGAGAAGAGAAAAATAATAATAATTTGTTCCGGTTCCCAGACACACTGTCGCACAGCCCTCCACCAGCTGTGTGAACTCTTCCGCGGTGCCTGGCGGTGGCACTGGATGACCCTCGGTGGACGGCACAACACTCCTCCACCGTCCAGTGGCCAGCGACGGCTCCTCCGGTTTTGGGCAGCCGGCAGGAGCACCCCATTCCCTGATCCTCCCCATTCTGGTGGATGGCAGCAGGCTCCGGCCCCTTGGCAAACGGTGCCATCTCCTCCGCTCCCTCACGGATGGCAGCCATCCCTCCACATCTGGGATGGCTGGCAGCCAGTTCATCCGTCCCCCCGGCAACTCACTCCAGCCCACCGCCATGAGCGTTCACGGCGGCAGACTCCTTCGCCCTGCTCGATGGCACCGGGGATTTACCACAGTGGCAAGGGATCTTTGGCAGCACGTCCCTCCTTCCTCCCGGGTTCAGGCACCAGTGTAACAACATAAAAACTTCACAGTCACGGGAAGAAGGAGAAGGAGGAAGAAGGATGCAGGAACCGGCGAACATTTAAATGAAAACTTTAATAACCAATTAAACACAAAACAGCACGTCAGCCCCTCGCGGACAACTGCCGCACACAAACAAAAACAAATCAAAATCCAGGCCTGGTCCTCTCTCGTCATTCACTGTCGTCGCTCCTCTTTTGTATCCTTCCGATCTCCTCCGTGGGACTCGAGATCGGTGAGTGGCGCAGGTGTCGCTCATTACCAAATCACTCCACCGGCATCGCTCCATTCCCACGGCTCTAGGCCCCACCCCACTCGTCACAGTCTCATTCAATATAAAAAAGAAAAAAAATCTGAGAAAGTCTGGTCTTTGGAGGAAACATTTGCGCTTATTGATATTATACCGGTTGTCTCCTTCTTATTATTTAATTTTTCATGTCAAGAGTTGTGTCTTTTTATTTCTGTAATCGAACAAAGTAAATGTCAGATAAAAAAGGACTCAGAAAAACAGAAATATCTGATCATCGTCCATATCGCTGTTTATATTACACAACCAAGGCAATGACTGATGCATTTGTATTGCATTCCAAAGAGTTCCGTTTAAGCACCACAGTAAAAAGTGAAACCGTATCCGTGCTGATCTGGGCCAGTCAGCACGGATACGGAACAGTTAAGCAAAGAGACCCGGTCAGCCCGATAGTGGAAAAGTGGCTTATGAATCGCCCATGAGTGAATGTCATGAACATCATGATTCAGTTCATCTGGAAGAGAAGACATAAATGTCGAAGACCTCAGCTGGGAGCACTTTAAATTGAGTGAGGACAAGACAAACCCAGTGTGCCAGATATGCGATTTGAAACTGGCCTACCACAACAGCGCATCAAGAAAAATCACCCGAGCTTTGTAAGTAGTATAGTATATTGTTGATGTAAAAAAAAACAAACCAAAAAAAAAACAATGAGCTGCTTATATCCTTTATTTTAGACATGATAAAAACGTGCACTTAATTTGCTTGAAAAATACTTGCAAATAGGGCAGCCATAAAATTACAACACTGGGTCCGCAGCAACACATGCACCACTCGTGAAGTCGATTGGATGAACGGTTTTCAACATAATATTAATGCAAACAGAAAGACACACAGTGATTCCTGCCTTCATTAGAGAGAAGAATATGTTCAGCCCCACCCTCTGAAGCTTCGAATATTCGGTGTTGATTACTACCGAAGCTTCGAAGCTCAAAAAATGCTATTCGGACCAGCCCTACTGTTTAAAATTATTGATACCATGCTTAAAATTGAGTGCTGAACTCAGCATTTAAGAGTCAAAAGCAGATAGCTCCTGAAGCTTTTCTTTAAACAGCAAACAGAAGATGTCACTGTTTTGTGAACAGTTTTCATGTGAAATAAAACTGTGGTGTATGCCCCCTTATATATAGGCAGGGAAATGTGTGCACTCATACTTGTTTGTGCTAAAGCCTATATATTGAGCAAAAGCAAGCATAAGACCACGCCAGGATTTATCTGTTTTACTCAGAAGTGATCCTCTACCGCTTTCGAAAAGTTCAGTTCAGTATAAGATATATGCCCTTTTGCATTTTTGACATATCAACCTTTAACAGCAACCTTCAGATAAGCGTCTCTTTCCCATTCAGCTGCTTTACCTCAGTCACCATACTGCTCTTTGATAATGGGAATGAAATGCATCTTTGAAGTCAAGACACGAGAGATATTAAAGAGGAAAAAAGAAAATGTTGAAGCAATTCCCTGGTGTCATTCCCCCTCTGTGATCCGAATCCATGTTATCAAACACAAATTTGTCATTACAGAATTGAGCTCCACTGCACAATATTCCGGGATTAAATTGCCTTGGCTTGGCGGATGACTTCCTAAAGGCCACCTCGTGCTCTGACTGATAGTGGCCTGTGGTGCTCCAGATAAGAATCATCTGCTAAGGGCTGAATGAGATGAGGGAGTTGAGTGAGGGAGTGTTATGTGTTACTCACCTCCACCAGCTTGTTGGCGTGTTCGCGGAAGACCTGCGCATACTCCTTAACCTCTTTCTCGTTACCGCTCTTGGCCGCCTCTATCAGCACCAGCAGAGGAACGTTGGTCTCCAGGAAAGAGTCAGATATGTGGTCCATAACAGCCTTCCTTAGCTAGAAAAATAGAGACAGATAGAGCAGGGATCAGCTCATGTCCAACATAAACTGTCCAGCACTTGAACTTGTACTTGGAGCTCTGACTGTAGAGCATTTACAAGTGGCAAACTCCAGGTTTAACACATTTTCTAATGTAGAGCTTAAGGGTGTTCTAGTGTTAAAAACAGCTAGATTTAGCACAACGGAACTGAACAGAAGGCACGTTTATAGGTGCATTAGTGCCAATACACCGTTATGTAAACACTATTCACTTGAGATGCTTCAAGAGAGCCTGTAATACCTGGAGAAACGCACCATTCACATCCATCTAAATGGCAGTTTTCCCCTGGAAGTGTGTGATTTGAAATCTGCAATCTTCCTTATGGAGTACAGAAGTTTTGAATCAATTAACAGAGTTGCATATGTCTAAAGGCAAAATTCTAAACAAAAGAGGTTTTAAAAGGCCTTAAAGGGATAGTTCACTCAAAAATGAAAATGATGTCATTAAATGTTTACCATCAAGTCGTTCCAAACCTGTAAGATCTTCGTTCATCTTCAGAACACTTCAGCAACACAGCTGACACATTCAAGGCCCAGAAAGGTAGTGGTAGTAAGGACATTGTTAAAATAGTGCATGTGACATCAGTGATTTAAACGTAATCTACAAAACGTAAGCTACAAGAATATATGTATATATTTTTTTGTGTGTGCAATGAAAACAAAAATAATGACTTCATTCAACAATTTCTACAAAAAGTATCTTCATAAGTATGTAGCTTCATAAACCAAAGATGAACTAAGGTCTCACGGGTTTGAAATGACAAGAGCGTGGGTAATTAATGACAGAATTTTCTTTTTTGGGTGAACAATCCCTTTAAAAAATGTACCTAAGACAACTACTAAATTGTAATGAAGAAAATAGTTGTTAAATAAAAGAGTACACCACTATATTAGACATGGTGATGTTCAAGAGAGCAAAAGTGCTAATTTTTCAATACCTTAAAAAAAAGTAGCAGGCAAGGAAGGAATAGTAAGCAACTTGAGGTTAAGTGCCTTGCTTAGGGGCACAATGTTAAAAGCTCACGGCTTGCTAATTGCAATGATCAAGCTAGCAACCTTTAGGTCACTAGCCCTGAGCATAAGCCAGTTTCACATCAACCTAAAATACACAAGCCTGCATTTTGCCTCAAGGTAAGACAAAAGCTTAAGATATCTCTTGAAACAGGATATTTGATTATTAACAAGATTACTAGTGTTCTTATAAAACATGCTGTAGCTATACAATCACTGTTATTAGGGATGTGCCCGAATAGCGAATCCGTATTCAGAAAGGCATGGAAAACGAATAGTGCGGGTATGGAGCCACTAAAGGATCATGGTTAGCCACTTGGTAGTGGTTACCTTTTACATAACAGTACATAACATTTCACTTACCACATAAACAGAGAGAGGTAAGAAGAGATCACCAATAGGATGATGGCGAATGGCTTGCACATCCTGAGCACCACTGACAAACATCTAATCTTGTGAAATGTGTGGTAAGTAGTGCCGATCCATAGTAGAGTGGGCTACGTGTGAATGCGAATCTTGAAAGTGAGAGAAAAAAAGCCAATACGCATTTATAAGTGATTTCAGTGTCCTATATATTAATAATGGCTCCCTGATGCCTGCAATTTATATACAGGATAAATTACCCAATGACGTAATTGTGAAAGAAAGCATTGATTTATATATTATCATATATGATGTTCATTCCCTTTAGGGGACCGTAGTACACATCATGACCTTTCCGAATACCGGATTCGGATTCGGGTACATCCTTATCTGTTATATAATTGACGATTTTAGTAGAAGAAACACATCATCAGCAATATTCACAATTATATGCAGAGAATACATTGGGGGCTTTTCTAATGGGGCAGTAGGTAGAGTCCCATGACACATTTTCTTTAATGGATGATAGGAAACACTCCTAACAAGCAATAATTATCATTCAGGCATGCACATATCTTAACCAATTAAAAACCCTGTGCTAGGCCATGGTGGGCAGACAGTAATGATAAATTATGGCTAAAGGGGATGCATAATCCATCACTGGCAAGAAACTTTGAGATGCCCTTAAAGGGGACTTGTCACAGAAAACAGGATTTTCTGTTTCTCAGTAAAAAAAATCTTAATAAATCTGCAAAAATATTTGTGGTTGTATAGGTTGCATTTACACATCAGTAACCATCAAGTGAACCTCTGAAAAGGGAATATTGGTAGCTTTTGGTAAAAGTAGTTTAATGTGTTAAAAAAAAAAAAAAAGTCAGATGAAAAATGTCCCAAATTTTGTGGTAAAAGAAAATTATGTTTTTGATGCAAGAAACCTTGACTAAGTCAATAGCTGCAACAAAAGTGTAAAATATGACTCCTGTTTTTGGCATGTAAGGAAGTTTAAGGCCACGCTGGGCTTTTGAACAGGCCATTAAAACCAAAGCCAAGCACGAGGACGTCATCTTTTCAATCAATGTGCAGCACTCAGTGGAGAAGTTCTTGGCCACCTGAGCATGAAATTCAGAAAACAGAGCACACTCTGTAGGTAATGATCCTTCTCCCTGTGTGCCGATGATTTAATTTAAATGTTTTAATGAACCTTAGCGCCTTGTCTCTAATAACCTCTGGTAAAGGATGTGTGCTTGTCTTCTTAATGGTTTGGGTGCAACCCCAGGGAAAATGAAACAGAAATATAGTGACCAAAGTGTATAATTTTTCAGCTTGTACTGCCTAAAAAAACTAGAGATGCACTAGAGTTCACATGAGTCACGTTGTGTGTAAAAAAAAAAAGAACTACGTAAAAGAAAGAACAGTGTACCGTACTAGTATTTGAATATATTAATAATCCTAAACTGGGACTCAGTCTGACGGCATTTCATTTCCCACACCCCTTCTTAATTTTTTTTTCTTTTTTTCAGTTCTCACAGAGCTTGAGAGCAAGTGATCTGTCCTCTGGTTTTTTATTAAGATTATTTAAGCCATAATTATTTTCCTTCGACATCGTCCATGGCATTTTAGGGTCAGTTCCCTTTGCATCCTATCATCATTATACCAGTGAGATTAATTTCTGTTTACTGGGAAAATCTCATTTTCAGGTTGCAGACTTTTAAACCTTTATTTAATATACTGCATGTTACAAATGTGGCAACATGTTAAATTAAACACGGTATTCCCTCACTCGAAAAAAAACTTGTTAAATGTTCCAATAGCATAGCTAGCACTGGCAAGACAACAAGTATAGCCCACAGTGAAGCCCCTCATGTTTAATGTCTTTTTTCAAAGAAGGAACTGAAGTTATAGTCATGTAATCTCAGGACTAAATTGGAAAAAAAGCTTGACGAATGGAGTGCACCGCCAACTCCTCGCAGACTACAAAAACAGCAAGCCGAAAATTGGAAACACTGAGGAGAGGAAGTGTTTTGCTTTAAACTGCTCTGAGGGACTGAACAAATGGAAATCTTGTGATCCTACCTGTCATCTTCCCCTTTCTGTCTTTCTGCCTCTTTTCCCAATTTTTAATCTTTGTTCTTTTCATTTATATGGCACTGAAGTGCAGGTAAAAAATCAGCATAGCAAACTCAATCAAGTCAAATTCAGATAGAAACAAAGACAAAATAAGGAAGAAAGCATGCACTTAGCCAAGCCAAAAGATAAATAATTTAACGTAAATGTAATTTCGCTTACAAACATGAAAGTGTATTTTTAAGGATTAGCCACCTGCTACAACATGAAAAAAAAAACAAAAAAACAAATGCCACAGAGAATGAAAGTCAAATTGGCATATTCATATCGAGATATTCTGTAATTTACTCACTCTAGGGCTCAGAACAAAGCTAAAAGATGTTTGATTTTTTAATCTGAGAAAACGAAAGCAGTCCATTACGCTGTTGATTTATTTCCGCACTCCCCACCAATTTTTACAATTAATTTCTGAAAAACTTGGTATTATTCCTGTCTTACAACTGTAAAAATTTTATTTTAACAATCATGGAAAACAACTGAATGTGGCAAAATACATTCATCAGTGGCTTCAACTTTGTCTGTCAGTCTTAGAATTTGGATTCTCTGCAGAAGCTTTTGGTCAAGGGCTTGAAGTTTCTTATTAAAATGTCAAGGGCAATCACAGGATAAACATGCTCCTGTACCTGGTTAGCAGAAAAGGCAGCCAATACAAATCAGAATGAAGAAACATCACTGATTTAGCATTAACAATGACATCTGGAGAGGATAGGGGGTGGAGGGAAAGAAACAGAGTGAGTGGAGATGTGCTGTTTGATCTTCCTGTCATGTCTGTAAATGAGTCTGATAGCAAATCTCCTTCCCCTTCAATGATCACCGCAGAGGTCTTAGGGCAGAGTAGAGGAAGCCAGAGAAATGATTTTCTTGCTCTAGAGAGATGGCATTTAAGTTAAAGCTTTACCATTGATTTGAATGTTTTTGCTCCTGGCCAAACTGAAAGGTACATTCCTGCGTGCTGTCTGAGGAAGCCCCTTTGATGAATAATTATATTAAATATATTATGAATTTAGGAACTTAATGTGAATGTTTCTTGTCATTGCAGGATTTTGGGCGTGTATAACACAGAAAATGATCAAATAAATCATTAAATTAGACCATTTCATTATTTATTTATTTTTATGTAATTGAAATTAGTATCACCACTAAACTTCAACAGACTGTAGGGCAAGACACTTTATCCAACACTTTACACACAACACTTTATCCAAAACAATAATCGATGTTTGACGTCAAGTGAAGGTTTTAAATTTCTACAGCTCATTGAAATCGTATATATGCATACAAGATATAATGTATTATAAGAAAGGTCTTAATCTCTAAAGAGAGTACTGAATCTAAATAAAAAGCAGTTTCTTACATAACATATTCCACATAACAGCATTCACTTAACAGATAGGTTCCATCTCTCACAGAGAATCACTTAACACTTGTGTCAATGCACACATCTATGAGCGGATGCTACGGACACTGTGGCAGTGTGACAATTTACAATTTTTTAAAATAGAAATAAGAAAGCAGAGAAGACAGGCCGGGGAAGGTGTTTCTAGACTGTTGATGAGAGCGGCAGAAGAGCCGGTTTGCACAAGGGTTTATCAACTGCTTCTGTTATCATCTTCCACTTTGACAGACTGAGGTACCACTGTGCCCTGATCCCTGATCATGACGGCCTACTGAGGACTTTATCAGTGAGTAGAACCGCTGTACTTCCTGCCTGAGTCCCACTGCCTGCATTAATGTATTGCCCACTGACTTCAGCCTCGATTGCGCTGCAGTGCAGAGCTTTTTATAAGAAAAAAAACGGGGAGTGGCCCCTCTCTAGGGCTCTCGCTTTCTGTGACTGTCTTTGTGGCACTGACTACATTTGTGTCAGTATGAATAAGTTCAATCCAATTGCTGTACTGTAAATTCTGCAGTGCAAAAAAAGTTTCATTATTGGTTTAACTATTTCTTCACAAAAGATTGTTTAATATTCCCTTGTGTAAACATTACCCTCAGGGGTCTGCTGTAGTACTGCGGGGGGTCCTACAATTATTGTGCGAGAAAAGAAAAAGCTAAATGCAGCATCATACAATACAAAATTAAGTTAAATTCAGCTAAAGCTAATTTTCAGTTAAATGGTTCGTTGTCCTTCCCACATAAAGATAAAGCTAAAGCTCAATTTTCCATTCTTCATCTCTATCCACCAAGGCCTGAAAAGAGTTGTCACACAATGTACTATGACTACAATTGCAAAAAGCACTTGGATTTAAACATTCACATAGCAATTATTTACAATCTGATCTTTTTTCCCCACCTGAAGTTTAAATGACTTTTCATTCAGATCATGATTACTCCCATAGTAATACCATAAAAAAAAAAAAAAAAAAAAGTAGAGTAGAGCATCCCCGTAACTCAACACCAAGGTCATGGGTTTGATTCCCAGGGAATGCATTAACTGATAAATACATTGAATGCAATGGTATTCTACTTTAGATAAAAGTGTCTTTCAAGTGCACATGCAAATCAGATATTTTATTTAGCAAAGAAGGATTAAACTGACAGACATTTATAAAGTTACAAAAAAAAACTAGTTTCAAATATACACTGTTCTGTATATATACTGTATCTTCAAAACTTAAAACTTTAGGAAGGTAGTGTAACTATTTTTAAGGGAATCTGAAACAGCCATTCCAAACATTTTACTGGAACTGCTTCTGAATACAAAACAAAGCTTCAATGTCACTTTTGTATGGGTCCACTGCATCATTTTATGCTCAATTTGTAGACAGCACAAAAACAAGCTTACAGGATACACCTGTCAGTGTTAAGATGCTTATGTAGATGCCTGGGAATTGCACAGGATGACATGTAAAAATGTCAAAGCATGCATATTACAGTACATGCTGTGCACAAGCCATCACATTTTAGTTTGAAGAAATGGCTGCCATATACTGTATAGTAACAGCGTGACAGTTCAGAGCACTGAGGGAACTCAAACTCTCCAGACTGTATACATCACTCAGAGAGATTGTTTAAAATTGAAACAATTTCTGCTTATAAATTTCATAAGTATGGGCAATGTACAACTGATTTAGAAGTGTTAAAACTGAGCTCTACTTTGAAAAAGTGATTTTAGTTTGAGAGCAGGCAAGATTTATGAGCATTTCTCTGTGTGTCTGTCTCTTGGAGAATTTCTTAGATGTAGATTAAGAGTAGCTGTCAGCTAAACACTTCCAGTCAAAGTCAAAGTGGCTGTGGTAACAAGACACTGTAAGAACAGCAGTAAGATGCCAACACTTTCACAAGGTCACAAAAACAAGTAATATGCCAGTGGCAATAATTACACATATAAACAGAAGAAATATAAAAAATAGAAAAGGTTTGTGTATTTTCAGAATAACAAATTATTTCGTCATCTTTTTATAGTATGAGCAATTTCATCAAAGCACACGCATTGCAGGAACTCAAAATTGTTTCTATTTTCGATTGACAAAATGGATCCCGAAACTGAAAGGGGAGAGAGAGAGAGAGAGAGAGAGAGAGAGAGAGAGAGAGAGAGAGAGAGAGAGAGAGAGAGAGAGAGAGAGAGATAGCTTGTTTAAGCATATGTTCAGAGAAGTGTTGTTCACTTGAGGAGCATCCTGGAGTAAGCTATCAGTCAACAGATAGCTGGGAGGGAGGACTTGACAGACACATTTATTAGGAATGGGATGACAGATGACACATAGCTCAAAGTGGTGCAAAGGGACATGTGTGGGGACTGCTAATTGCACAAGAACAGATATTTAAGAGTATTAGTTCAGCGTGGTACGCTCCCACACCTCCAGTTTCCAAACAGCTGGAAAGCTGTACCTCAGATCTTTTCCTCTTTGTGTTCTGCTTATGCTGTTATTCTTGTTTTTAATTCCATACTCTGTCTGTAGTGCTCGGTGGCAGAGCATTATGGGAGCTCAAGCACTCTGTGGCATCTGAGAGGCATGTCTCTGGGGGAGAGGTCTGACAAATGCTGGGTTTAGTTCCGTGACTGGCCCTGTGACTGCTGAATTACTCCACTAGGAGGTCCACTAGCTCAGAGAACACCCTGTGACTGTGGATAACCAAAGAGTGATGTGATAAAATGTATTTCTTTCATGCAGAATGATTGCAAAGGAAAAAAAAAATTAAGTAGCCAAAAATGTTATTAATTACTCAACCTCATGTCATTCCAAACCTGTATATTTCTGTAATATACAGAAATATATATTTTGAAGAAACAAACAGTTGTTGGTCCCATTGACTTCTTTAGTAAGGAAAGAAACACTATGGAAGTCAATGGGCAACATCAACTGTTTGATTACCAGCATTCTTCAAATTAACTTCTTCTGCATTCAACATAAGAAACAGACTCATACAGGTTTGGAACAACATGAGGGTGAGTAAATGATGACAAAATGTACATTTCAAGGTGAACCATCCCTTAAGTGCGTGTATTCATAGAGCATGTTTCTGTTATATTTTGCACATGGGTAATCTTTAAAAGTATTCTGAAGGAAATGCAAATCTATCCATCCATGTATATTAAAAACAATAAAATAAGATTATCAATCACATGCCTTGGTCTTGGCAAGAAAACTGCCCAACATGCCCCCAGTGGTTTAAGCTAATTTTATTTTAATTATTTATTAATTTATTGTTTAAATAAATTATGAAATATAGCATTAGGTGATGATAATCTGAATTAAAATTGGAAGTAATGCATGGGAAAGAATCCCCACCACTAACATCACTCATTGCTGTTGGCTGCTATTAAATATGTATCCAAACTCTGTTGACTTTATTCAGAATATCTATCAGACACAACATCCTTACTTAAGTCAACAGGTTTAATCATGAATAATTATTAAGTAATGTGACTATAACATTTATGAAGACTGTCCTTCAACATCAGCGCAGAATAATTAATATTCATAATCTCTACCATTACCGTAGTGATGTCACAACTCATCCATTATCAGCATCCCTCCCCACTCTAAACTCATTCTCTTGCAGAAAGTGCACATTTGGAGGTTCAAACTCCTCGGGGAATGAGCCATAAGGTCATCCGGTTACCCTTGTGCAAGGCTCCATCACTAGCTTGCTCCAGGGAGACTGTCCCTGTAATAAGTTTGTTCTAAGTCACTTTGGATAAAAGTTTTTGCTAAATGGGTACCATCTTGAACCATGGTACCACTACAGTAGGATAACAGATGCTTTTATCCAAAGTGCTTGAAGTACACTCATTACTGTACAGAGACAGTCCCCTTGGAGCAACCTAAGTGTCTTGCTAAAGGGCACAATGGTGATAGTTCATGGATTGCCTGTTGCAGTGTTCAAACTAGTAACTTCTTGATTACAAGCCCAGAACCACTACATCATCCTGTTAATTAAAAAAAAGTAAAATGACAAGAGTAAGAGAGTGTGGGAATCATCAGATGTCCTCTGCGCAATGCAGATGGAGATACAAGTGCTCAGGAGGCTAAAGGCAATGGAAGACTTTTTTGAGGTTAATCTCTACTGTATGCATGAACTAGTCTAATCTGTTCTGCGGCACTATTGATGGACCTGATAGCGATGCTAATGCATTAGTAAGAGCTCTCACGGCAGGGCTGAAGTTGCATAGATATTATATGCATGCCTGTGTAGCACAAAGGCCTGCTTATGGATTTATTTCCTTTGCATTTAATACACAAATCTTTGCAGATAATGCTACATATTGTACAACATTCCATCTCGCAAAACATATTCATTATTTGCTAATTAGTCATTTACACAGACAATGACACAAAAGTAGTCAAACCATATGATATTACTAAAGTAAGGAAATATGTCTATCTATCTATCTATCTATCTATCTATCTATCTATCTATCTATCTATCTATCTATCTATCTATCTATCTATCTATCTATCTATCTATCTATCTATCAAAGAACCATCTATAAGCACTTGCTGAACATAAAGAGTGCAAATATAATACAACACAGACTAAGCAGTGAGGGCAATACGCAAATCAACCATCGCTCCTCTGCAATGTCTGCAATCTTGAACAGGGCTCGCCATTATTGCTTGATTTGCACTGGTCGAGGTGGTATATTCTTTTGCCAGGTAGACAGTAATAACTCAAAGCCGGCTGCCACAGACACTCGGATGTTCCCCCAGTGAGACTGATTTGATGAGATGGCGATGCCTCCATTCATTTGACTGAAGGGCCTGAACAGCCCTGAGCGGATCACAGAGGCTCGCATCTCATATCTTCAGTGGCTGAGCCATGAGAAGGAAAGGCATTTACTTGTGCACACACATACACACACACACACACACACACAAACCGTGCCATAACCAACACATGCATCTACCCAGATCCATACATGCAAATGTATGCAAATATCACATGTTCCCCAGCATGCCACGCAGGTTATTTTGCGTTGTACATGGGCGAGTTGTGCATCACTTAACCCCAGGAAACCCCTGCGCTAGTGCCTCAATGGCTCAATGCATCATCTTCCTGCAATCATCTAATAACAACCCAATAACATTTTGTTATTCATTTTGATTGAATTGGGCTGTTTTGCCGTTATAAAGCCCATGGCGGATGTTCTTTGAGGTCGGTAAACAACATCACAATCACAGCAGGTGAGTGCTGCTCATAGATCACTGCCTGAAATTAAAATACATAATTAGAACATCCAACATATGTGCATTCTTTCACATCGAAGACATCAACAGCTTGGTCTGCAACTTGCTTGGAATCGTTCTTGATCCCTTGGCAAGTTTTTCTAGGATCTTAAACCCCATTAAAATGATTCAAATGTAATTTGTTTTGTGATGAGATTCTAGTGACATGTTGTTAAGGTGAGAGGTGGTTTATCAGATGCAAGAGCATATGGAGATCAACTGCAGTGGAAACAGGAAGTGATCAGCCAGAATTACCAGTGTAAAGTAATCTGGTAAATCAAGGCTATCAAACACTTTTTTATTTCCTTTAAACCACTTTACTATACCATAAAATATCCATGTATCCGTGAGGGAAACATCTTGCCCCGCCTCAAACCATGATAGATAATGAAATAAAATGTCTTAAAAGGATTAAAAATGCTTGACCTAGCAAATCTGTAAACAGCCGTTTTCCGCATCCGACGCGTAACTACAATGCATGTGTCAGGGAAAGTTTACAGCTTTCCAAATATTGGTCCAGCGAAGTGGGTGACAGAAAAAGTGGGAACGTGATGGCTGACGGGTTTGGGGAGGGGGGAAGGAGGATACAGGAGCAGAAACGAGGGAGGTGATGTACGACTGCTGAGTCTGAAAATGCGACCGTGGAATTTACAGTCTTGGTGAAGGGGGTGGGAGTGGGAAGAATTTAAAAGATGTTTTCCAATTATAAAAGATTGTACAAACAGGGCGGAGGGTAAACGGTGAATGCTCATGTGCTGTGTGTGTATGTACCGCTTCTTAACCTCTGCGTCGGCTGATTTATACACCCACTAACACACTCCTGAACTCCAAGAGTGTAATTAAATCAGGCCGCTCAAAACGAACATCCATTCTGCATTAGTTGTTCTCTCTGTGGATTTACTGTGATGTGGGGTGAAGAGGGTCTTCTCTCAGTGGGGGCAGGCCAAGGAGGTCTATAATACCTGGAGAATGCTATTTGTTAACATTAATATTCATCTTTACAGTCCCAGGACCACCCGGAAGTATGAGATTTACTGTAAAATCTACTACACTTGCTCATGGTGCCACATAACTTTTTGAGCCAATCAGTAACACTTTATTTTAGCATCTCTTAACTAGTTGTTTATTAGCATGTATATTATTAGAATATTAGTCGTATATTAGTACTAAATAAGCACATATTAATGGCTTATTCTACATGATCTTATTCTACATACCTAATCTTACCCAATACCTAAACTTAACAACCACCTTACTAACTATTAATAAGCAGCCAATTGGGAATTTATTGAGGGAAATGTTTAAGTTAATAGTGAATAAGTGTTCCATATTCTAAAGTGTTACCAGCCAATCATTTGCGAATGTCATGTGACTAAGTGTATTTTCAGACCTGTAAGTTGTTTGCTTTGTTCCGAAACAGGGACTTAAATTGTTATGTTCTTGCATTCTCTTCTTGGTTTGGTTTGCTTTTACAAGACAACATTTCAAAGTGTACCAAAATGTTGTATGCAACTCTCATATAAGCACAACCTGGTAAGAGTGCACCTGTTTATATTTTGGAATTATGTTCATAGTGTCATACTTGTAATGCACCTGTTTCAGAAAAGAGCAATTAAGAACAGATTGGTTCGTTCGTCTGTTAGGTCGAATTGTTTTCTCACCACAACTAAACCGCTCCAGAGTGTATTTCCAATTTGGAAGAGACCAGCTCGCTCAGATGATCTCAGACCTATTGTTTTGGTGTGGGTCCAAACAAGGTTGTTGTGTTCATACATGCCTAAACAAACTGAACTAAGGGTCAAAATGCACTAGGTTCTCAAAAAAAAAAAAAAAAAAAACACTCCAACAACCCTCTACATTGCGAGTAAATCACTCACATATGCGAGTACATTTTACTCTATGCGACTAAATGATGTCTATCGTTAGACATTGGCTAATAAATTCTTAGATTTTACTCGCCAGTGTGTGTGTTCAAGGCTATTAGAAGATTAGCACATTTTCACTCACTGAACACTGACTGAGTGCTTCAGAGTTCTCTCTCCATCAAGTGATCTGTACTTTTCAATTCATCTCAGTGGACGCACAGCGCACCTGTATTTGCTGAACTGTAAACTCTTTGTGAAGGCGCACGACTCGCCGTCGCTTTACTGATAGCGCTGTTTCTCACACATGCAAAGAGAGAGAGCGAGACTCTTACAATGCTGAATTGACGCACTACATGTAAACTATATTCTTTTTTGTATATTCCTGTCAAAATAATGGAGTTCATTTAGAATTATTTAACTTTTTATAACAAGCATAAGATAAGCCGGTTTTGTCCGGTAGTGGGCGGAGCTAATGCACAAATGGCAATTTCATTGGCTGACGCTGATCTATTACCGTCCCTGTTTTGATTTCATCAAATCAGTTCTACCGAACGCAGACAATGTGATTAATATTCATGAACCCAGCAGCTCATCAATCCGTAGTGCATTGTTATATTATTAGTATGGTAGTGAAATTAGTTGTAGTATTATCTTTTAATAATAATTAATATGATCTATTACTATTTTTTATTTATTTTTTACAGAAACCCTGAATGACCAACAATATCTAAAGCATCACCACCAGTCTCAAGTTCAGTTAAAATTACAAATATGCATTCATACATGGTTACCAAGTTTTAGTTCTAATCACTTAAGTTCTATCATTAAATAGTGCTTAATACCATAATGATTGACTGACTGATTATGAAGCTTTAAGAAGATTTAAGAAGCTGTGCCATTTTACAAAGATAAAGGTGTGAACGTGTCCAAATATCATGGCTAATTTGCAGATTGCACTACAACAATGCTGTCTTAAACCTTTTACTGGTGACTATCCTGAGTTATTACACAGCTGTAAGGGAAAAGTCTAAGTAAATTTGAAATTTGTTAGGGTCTTGTAAGAATCAGGCACTATAACAGAATTGTAAAAAAAAATATATATATATATATATATATATATATATATATATATATTTTGCCAGAATACAAAACAAGTTTTGAATAGTCAAACACAACAATCTTCTAGAGAATGTGAAGAAATCTTACAAATGAGAGGGTGACTGTGGTGATTGTATGCTCTCTGACAGCTGACATTTTGATGTTTAGAGTGTAGGGAATTTTTTTTTTCCTTACCTGAATGTGTTATATGGTGATTTTATGAAAGGAATAGTTCACCCAAAATGAAAATTCTGTCACCATTTACTCTACCTCATGCTATTCCAAACCTAGAGTATGACTTTTCTTTCTTTTTTTTGGTTAATAATGTTCTACCTGCTCCTTTCTGTATAATGAAAATAGTAAATGTGGGTGGGTGCTATCAAACTACACATTGACAAAAAGCACCATACAAGTATGTATCATAGTATTCTTCAAGTCTTCAAAAGTCTTACAACAACATTGTTCAAGGAACAGAGGGGAATCTATTTATCGAAAATCTTGCCCTAACTGGGCTGAGAGGAGTGCCTATGTTTCCCTTAACCAGTGAAATATTTATCTAGCCTTGTTCTTTAAACTGAGAAGCAGAATACTTTTTTCTCTTGATGTAAATGTTAGGTAATAGTATCATATAATAGCACAGTATATACTCATTCTTTATAAGTAAAAACTCTCCTGAATGTCAGTCTGATAGGAATGCCCTTATGTCTAATGCCTCACAGGTTTATTTCTAGACTCTGTTTTTAGCGCTGACTGATCTGACACTTTGTTTTTATTGTCATGGTGATGGAGAAAGAAAATATATCAAAAAAAGCTTTTAAGCTGTGCTAATTGCTGAAGTCAAGAGCGTGGACCTCAGCTTCTTGAGTTAGGCACATACTGATGTTTGCTGCTTTTATGCACGACAGTCAGATGTTCGGAAGTGTGGGGAGGTGTTTTTTAAGTCTAAACTGTTCTCAAAAGACTTATTCTCTTGACCATCAAGTAACAATACAAGATAGTCCAGTGGTGTGCATTACAGTTACTGTTGTCTGTCTGTTTTATTTGAAGACTTAAATTCATTTGCAGGCTCAAAGGAAACATATTTATGCTTCCTTGGGCAAGTATTAATATGTGAGGCATCAACCTCCAGAAAAGATTATTCTGAAAACCAGTGGTTCTTTAAAGTGTGGTGTTATTAAAAGGGGCCTTAAATGGCAGAGCGGAAGAACTTCAGTGAAAAACTACTTAAATGTCAGTCCCTTCCTCACACAACACTATCATAATATAGTGCACAAGTCATATATATACAACTTTTATGATACTTTTATGTGCTTTCTAGGGCTTGACAGTTACAATCACCATCTTCTCATTCCTTATTTATGTCCTTTTGTGTTCTACGAAACACAAAAAAATGAGATCTTGAATAGCATGAGGCAATATATCACTTTATTTCAGTGTAGTGGTCATGTCCATTTTATGGAGGCAAAGGACTGACTCACCTGTCTGCGAAGATCACGGGTCTTCTTGGTCATCTTATCAATAGCTGAATTCAGTGGGTCTCCTTTTTCTTTTGTTCCGGTCTGGAATAAAGTGGAGAAATTCGGTGTTAGACATGTAATATTGTTCTGCAAGCTCACACCAGAAGAAGATGAAAGAGTAATAAACAAATCAAGAGAGAAAGGTTAAGTTAAAAATGCTGTTGTCGGCCTTGAGTGGGGTTTGGTGAGGGTTTTTTAAGACCCTCTTAAAACTTGAGGCCTGGAAGTGCCTCTAAATTTAGACACAGCAGGGATGGAATAAAGCAAGCGCCTAAAGCAGCAATAGTGTGTAGACAAGCTGATAGATTAGATTTAGAGATGGAGGCAAAGGTGAAAGACAATTACACACAGAAAAAAAAAATAATAATAATAATGATATATATATATATATATATATATATATATATATATATATATATATATATATATATATATTCACTAATCTGATTGGCTGGCTTTATGAAACTTCCTGAAATAAAGGCACAACAAATGCTTTATTTATTATTGTATCAATCTGCCTGGAAGTCACAGGGTCGATTCAATGAGCTCTAGTTCAGAAAGAACAAATGACTTAATTTATCAGGTTAGTGGAATCAAATCGATGAGAAAATTTAGTTTGAGGCTCTTAATAGCAAGTAAACAAGCAGCACTGCATATTTCACTTTGTTTTAAAGTCTGGGAAAGAAATTGTATGTGTTATTTTGAGTGGACAACAATCTTTATCACTAGGTCTATAGACATTTCAATGTTTTATGTACAAGAAAAATCTATTTCAGATAAACCTTGCCAATTGTGGCCACATAAAAGGTCACTTGATATGTTTGTCAGACTATCTCTTGCTGTTTAAATATAAGTTTTAGCCAAAATAAGCTGCAGTGTGGACTAGACTTGATGTCATGAGCAAAAAGTCTGGTTATGCGCGACTAGTTCAGGAGTGTCATGCACCATATAATCTGAATGCCCCGGTTTGTTTCCTGTCTGATTGTTCCAGAGGCTGTTGCCCTCAAAAATGGATTCTCGTTCCCCCGTCAGAGTGAGCTGGTGAAATGTGCTCGGGTTGAAATGAGGACGGTTCCTCTTGTTAGCGAGTAATTAAAGATTTTGCAGCAGTGGCGGCCTTCTCCCCTAGGTCCGATCTGCCAGACAGCTCACAGCTGGCTCCTGTATGTTTGTGTCAGAGGAAACTCTCACCACAGATGACAACACACGTCCCATCTCGCTCTCTCTCTCTCTTTTTCCCCTTTCAGCAGCAACACTGCAGGCTATGGCTCCATACAAACAAACAGTATCCATTAAATATGGACAGCAGGACTGAAACAGTTAAATCCCTGCAAGAATTTGTCAGAAAATGATAGTGTATGAGAACAAAATAATGGTGCAATGCAGGGACGTTTAAGAGGCCATTTGCGATAAAGTGTTTTATTAGAAACACTGTCTCAAAATAATTTAGGCCTAAATAAACGCTTGGAATCTTTTTTTTTTTTTTTTTTTTTAGTGGAATGATTTTTCATAAACAAACTGAACTGAAGTAATGATTAATCATTATCAAAGAAAAAAAAAAACTAAATCATCTCAACATTGCGTAAACATGCAGAATGTCACATAAAATTAAATTTTTCACAATGGTGAAAGGTCAGAATCAGTCTGAATGAAGATTATTTTAGCTACATAATGATCCACATGCAAAGGTTTTTGGCCGGGCATGAATTGATATTCAAACAAACTGTTAATTAGGCTATCAGTTTACACTTGGAAGATGACCCTTAGAATAAGTACAGGATACTGAAGCCACCAAAACCTTTACCAGAGCCACCATTTCAAATAGTATCCTTAAAAGCAGCATACAACTTTTTTTTATTTTATTTTTTTATTTTGGCACTATGGAGCACAATTAGGAGGTAAAGCACTAACCCCCCTTTACCTTTCAGCAAAGAGAGACAGAGAGAGAGAGAATGACAGCAATGAACCTGAACTCAAGCTCTCCAAGCACACTGCAGCACTGATTTCTTATAACTTAGAGAAGGGCCCTAAATCAGTCCTGTCTGAAACTCACAAACGTCCAACAAACATCACTTTCGAACCAGGGCAATCACGCTTCTATATATAGTGTTATATAATATTTATTATTTATTTATTTATTTAGCTTATATTGTGTGTGCTGAAGTTTTTTTTTTTTTTTTTTTTTCTAATATTTTATGTGAAATAATCATGCCAGTGCTTTGAAACTGAAATTGGAATAAAGACAGTAAATGATAGTGAAAGAGAGCTAATTCAACAGAAGTTGCAACGTCGATATCTGAATCAAAAATCAGATTGAATTAATTAACAAATTAATTACCTTTCCCATCATTGTACCAAAATGAAATCTTTCATCAGTGCTGACTAAAGGCAAGGCATCTTACCAGAGAATTGCAAATCAAAAGCAACAGTTGAAACAGTAGAAACAGTTGTATTCAGCCTGAGTGTTATGAGATTGCTCAAAATTAATGACCATGTTGCCAAGCAACCATCTTCCAGTTACGCCTAGATGTTACACAGGCAGTGCAAGCTGGCTCATGTTAAATTGGCTAGTTCAATCAATATTCTTAAACTGGATGAAGAGGCAAGCAAATCTCCTTGGAATTCAGAATCAGCAAATCCTATATAAGACTATATAAAGCCATTTCCCTTTGTTCTACTAGGTTGCCATGACAGGGCAATTATCTGTATGGGACTTTAACACAAGGGTGTCTGACAAATATGGCCTTAAGAATAAAAAAAAAAAAACTTTTGAAAACATTGAGTGGATTTGCACAGATGGCACAATGTTTATAGTCAGGAAAATGTCAGGTGCTGCATAGTTACAAGAGAAAGTTTTTCTAGAACATGAATTCAGTAAAGCCTGAAAAAAAAAGTATTGGTATATACTACCGAGTACCGATTCACGTTAAATCAGTCGGTGACAAATTACGGTACCTGAGAATGCATCTGGGCGCATACGGAACAGAGAGAAATAGAAAGAGAGACCCTGTGATGTGATGTCACCCCTGCAGCCCCTTCAAACAACACACGAGCCAAAATGTTCCGAAGTGTGGTTAAATTTTTCATTTGAGAAAAATAGCATCATCATACAGTACAGGAACCTCTTCGCAACCTGTCAAAATAAAACTTGAAAAAGGTTGGACTTATTTTTTGGACTTATTTTTTTACTGAAATAAATGTTTTGTAATTGTGCAAAGTGTAAAGTACCAAAAAAAGTTACTGTTTGGGTACTGGTACCGAATTTTAGGTACTGATATCAGTTAAAAAGTGAACGGTACCCAACATATATAATGTAACAAAAAATGAAAACGGAATGGAATTTAACCTAAATATCAGAGTAGAAAATAAGCACATTTTCCCCAAAGTTTTGTCCTGTCATACCAATTCATATTTCAATTCAACATCCTGTAGGTTGTGGACAATTCAATTCAAATTCCAGCTCATGAACTGAAATTGTGCCAAGTTTAATAATCCAAATTTTGTCCAAGGTAAAGCCACAACAAAGCGGTTGCAGACTCTTATGGAATTAACATCTTTCAGCTGAAATCTGAAAGAAACAGAAGTACCCAGAGGCAACTCAACAGATTTCCTTACTTTGAAGTATGTTTCTCATGGAAATAATGACATGGACAGGTACAAGGGAAAAACATGCAAGTGGGTTTCAGAATTGTTTCCAAGTTTTCACAAGAATTCTCACTCCTTTGCTTCATGTCAGAGTTTGAAGTGTGCACAAGAAACTCCAAATGAAGTTTCGGTAACACCTATTAGTTTCTTATTAGCATGCATATTACTAGATTATTAGCTATGTATTAGTGATAATTAAGAATATATTAATGCCTTATTCTACTTGACCTTATTCTACATCCCTAATTCTACCCAATACCTAAACCTAACAACTACCTTACTAACTATTAAAAAGCAGCCAATTAAGAATTCATTGAGAGAAATGTCGCAGTTAATAGTTAACAAGTGTTACCTATTCCAACTCCTATTTCAACTCCACTTTGCTAAATTTCCAGTTAATCATGAGGGTGAATTGACTGCACCTGGAGCTAATGTAGATAAAAACACTAGCTATAAATAAGCTGTAGGCCTACTGTTTTTCAAAGTGAAGACACACAACTTTGTTTGAAGCTTCCAAGCAGGAGTGTTTTGATTATTTGTTGGCTAACACAGATAATGACACACAAAACTATTCCAGAACAGGTTATAGCTGCAAAGAGCTTATTAATACTATGTGTTTAAGTGTGCAGTGGTTTACCAATAACAATTTGTCCATTAAATTACATGTTTCTACTATGGGGTTTAAATTCAAATTGGCTGCATAATCATAATGTTGCACAATATATAGGAGGCTCCAAACATCTGAGACAACTAAAAGCTTGTATTTTGCTATTTTATTGTTTAATTAATAATTTATTCATAATAGCCATCTTGCACACTATTTGGACATTAAGGGTAACACATTCTGTGACGTTATGTGTTTTCATCACCCTAGTTACAAACTAGTATTATTTCACATTAAGCAGAAAAATTGCTTTAGTCAAGAGCAGGAGACAAGGACGCTCTAGAAGAACGTTTTAAAGACCATTTTCCACACTGAACGCAGCTACCAACCCACACCACTTAAATTCCAATTTAAATAGTACAGACCATATTTCAATGGTCTTCTGGGAGACTGAGATCACTGAGGAACAATGGCCAGATATAAAAGAGAAAAAGTGACCCCCTTCTTGGGGGAATAAACCTTTATAGCCAATAACAATCAATAAAGCAGTGTTTCCTGGCCTTTTTTGTGTTATGTACCCCTGTGAGTCTCAAGTAACCATTTATTCACTGCAAACCAGACCTATATATACAGTATAACAATATCAACACGCACACACATCTCGGTCATGAACAAGCAAGTGACATCTTGCAACACAGCAGGAGTCACATATAGTCACATAAAGTCAAACTTGATGCTCATGCTGGCACACAGAGGACTCATTCTGAACATATACATATACTTTTCACGAAACTCTAAAAACATTGTACTGGATGTAGGACAGGCAGAAAGAAGGAAGGTACAACTCTCTCAAATTAATTTTTAATAATGGTCTCAAACTTTCGGACGCTGCTGTACATACAGTATAATTGGCACTGGTTTGTACAAGCATTCTCCCCACATATGCCTCTTACACTGTATTTACTCCTGAGAATGAGATGGAGAGGAAACTGAGACTACTGCATCAGATCAGAGTCGACAGAAACCAACTTTCAAAAGCCATCAAAGTGATGATGCTTGAAATAAATTGCTGTTTCATGCTGCTGAATATTTTCACTCTGAATCTTTGATATTTGAAGATATTTAGGTCCTAGCCTATTCAAAAGTCAATATAAATTATTCAATTTTATCACCTTCTAATGTCTAACTTACATTCAGAATGGAAAAGATAAGTATATACGGTTTTTCATATTCAGTCAAATGATTTTAAATAAGTTCTCAATGTCTTATCGATTCTCCTTCACAACATTTAAAGGGAAGAGCAAACAAGCTTTGATCCAGTCTAACAAGCACCTGGCCAACCCCAAGGCATCTCAGAGGGAAGTGCAATTCATTCCTTGTAGATGCACAAATCTCAGTTGGACTCCTGAGAAATACATGGTACCTTGGAAAGGCTGCAAATATAAACATAGCAGAGAAACATCCAACTGGAACTCTTCCAATTCATTATTTCATTCTCATGCCAGCATCATTTGTATTTATTTAAATAAATTACTACTGATTAGCCACTTAACTATTGTGACTTCACCAGGTTCCTGGTGGATGGGAATATACAGTATGACTTAAACCTATTGCTAATGTAGCAACATAGTTCAAATTTGATGTGTAAATGTATATAATCCCTTTATTCCCTTATTAACATATGGAATTATATTGTACAAAGATTTTCTTAAATTCATTTAAAAATTTAAATACTAAGGGATTACTTAAAAAATAATTTACTCACCATCCAACTCAGTAAAACTTTATTTCTTTTGTGGAGCACAAAAGAAGATATTTTGATAATGGATTGATTGATTGATTGGACCCCACTGACTCGTTTTTCTACAAATACAGCTGAAGCATTTAAAAAAAATATCTTCTTTTGTGTTCTGCAGAAGAAACCATGTCATACAGCTTAGGAGCAACATCAGGGCAAGTAAGTGATGACAGGATTTTCATTTTTAGGTGAACCATGCTTTTTATTAGATTAGTTTAAACTTACATTTCAAGATTGAATTTTTAGATTCAAATTTCTGTTCACTTTGATCTGGTGCCAAAAGAGAGTGTTAGATGCAGGCTGCTTACGTCTGCAGAGCCCAGCCCAAGATGCTGCAGCATCGTTACTCAACCCCCTATTGCTTTCAGAGCCAAATGCTAATGTGTCATTTACCTATCACTAGGGGGAAAGGTTTAGCTGGGCCCCAGACCCAAGTAAAGCCGCCTGCTTCTTTAAAACCCATGCAGTGAAGGTGTAACTACACAGTGAAACTCACATTTTCTATTTCATCTAATTAAATATGTACATCCTGAAAGTCTTAAAAGATAAAATGCAATTACAAGTTGTGTGTTGTCCTAGAATTGCCTACATAATGAGGCCTTTTTTTAGGGACAGGCAAGAGGAAAACAGCTTGTAAACCAAACACAAGGGCTAATCTATTGGCAGTCCATGGGCCCAATATGTTATGCTAATCATCTTCATCCAGCTCGAGGGAAGAGTACATCCAGGTCATGAGATCATGAGATATCTAAACTCTAATTTAAACAAGTAGAAAGACAGTGTTATCAGTCATAACATCTGGAAAGAAATAGAAAGAAAGACAAAGATTATAATCAAATGGAGTATAGTTTAAAAGTATGCGCTTTTGGCTGGCCAAAAACACAAAATTAAGTAAAAATGTGCGTTTTTGGTGAGTTACCTCATAAACATAGTCTTAAATGATTTCTAAGGTAATAAATGACCGTGAAGAGTTGGGAGGAAATTGGATATGTGAAAGATTCACATCATGCGTGTCAGGTTTAAAATAGAAAGTGCTGCTTTTAAAGTGAAACCTGCTGCGATCTGTCATTGATGTAAATCAAAGAACAAAGAAAAAGAGGAAACACTCAACTACTTTAGTCACTGATTAGCTTGAATGAAGATTAATCTATATAGTTTACAATTTGTAGTTTATACAGTAAGAAGATTGTTTTAATAATAGGCTACTTGGCCCAAAAAAAATATAAATTAAATATAAAATGTTTATGTTGTTTGGAGGTTCAATGTAAAATGATGACAATATAATTATAGTAATATGCGTTGAATCATGATTAATCACAGAAAAAAGTGTGATTAATTAGTTTATCGATTGACAGGACTAATGTTAACTTTTTATGAATGTTAATGTTGGTAATATTAGTTAACTTTACTGCTGAATATGCATTTCAATTTCATTTCTAATTTTAAAGGCATCTCAGAAAGTATAATAATTTTCAGGTATAATAATAACAATAATAATAATAATAACAATCATAATAATAATAACCTGGAAATAAAAAATAAAAAAAACTTTTTTTATTTTTTTTAAACAAAAGAACTCAAAATACTGTATTACTCTAGAATAACTCTAGATCACTAATCAAATCAAATCTGAGTCACTGATCATGTGACCTCATTTGTGAAGGATTTTCATGCAGTTATTGAATCACAAGATGTTTTTCAGAACATCTCATATCATGCTGGAGAACAGGAACATTCGTTTCATTTGTTTTAGAATACAGAAACATCCAGATTTGTGTTGATATATTTTCTTCTACATTTTACTGTCAGATTAATGTGCCTCTTGTTAAATGTGAGATACAATCGCTGGCCAACATCAAGACTGATGTCATGTTTTATAGTGAATTATCCACTCAAACACCAAAAATACCACAAAAACACCAAATACAAAGAAGGCAGAGAGTGTGAGACCAACAGACAGAGAGAGAGAGAGAGAGAGAGAGAGAGAGAGAGAGAGAGAGAGAGAGATTTGTTAAGTTTACTCTACATAATAGGAAGTCAGATCATAATTAAGATCCGTTCAGCTGCAGAGCTGTAATTCACAGGAAGTGCTGCTTGATGGGACCGTGTTAAGCATTGCCGTGAGGTGCAGAATAGTGAAAATATTGTGATTACAAGATTGAGAACAGAATCGAGGGAGGTGACGATAGTTTCACCCTTCTGCGAGGAAAAGCATAGCTGTCACAGACCGACTGTTTCAGTAGGCAAAACAGAGAGAGTCGCCCAATGAGTGAGTTGTAGTCCTGCGATGAAAAGATGATTTTAATAAGGGTATTTAGGTGTAATTATACACCAGCTCAGACTTCTTGATGAGGGTGAGTGGATAAGGGACAACTGTGCAGAGTGTGTGTGGGTTTATAAGACAAATCGCACCATAAATTCTTCCCATCATCACTGAAGAGCGAAGAGTTTTCCATTCTTCAAGATAGTATAACGCTTGCCTCCATTTGAGCGAGTTGTAGTTTTAACAAAATCTGTAATAAACACATGAAGGCCAAATGTCAAACACTACATATGTTGATTTAGAAACTAGTTTGAGAAAATCTTTGTAAATGCACGCTTTTGTAGATGATACAACTTTTCTTACCATATTAGTATCTTTTGCCATCTTTATTGGCTGTTACACTATATATATATCCCTTGTGGATTGTTCAAATTCACTACCATTTCGAGTTGTTCGGGATGAAAACATCCACTCAATTAAACTGCTGTAAAAATGTATCAGATTCATATTTTTTTCATTTTTTTTTTGCATAAATCTGTTAATCAACCTCAGTCCTGATCAAAACTACCAAATGTTTTTAAAAAAATTCAAGATTTTAACTCTTTAATTGCCAAGTTCATAAATGATGTCACTGATTTGGGGAAAAAAACACACAAAATGACTTATTTTCAATATAAAAGTAATTGTGGCTGGATTTTTTTTTTTACTTTTTATAACAGTCTTGGGCATGTCAAAGTTTAGTAGCAACATTGGCTTTGATGCATTTTTAGTTTTTGTGCAACATTAGATTTAATTTTTTTCTCCCTAATTAGTTGTTGGTGGCTGTTTTTGCCTCATTGACTTCCATTATAATGACATTTTTTGATTGGAGTATATGGAGTATAACAGCAAATTATAGTGTTTGTGTGTGTGTGAGATTCTTGATTGTTGGTGGTTTTCCCTATTGGGAAGAGGTAACATTTGTTATTTTTACAGTTGATCACTAGGTGGGACCATCAACCATTTAGTTAGGCCTGTGCAAAAAAAGCTTAGTTTCTGACTTGTATATGAAGCTATATGGAGTATAACAGCATAATATATTGAGTGTGTATGTGTGTGTGTGTGAGAAAGAGAGAGAGTGTGTGTGAGAGGGACCTTTGCGCACTTACCTTAATGTATTTCAGAAAATCACAATGTACACCTCAGCTCTTAGAACTACATGGCGTAAACAAAAGTGTATTTATGCACCTGCTGCCTTTTAATGGTGGTGAAAGTATTCGGTTGTTAAGTGATGACGTAAGAAGCGCTGTTTCCGGGTCCAGGCCTCAACTCGCTTCACTTGAGAATATGACCTCAGCAGCCGTTTATGAGCACTGTTTATTCATATTGATAATTTAAGTTAAATGCTTTCAAACTTACAATATATACTACAGTCTCCGTGCTCACAGCGTCCCAAACACAAATAATTTTTAGATATTTTTTTTATATTTATATTTTCATTGTCTGGCTATCTGGTACTTCGGTATGGAGTTAAAGGTTAATATTATAACTTTTTTGCTAGTATTCTATCACATTGTGAGTTTATATTAGCACCTTTTGTTGTTTTCTCGTGGTAACTGATAGAGCGTTTGGACACAGAAGCGCTGCTACGTGACGTCAGACTTAACAAGCGAATAAACTAAACAAAAGCAAAGTACGTGGATTTAAACACTTGCATGCCATCGTGCTGGATATTTAATGGTGAGAAGAGCAGCAAGCAACACGAGAAAGGGCTTGACTTGTACCAACGTTTTAGAAATGATTATGTAGCATGACCGCTCCAGTGAGCTGCAGCTTATTTGATGCGAAGTAGATTTTTTTACAGGATTTTAAGGTTTTAAACTGGCTTTACCATCAAGAAAAGAGGAGCATTTCACTTATAGGCCATCTGTACTTTTCACCATCAAAAGGAAGCAGGTGCATAAACACACTTGTTTTTTTATTGTTTACTCCATGTAGTTCTGAGAGCATGAGGTGCATATTTTGATTTTTTCAAATACTGTACATCAAGGTAAGTGCACAAAGGTCTCTCTCACACCCTCTCTTTCTCTCTCTCTCTCTCTATCACACACACACACACACACTATAATTTGCTATTATACTCCATATAACTCCATACAAGCCAGAAACTATGCCTTTTTTTTGCACAGGCCTATCTAAAGGGTTAATGGTCCCACCTAGTGACCAACTGTAAAAAATAACAAATGTTACCTCTTCCCAACAGGAAAAACCACCAACAATCAAGAATCTCACACACACACAAACACTATAATTTGCTGTAATACTCCATATACCTCCATATACAAGCCAGAAACCAAGCCTTTTTTTGCACAGGCCTATTTAAAGGGTTAATGGTCCCACCTAGTGATCAACTGTAAAAATATTTTTTTTTACCTCTTCCCAAAAGTGAAAACCACAAACAATCAAGAATGCATGATTATATGGTGTCATGGCTTTGCAATCAAAAAATGTCGTTATAATGGAAGTCAATGGGGCAAAAACAGCCACCAACAGCAAATTAGGGAGAAAAAATTTAAATCTAATGCTGCACAAAAACTAACAATGCATCAAAGCCAATCTTGTTACTAATCTTTGACATGCCCAAGACTGTGATAAAAGGTAAAAAAAAATCCAGTCCACAATCACTTTTTATATTAAAAATATGTAATTTTGTGTGTTTTTTTCCCCAAATCAGTGACATCATTTATGAACTTGGTAATTAAAAAGTTAAAATCTTGGATTTTTTTTTTTTTACATTTGGTAGTTTTGATCAGGACTGAGGTTGATTAATAGATTTATGCAAAACAAATTGAAAAAAATATTTATCTGATACATTTTTACAGCAGTTTAATTTAGTGGATGTTTTCATCCAAGAACATCCCGAAAGGGTAGTGAATTTGCCCACAATGTACCGTTGAGTTTTTGAAAAATTTCAAAGCATTTTCCCAATATATGGGTCAAAATAAGATTTGTCACCAAAAATCATTCCATTAGCTCAAACACAGAGAAAGTTGTGGCCAAAATAAGACTCAACTTTACCCCCTAGTGGACGAAAACGTCCCCAACAATGCACAAGGGATATATATATATATATATATATATATATATATATATATATATATATATACTTGTCAAGAAGGATGCATTAAATTGATCAAAACCTACAGTAAAGGCATTTACACTGTAATGTTACAAAATATGTACATTTCAAATAAATGTGAGCATGTATATCATGAAATCCACAAAAATAAAAATACAACAGCACAACTGGTTTCAACATGAATAATAATAAGGAACATTTCTTGAGCTCCAAATCAGCACATTAGAGTGATTTCTGAATCATGTGACTAGGGTTGTAACGATATACCGGTATGGCGATATACCGCAATATAAACATGTACGATTATCATACCGTGTACATTTGCTTATCTACGGTATTGAGAGAAAATAACAAACACAGAATCTCACCTGCGCCTAGGCAACAACGTTCCACCTAAGGGGCCGTTCACATATCGCGCCTAAAACACATGGAAAACGTTAGACAGCTGCTTTCTGATTTTTTCCCAAAGCCTTCTGGCACTTGCGCTCTTGAGGCGTCTGCCGTTGCTAAGCAACAATGACCCGCTCTCTTCATGAAGACGCGGAAATTTCAGCAATGGATAAATGAATTTGCAGCACTAAAAATTGCTTGCAGTAGCTCTGCTACTTGATTTATTTCAAAATGGCAATCCATATACAGCTATGATCAGCTGTTCCTTCATCTTGGCTGAGCTTTCAACGTTGTTACGGGAAAGGTGAGGAAGCTACATGACCTGCGGTGCGCTTGCGGCATTATGAAAAGTTGAGATGCTTTTAACTTGATGCGGTGCAGAGGCGCCTGGAAAAAACGAGCGCATTTGCACCATTTGAAATGACAAACTTGAGCGCGCAAAAGACGCGATATGTGAACGGCCTCTAACTGTTCTCTTGATCCACCCACACGTACAGCGGAGACAACATCAGAGACAGAGGCTGTTATCTCTAATCTCGATCCCACGTCAAAATATGAGTTAAAATTGGCACTAGTAGGCCTATGGGAATACTTTTTGTATAGAAAAGACGAATGCTTATTTGTCCTTGAAGGTAGACACAGTTTGCAAAAACTGTGGTCGGAAAGCAGCTGCAAAACGAGGAAACGCATCGAACATGTTTACCTATTCAGAACATCATCATCCCGTGCAATTTAAGGTTAATGCATTATGATTTCTGTGATGCGGAGTGAAGCACAGAATCCAGTCATGACAATGAATTTACAGTAGCTAGCTAATTATTATTTTAATTAATTATTAATGATAAATATAAGTTATTAAACTACTAAATAATCATTGGTAAAATTTTCTTGTTTTTGATTAATGAAATTTGAATAAAAACATGCTTTCAAGTAATTGTCGATAAGAGATTGATCGATTAAGGCTGATAAAGGTTAACTGATGTAATGTTGGGCTGTGTGCGGCTCATGCGCAGAACACGTGCGAGCGGCATGAATGAATGAATCATTCATTCACAGTGTACTAATTAAGCTTTTAATGTGATTTAAACTTTAAAAGTACATTAAAATAGAAACAACACAAAAGTCCCTCAACATGAAAAGCAATAGAAATGTAGTAACTAAGTCATTTCATCAGATAACTACACTCTGCAGGGCTGCGGGACACAGGACAGAGAGACTATTCATTCCTACAACTTGTTAATTCGTTTCTACGACTTATTAATTTGTGGCAATTGTCCATGTTTCGTTAATTTTGTTCCCTAAATAACCCATGATTTAACTGAAATAAGGGAACAAATTAATAAATCGAACAAATTATTAATTCATGAAATATTTAATTTCCCTTCCCAAGAGATGCGATTAAAAGTGAAAGATAATAAAATAAACCTGCAAAATTAGAAGATTTAAGAAAAGAAACTGGTAAACCAGAACAAATTAAGCCACATTAATGAAGGCTATATCTCGAATGGCATCCAGAGGCATGGTCATCTAACATTTTCCTAACCCTGTGTTTTTTCTCTCTCTCTCTCTCTCTCTCTCTCTCTCTCTCTCTCTCTCTCTCTCTCTCTCTCTCTCTCTCTCTCACACGCGCTGTCATGACCTAATGCACTGTATGCCGGATTTTTAAAAACAAATAGGCTAGGCCTACCGGAACGCAAAAAATCTAAATCTGACATTTTCTAGAACAGAATCCAGCAGGATCAAATTAATGTGAGCAACAGTGTTTTGCTGCAGCAGTGCCGATGGATGCGGTTCACTTACTGCACAGCAGTCACACGCGCGCCACAGTTACATTTGGGATCATTTTATTTTATATGCCATAATGTCAGTTGAAAACATTGCAATTGTGTTTTAAAATACAACAACGAGCACCACAAAACCATTTAAAGAGGCGCGTTCAGCGGTCTCCGTGCAGGATAGAAAAGTCAACAAAGTTAATTGATCTCGTATGGCGCTCTCTCTTCATTTTATAAAATAATCCTAATCACATCTATTCATTTTATAATCCTTCTACTAGCATTTTATTCAGACCCCCCCCCCCCAAAAAAAAAAAAAAATATTGTTTGATTGTTTAATACCGTATACCATGAAACCGTATAAATATAAAATTATTATTATTATTATTATTATTAACTTTATTTTTAATTTTTTTTTTAATTTTTTTTTATTATTATATAAAGTAAAAGACTTAATGTTTTACTGTATTTTTATCAAATAAATGCAGCTTTGGTGAAAAAAAAAAAGCCTTTATTTAAAATTTTGTGCTCATGTTCAAACAAATCCAGTCAGTTTTCTGTCCGACAAATAATGCTTACCAGAAATGTATTCAATTCATTTAGCTGACACTTTTATCCAAAGCGACTTACAGTTGCTATATATCTCAGAGGTCGCACGCCTCTGGAGCAACTAGGGGTTAAGTGTCTTGCTCAGGGACACATTGGTGTCTCACAGTGGATTCGAACCCGGGTCTCTCACACCAAAGGCATGCGTTTTATCCACTGTGCCAACCCCACCCTGTTAGAAATAGATTGCCACTTTCATAATACATCAAATAAACATTAGCTTCATTCCACTATGACTGTACAAGAAATACAAGAGGACAGCCTACCTGGAAAATACATTTACAACTGTCCTTTTGAGCAGAAGTCTCCCGAGCATCGAGGAGTTTGCAAAACAAATTAAATGTGACTGGTTGATGGATGTGTTCATTTTTGATGGTCCCCTGAAAAGACAGGAGACTTACCGGGGATCATAATGTGGTGTAATGCAGACGTTTAAAAATAGACATGGCTTGATGCATGAAGGCAGGGAGGGGCCGCACTATGAGATCTGAGGCCAGAGAAAAGGAGGAGGAGAAGGAAGAGTTATTAGGCCCACACAAAACTGATTGTCTATTCCTGCTGCAGAGCGGAGCACATAGCAGCCATGCAATCTGAGGAAGCATGAACTGAATGGCAAGTGGGTGCTTAGGAAAGAGAGAGAGAGAGAGAGAAAGAAAGTGAGGGAGGTCAATGAGAATGAGTGTACGGGGAAACAAAGACCTACACTAATGAATGAGAAAGGTTAAGAGGGATGAGAAATAAGTAGTCTCGGATAGCTGCTCTGTTTGGAGCTTGTGGTGGAAGGCCCGAAAATAACTATTATATATTTGTCAGACTATTTGGGAGACTATTTTTGGCACACAACTCATTGAGAAAAACAAGGCAACAATTCCTCTTTTCTCGCTGTCAGTAGCACACTCCAGCCATATTCCCAACATGATCTGTCCTAGTGTGCACAATTAGGATTAATTTGTCCCAATCATATGTGGAACAGAATGTCAAAGGGTGCCTGGATTGTCTAACGTTTCCAGTGTTTTCTTTTTATTATTTATTTATTATTATTGTTTCATTGGGTTATATACTTACAATGTTGATTGCAATTCTAGAGCATTGGTTTGCAATGAATTTCCAAACATTTAAACATTCTATATTGTTTACATATTGGGGGTCAGGTTTGAAGATTTCTAAAGGATCATGTGAAACTGAAGATTGAAGTAATGATTGCTAGGAAAATTAAGGGATAAATGACATTTTAAAATACAGAAAATGGAAAACCATTTTTTTTTTTAAGTTTTCAAAATATAATTTATTATTCACATTTGTCTGTTAATTTAAAAGACTGGCACCTAGTATAGAAATGTAAATGTGCACAAACAAACAAACAAATAAATACTTATTTACGTGTCCTGTAATTAAAAATGACCGCGAAAATCATTGGAAGTCATAGGAACAGTTTATGTCCTACTATATGAATTATGTACTTCACTACCAAAAACACATATTTTTGTGTTTGGTAGAAGTCAATGAATTGAGATTCAGCTTTCATCTTACACGCGTTCTTATGCCCATACACAGTCCTAACTCCTCTGGCTCCACTCTCCACACATTTGCACGTCTCTGATGTCTGGCGGCTCCAGCACGGAGATGCTGAATGCAGCCTTGCATTTAAAAACACACAAGCTTGGAATGCAGAGGACCGACTCCGACGCCATGTCTCGAGGGGAACCGCTGCGTCCCTTTAAGGAACTGTTCTTAATATGGGGACATAATCCCATTTCATCAGTTCATTCTCCCCTGACGCTTCCTCTCTCATTTCATTTTTCCTTCTGAGTTATGGATCAGGGTGATGGAGTGCGAACGATGCGGCTCAGAGGAGGAATATCCACTCGAGCCCCTGAGGCTTGTGGGAAATATCAATTCCCGCCACTGCATCAGACAAATCAGACGGGCTCCTTCTATTAGTTTACAGCTTGCGGCTCACCTTTTTTCTCCTCTCACTAACTTCATTTCTCCTCTGCTTTTTTTTTCTCTTCCACAAACAAAAACGCATATTGCAGACAATATTCTCCACTTGAAGTTGGGGGTAACTGACTAATAGTAGTAAGATATTATAATTATTATTATTTTGTAGTAGTTAATATACAACTAAATATTGTGTATTTACTGTATAAATGATAAGAATAAGATTGTAATGGCATTCACTGAAGAAAAAAAAAAGTTTGCTGTGTTTACAGACAGAGGTACACAGAACAAAACAATGCATTTACTGTTATTTTACTATTGCCTCTCGGTGGCAAGTGAAGGTGAGCATGCCATTACACTGCAGCTACTGTTTGGTAAGCTCGTGCTCGTATCTCACGAACCTGTGTCAGCACAACGGTGTAAATCACACTTGCTTAAGTGATAAATGACACCCACCAAGACGCCAGACAGAACTGGCTTGCAGTCTGTAATGGAGCACAACATTCAGCTCAAATTCATAATACAGACAAGAGGGAGGTGGAGGAAGGACTGCTGCGTAAACAGGCTCTTTATGTGCCACTGATGTTCTGATTACCAGGAACTCAATGTAAAATATTTCCCCGGAACGCAAAAAAGGTAAAGTCTGGTTTTGATCAAAAGGTCTTGATCTGGGTTTCTGATCTGGACTCCAACTCTGTTGGTGAAGCATCTTTGGACACATATGGAACATTTTTTTTCAAACAGATCAGATGATTCTTACAGAACAGGAGGGAAATTGTCAGTGCCAGAATCAAATGATCACCCATTGCTTGATGAAAACAAGTCCTTGTACCTCAAAAAAAAAAGATGTGCAGACTAAGAAAAAACTTATTTCGTATATGGGTCTTTCATATTTCATCTGTATGGAAGTGAAAGTTTCTGAAGAGCTGAATATTACAGTTGAGTTGTCCCAGGGAGACTCTGAAAATGGGAATTAGACATTACAAGCATGTTTCCTCCATTACGCTCAAAAGGATGTGCACTCTCCATTCTGAGGAAATGGAAAGATTGTTCGAAAGTTTTTTGTAGATGAATGATTTTTTACCTTTTTATTTTTTTTTACTTTTAATGTTGTCTGGAAAGAGGATACATATATATTATTTATTTGTCCAATTCATTCTTTAATTTCTTGTCCACATCAAAATCAACCTATAATGCTAAGAACTTTTTTCTTAACCTTTCCACATTATCAATATAATCTCTAATATAGGCTTTAATCAGTTTAATGGAATGAACTGTTTACGTTCATTTCTTGGAAAAAAAAAAAAAAAAAAAAAAAACAAGAAGCATGAAAGACTACTGTACACTACTGTTCAAAGGTTTGGGGTTGGCAAGATTTATCTTATGCTAACCTAGGTTGCATTTACTTGATTCAAAATACAATACAAAGCATGTGAAATATTACTGGTATTGGTAATAGTACAGTGGTAATGTAATGTGTTAATAAAAATTACATTTTAAAATGCAATTTATTCCTGTGATGACAAAGCTGATTTTTTTTTTTTTTTTTTTTTTTTTTTAGCAGCCATTACCCCAGTTTATTCAGATTCCATCCTAATATGCTGATTTGGATCTCAAGAAACATTCCTTATCATTTTAAATATTAAAAATAATAATAATAATATTGTTTTGGCCAATATATATATATATATATATATATATATATATATATATATATATATTTTTTTTTTTTTTTTCAGGATTATTGTTATTTAAAAGAACAGCACATATTTGAAATATAAATATTTCTAATACCGTAAATGTATTTAATGCCATCTTTGTTGAAATTATTAATTTAGTTTATTAGAAAGAGCTCCTTAAGGCCAACATGTCCAAAAGTACTGCTGATAGTTAAAGAAACACCCCAATGTGACAGTTACACCACCACTGCGGTGACGTTCTGCAGACACAGGATGTACAAAACAGGCCAAACACTGCAGGCCAGAGGACTAGACTGAGCTGGAGTGAGTCAGTGTTCACACAGGATCCAAATGTGTCTCCATGGAGATGCACGAGTTCAGGGGAACATTTGTGTGCCAATGCAGCAGCTGGAGGAGAGACTCGCAGCAGTCAGAACTGCCATGTGTGGACAGCGTCAGAAAGACCAGCGGCCCTCTGGATCTTCACTTTCTGGACCCTTAACGACAGCTAATAGGTGATTGGCTTGAAAATGCACAGCTCATCACATGCTGCCATCTGAACAGAACACAAACATGAGGGAAAGACAGAAAGTCCGGACAGTTTAAATTGAAGGAAGCAGTGAGTCTGGCAGGCTGGGCTTAATAATGTGATGGTAGAAAGGTCGAGATTTTGTAAAACTGGCGATATTCCTGTGACAACAATTACACTGCAAAAGAAAAAAAAAAAAAACTGTAGGATTTAATTTGAAACCATTTTTACAAAGAAATTGTTAATAACTAATAAATCATTACAATTAGTATTTTCTCATCAAATTAATTCCATTATTATTTTGTGATATTTGGAACTTGAAATGCATAATTTGTTAATGTAGCTGTATATATTTAATATAAATGTTACACTGCCCAACCTGGCAGTGACCTCATCAACAAAAAGCTGGATGTGCAGTTTTGCGATTTCAGTGAAAATTTGATGACAGGAAACAATGTAGAGGCCAGATTCAAACTCAAATTTCCCACATGGGCACCGCAGCTCTAAGTGGAGCTCAAGGTAGAGGCTGTGTCAAAAACTTCAAAAGTCTTCCATCTCTCATTGCGACGCAGACTCAAAACGAGTCACGAGTCACGTCGCCATCAAAAAGCAGAGCAATTATTGACTTTGATTTCCCTGTGAGAGAAAGCCAAGTGTCTAATTACAAATTCTAAAAAGGAGGAACGTAAATATTCATTAAAGTGCTCTTCTTGTCACCATTTGAGAGAGGGGGAGAGAGGCTTTCGCTCTGACTCTGTAACTTTCCAAAGCACCTGAAGTAAGAGGCATCCAGACCATTTCAGCCTTCATCAGTAAAATGTACACTTATTAAATGTGGCCTACTGAGGAGTTTACGTGAATGAGAAAGATTTGCATATTGCATAACACTCATTATCTGGGACCTGTGAAGCCAGTCCAGTGAACAAAATTAAGCCCTACTGGTATGGGGCAAGTTTTCTCTGAGGGTGTTTGATTGACATCCTTTGTGATTTTAAACCCATCTGATATGAACCTGTCTGTGTTCTTCCCACACAACCAACAAATTACAGACCAAATCACCCAGGGTTTATTTATCTATTTATTTATTTATTTATTGACTTACTCATGCATCCTCTGATAAATCTAATACTGGCTGGATAGGAATGTCCATGATCCTGGTAAATTATATACTTTTTACAATACTTCCCCTCATTTATTTTGACCTTTGTCGAATACCTTAAGCCACGTATTTTGTTACTCTGCCTGGCTCACATTCATTATGAATTTTAACCTTTTTGCCAACGTTTGCCTGGATACAATAACAGTTAGTTGTGCTACTGGCATCCCATTTAAAAAGGAAATGTATTCAATGAGTAGAGAAACTGCACAGAATGTCAACTATAGTGGATGCATCAAGTGTATGGAAGCACATGGGTAGCGATATTCAATTTGCAATGTAATATGCAAAATGACAATGCAATATGTAAAATGGCAATGCATTTCTGTATTTACATTTTCCAATACATTTGTGCAACGTTTGGTGCAAAATGAAAATGAAAATTAAATTACATAATTTTCATTTGCCATTTCATACACCAGTTTTAATATGTAAAATGAATACTAATTTTAACGCTTTATAAGTTGCAAAATTAAAATGAAAATGTATTACAGAAATTATTAGATATGTATAACATGTTCAAGCAAAAACTGTGGCAAAATTATCATTCAAATGCTATTTTTCTTAAATGCATTAACACTCACAGTCAAGACACTTACGATTGCATTTTCATTCAGTGTCCCGCAATGAATGTAGCAAAATTCAATGTGCACATTGAAAATGCATTCTGAGCCGATCACGTGTCCGCCCCTTCAGAAAAATAGCATTTAAATGATAATTTTGCCACAGTTTTTGCTTGAACATGTTATACATATCTAATCATTTCTGTAATACATTTTCATTTTAATTTTGCAACTTATAAAGCGTTAAAATTAGTTTTCATTTTACATATTAAAACTGGTGTATGAAATGGCAAATGAAAATTATGTAATTTAATTTTCATTTTCATTTTGCACCAAACATTGCACAAATGTATTGGAAAATGAAAATGTAAATACAGAAATGCATTGTCATTTTACATATTGCATTGTCATTTTGCATATTACATTCCAAATTGAATATCGCTACCCATGTGCTTCCATACAAGTGTGACTATGTATTACTTTTCAAAAGTTTAGATCATTAATTCCTTTATTTTATTCATTTATTTATTTATTTTTAAGAATTCTATTAGCTCATCAAGTCTGCATTTATTTGATCAAAAGTACAGTAAAAAGGGTTTTGTAAAATATAATTACAATGCCAAAACAAACAAATGAAAAAAAAAAAAATGCAGTGTATATTGTCACAAAAAATAAATAAATAATAAATAAATAAATAAATAAATCAAGTACTAATTTCACAATATTTAAATTAATTAATTACGTTTCTAGAATAATTTAGGTAAATATAAGGTAAATACAGCCTAATACAATTATTATTGTTTTTTTTTTTATATTTGATCAAATAGACTTCCTGAAGAAATAAAATTAAATTCCAATCACACTGCTGTATTAAATCATAGCTCTTTTGCTTGTGTGATATTGCTTTATTGTAACCCAAACACCAATTATAAAACTAATCCCATCAAAACAATGCTTTGGATATGAGATTTACTCTTTTATTTTTGAAGGCAGGCATCGTAATCAAAATGTGTTTGTAAGTCTCTGCTATGACGGGTTTCATAGCTCTTAACTAATATCAGAAAAGCATGTCACATTTTCGAACAGTCTCTTCAAAGACGCCCACTGCATGTAAAACAAGCGATCTGAGCGCTCTAGTTTTTTCTTCCCCTTTGTCTCAAGCACACGTTCACAAAGCAGCATCGTGACAAGCATCTCTCCCTCCCGCTTGTTTCCACTCATGTCTTGTGAGTCAGTGTTGCCTTTAAAGGTTGACTGACATGCGTGTGCTCAACGTCACATGAAAAGACAGTGGCAGTGAGTGCAAGCCAAACAAACCTCTGAGATGGAGAAAATGATGCACTGTGTGTGTTGGAAGGGTTCTAAGGGCATGAGAAGTATCCACCCAACCTGAGCTGTGTGTGAGTGCATTGGGCTCGCAATAAAGCCATGCTGGTAACCATGACAACAAGTGAGATGATGACAAGAAAAAGTGTCACATGCTAAGACTGTATGTGGGAAGTTTAGAGTGAGAGAGAGACTGTGTGTGTGTATGTGTGTGTGTGTTTACCTAGCGGGTTGCTGGCCACGGAATAGGAGGGGGTGTTAGCTTAGCAGTAATTAAAGTTGCTGGCTAGCCCGAGATATGTTGCCTCCCACAACAAACCATCAAAACACCCATATGCCCATAAATAATGTCAACATATGTAAGTATAAAAGGATTTAAGCTTATTAGAGTGCTGCATTGTTTGTTCACCTTGCACCATAAACAAGCACATAAAAGGCAGTGCCATATTATCCAATCATGTATGTTGTACTACCTTAAAGAACAACAAGGGATTTCAAAGATTCCAGGTTTTTGGCGACAGAAAACCTGACTCACTTCAAAACAAAGTTATTTTGCAAGACTGTTGCAAAGCACATTCTTTGGCACACTCAAAGCACACTAACACACTATGCATGTAAATAATAATAATAATAATAACAATAATAATAAAAGTTTCTAGGTACATTCTACCATATCTATACATATACACCAAGAGTCTGTATATTGCAAATAATTATGATTATGTTTTTTATTCCCTTAACATTCCTCTTGTGGCCAGTACATAATAGAGGGGGGGGGGGGGAAGAAATGTATTTCGTGTTAAACAGGTTGTTTTTGAAAGTCGATGCTTGAAATATGCTAAAGCTTTTTATTCATCTAAAATTCATTGTATATAGACCAGCTTTAAAAGACACTTTTTTAAATATTTAATTGAAGAGTAAATTGCTTATTTTTTTCCTAGCAGCATGTTAGTTATGTAGGGAAAATATATTGTAATTTTAACTTAATAATAAAAGAAACTTCATAATAATAATAGGCTAAATAAAAGTAAGAATGTAACAGGCCTACGTTAAGCATTAATTTGTGTAGCGGATATGACCCGAACCAGACAAATTAACACTGTAAATGATTTCGGTTGTTTACACAGTATTATACTGTTGATCTCAACACTTTCTTGCTGTATAAGCTGTGTACAGTGTGTTACTGTAGATTTGGTTGTTTTCACAGTATTATACTGTATTCTTAACAGTTGAGTACTGTGTACACGGTTGACAGTATGTTACTGTAGAATTGCAATGCATTCTGGGAAATTATCAATTACTGTAAATCAAAATACAGCAGTGCAAACTGACCGCGAAAAAAACCACACAGAATTTCACAGGTAAAACTGATATTCCTACATAAAAAAACATTCAGGACTGGGTGCTATGCATTAACACTTAATTTCTATCAGTGGGGGTTGCAAGAGAACGCATTTGAAAGAGTTTTTCCTGTAATGTCGGAAACATCGTGTCTTCTCTGCGACCTGGAAACGTGCTTCATCTGGTGAGTAATACATATTAATATTTTCATACATACAGACATTCTAGCTAATTCTAGCTAATATATTTAATGTTAGTTTAGAATAGCTGACCTTTATTTCGATATTCTATTCAAGGTTTATACCAGTGGTTTATACTCAACATTTTACTAGTGTATGTGTACAGTACTCTTTCAATGTAGTCTGCGACATGTTACTGTAAATTTAAATACAGTAATATGAAATGACCGCGAAAAACTACCACAAACCATTTTGTGAAGAACTCTTTCAGTTCTCTGAGCAACTTTGAGGGCGCCTTCGCCTCGCGACGCTGTCTGTAAAGTTCGCCGTTAATCTCTTGTAAGTGAAAAATCTTTATTTTTTTATGCAAACCTAAATGTCAGTAATAGCATTAATGTTAGTTTAGAAGAAGTTCCCGCGGCGTTGATGTTAACAGGGGTAACGTTAGTGAACATCGGTCCTGAGAGCCGCAGCCCTGAAGAGTTTTTCTTCAGCCCTAATCAAACACACCTGAACAAGATAATCAAGGTCTGAAGGGTTACTAGAAAGCTACAGACAGGCGAGTTTTAATTAGGATTGGATCTGAACTCTGCTCTGTTCTATATCATAATCTTCGGAACACATATTACGTTATTTTTGATTCAATCCGATGGCTCAGTGAGGGCTCTATAGGCAATGTCATTGAACTTCTCAAGAGCCATAAAGGTATTAAAAACATATTTAAAACAGTTCATGTGAGTTCAGTGGTTCAATCTTAATATTATAGAGCGACGATAAATCTTTTTGTGCGCCTAAAAAATACAGTAACGACTTTTCAACAATATTTAGTGACGGGCGATTTCAAAACACTGCTTCAAATCTTTTGTTTCGAATCAGTGATTTGAATCGCGTGTCAAAATGCCAAACTGCTGAAATCACGTGACCTTGGCCATCCGAATCACTGATTTGAAACAAAAGATTCAAGTTCAATGTTCAATGACGTTTTGTCTATAGAGGCCTCACTGAGCCATCGGATTTAATCAAAAATATCTTAATCTGTGTTCCAAGGATGAACGAAGGTCTTACAGGTGTAGAACGACATGAGGGTGAGTAATAATCCTTTAACACCAGGCGAGAGGGATGTTATTAGGTTCATGAGACTCCATCTTGAAAAAAAAGATCAGACGACTAGGGTCCAACAAATTTCACTTCATTCACACACTTTTGCTACAAATTCATTTCCACTAACACCAACGGGCTTTTGCATAAATGAATGTTTAAAGCTTATCCCTTATTGTGACATGACTTATTAGAGATGATGCTACATATTGTGATCACAAATCTTTTTATTTTTTTGTGTTTACAGGTTTCTTGATTTTAATTACTAATTATAAATTAATTAGTCATGTTTAAAAACAGATTTTTATTGTTGCATTATGTCACAGTTATTTAAATTTTTAATTATAAATTGTTCTTTAGTCTTGTTTTTAAAACATATTTTAATGTTGTATTACATGCTATTATTATTATTATTACTAATGTATTGTTCTGTTTTTTTATTATAAATTGTTAGTTAGTCTTGTTTTTAAAAAACATTTTATTGTTGTATTATATACTATTGTTACTAATGTATTGTTCTGTGAATTTAATGATTTATCATAAATTATTAGTCTTAATTTGTTAGTTAGATTTTTGTCATTATTTTTTTTACTAATGTATTGTTTAAAATTTTTAAATAAACTGTTTTGTGCAAATAAAGCTTCAATTGTTCTTTTTCCTATTTCCCATCAGCAGTTGAAATAGCAGTTTTAAAAAAAAAATTCTACAAATTCTAAACGTTATACAGTAGCACTATAAAAAAAATTAAAATAACATTTCATAACTGTATAATACTATACATATAATACAGCTTTTAACCTCTGGTCTCCACAGAAATCTTTGTCAAGAGAATGGCACAGAAACTGTCTTTTCTACATATATATGGACCAAAATGAACTCAAAAAGACTTATAAATGAATATCAATCCATCGCTTCACTCCATATTCCTTTATATGTAACCCACACATTTGACTATCATGTTATAATCACTTATTGTGTATGTCTTTTAATAACTATTGGATAGCTTAAGGATACATATTCATGTCTAGTATGTATGTGTTTGAATCTGTTAGCTTGAAACAGTCCTGACCATCAGTTATTTGTCAAATGTATCATATTCTTGTTATAGGAATCATGTCCAAAATTATACCCTGCAAGAGGGGAAAAATTAGGACCATGTGCTTGATAAGATAACATATGATTTATGATACCCCGAGCCAAGACAATATCTGATTGGTCAAGACAACATTTGAGGTGTGGCCAACAGGCCAGTTTAAATACTCAGGACACCATAAAATCTTGCTTTTAGCTTTTTGCTTGCGTTTAGCTTTTGCTATCAGTCATGTCTGCTTTTAGCTTTTAGCTTCTAGCTTTGCTTCTGCTATTATTCATGTATGCTTTTAGTTTGCTTTTAGCTTTTAGCTTGTAGCTTTGCTTCCTAGCTTTAGCTTTTAGCCATGCTTTTAGTCATCACTTTGAGCGCGGTTCCAGCGTGCTTCGCCTGCATGCCTGCTGCTTCTTAGCCACGATGAGAAGAAACACCACCTAGTCTCGTCAAACTTATTTGCTTTTCCGTTTGAGAGTTTTGTGTTCTGAGTTAAGTTTTGTAACGTCGAGTTCAACTTCAACTAGCCACACAACTCTGCATCTTCAGCCAACGCCCAACCACGGGCTTCCCAAGACGTCACTTAATCTTAACGACTACTGAACTTCCAGCCAATCAGTTTCAACGACAATAAAGGGACACCTTTACACAGGCAATGTACCTTCAGACATTTGTACTGGTGTATCTAATATAATTTTAACCTGATTGAGGAACTCAATGCGAGGGTTAATTAAGTGATTGATGGTTGTTCATGTCTATGCAATTTAACGTATTGCTGTAAACTTGGGATTCCATATTTCCATTCTCTTCAACTCATCTTTCCCTAACTTTCGATCTTCCTGCAACTTGTGTGAATGTGTGAGTTCATGTGTTAGATTAGTTTATATGTCTTAGATTTATCTAATAAAGCCTTATTCATATTGAAAAGAGAAGTATCTTGTGTTTTGTGCTTACAAGTTAATGTCTTAAACTGCCGATCTTGTTACTGTGCTAATTGATAGTGTTTTCACTATACTTTGGATATTAATATCCAGCGCAGATTTGATGTTAAACGGCTCGTTCAGTGAATCGCAGGGCGTCTCAGTGATCAGCCGTGAAACAGTGATTCTGTTCAAATTCCCTTTAAAATCTTAAATGATTCCCTTTGAGCTAAATAGACCTGTTTCCCTTACATTTGTAAATGCCAAATACTCTTAACATTGCCAGTAATTGATGTTTTTGGTAATATTTCTGGCTATCACCGATAAGTTACACATTTTTTCATGCACCTCAGCAAGGGGAGGTTATCAGGGGGCTGACATCATGTTGCCTGTCACGTCATTTGGGCTTCATTGTTGAACGCAGTGGCTCCGAGAACATTATTTTTCACACACTTTAAGTTCGTTTGTTTTTCATATGTAATAGGATTAGTCTAACATATCATTCGGTTTGTAATGCACACCGGACCAAATGTCTCGTACTGAACGGTTTAATAGGAATACATGTATCATAACACCCTTAATAAAAATGTCTTAAGTGTTAATGTGCTTAAGTGTTAAAAGAACTGTATAAATGAATGAATGACTGAATGAACGAACAAACAAACAAACAAAGAAACGGATGAATGAATACATACTGAAAAAAAAAACTCAAGCTCACTCTAGACAACTAAACAGTGAGCAATCAAATAAGAATAATATACTAATTATAAGCAATAGGACAACAACACTGCAGTAGAAAAAATAAATAAGAAATACTACATACATTGTATAAAGTATTCAAATGTATAAAAATATTTTTCACTGTCTAAATTAAATATACATTTCTTATTAAAGTTACAAAAGTGATTTAGTCAAGAGCAGTAAGACATTTTCTCTCTATTGTTATACAATTAACATGGAGAGGGCAGACAGCAGTAATATTAGACTATATATTATAATTTTTTCTCAGCTGATTTCTTATTACTATGTTTACGAGGATACTTTTGGTTTTCTGACAAATACAAGTGTGTGTATCAAACAGTTAAGGCCTATAAAGCAGCAAAAATAATGTTCAATACCTCACTCTATGAACACCGTCTTTGCACGAATAAAGAGTATGCACTGACATCACTTTCCCCCCAGAACATGCCCCCTCAGCCGGATTGAGTAGCAAAAGCTGCAGCATGAATGGATTTAATAGGGAAGCTGCAGAAATCAGAAATGTGAGTAAAAAACAAATAATAATCAGGTTAAAATAAAGGTTGCTGGAGTCTATATAGTGTTCCTTACAACTTACCAAATATCCAGTGGTCCATGGATATTGATACGCAGCCAGAAATTGTGTTTCCTGACAGTTATATTTAAATGTGCCTGATTTTAATGGCAGGGGAATACATGAATCAAATTTGACTGTGAATGTATTTTGTACATACAAAATAGGTTCGTCTAAATATAGGTGACCACTTATATGCTATATATATATATATATATATATATATATATATATGTGTGTGTGTGTGTGTGTGTGTGTGTAAAAAATAAGGTACGAGAGGTAATGCTGTATCGTGAATAAATCACAGTCAAAGGCGGAATGCCTGCAACCCCAAAATATACAAACTGAAATGTTTCTTTTTTGAAGCAAGTTCGTTAAATGCTGTCCTTCTGCTAAAAAATGGTTCCTGACAGCAACAGTAAATGGCAAGAGAATATTCCGAACATGCCTCTTATCTAACGGAGCTAAAATATAAACAGAGAATAGCAGAGAATAGCTTATCATCCGCTGAATCATATATCTTTTAACACCATATATAATATTTTCTCACACACATACATCTGCTTATCGTCATTACAGTGTAAACTGGCGGACGTATGGACATACATGGTGCGTTCAAGCAGTGTTGCCAACTTCTTTCAATGGAAAGTAGCTAAAACCAGTTTTGAGAAGTCGCTAAATGTCGCTAGATGATGTCATACGCTTATGACATTAGCATAACCGTGACGTCATCACATCGTATTGCTTTTTAATTTTATGTTTCTCTGTGTTCACAAATGGTATTTTAATTTAGCCAAATTCTCAATATAACTGTTTTAATTCATATATATTTACTGTTTCTGTTGTCAGGCAACAGTTTAAATATGAAATAATGACTGAAAGACGGCCCAGTCTACATATTGACCAGTTCTCCCTTCCAAGATGTTAATCTGCACAAAAATCCTAATTTGTAATTGAGCCGTTGTCACCAAAGACAATTCCTGAGCTGTAATTTCGGCATGCAAAATTAGAAAAGCAACATAATATCTGTTTTAACTGAAAGCGCGGCTCCTCTCAGCCTCTCGCTGAACAGAGCAGACACAGAGAAAGAGTTGTGTGTGCACTGGGAAAGCAAGATCTTGCGCTCGTGTGGCAGTAACAGTGAGTCATAGCGATGGTTTGTTCAAGAAGTCGCTAGATTTTTTCCTTCTCGCTGTTTTGGAAAAAAGTCGTTGGGGTGTCTGAAAAGTCACTAAATCTAGCAACAAAGTCGCTAAGTTGGCAACACTGCATTCAAGTCATGTTGGATACATCGTATTTACGAGTTAAACACACATGAATGCAACCACAAAATCGTAATTACGAGAGGGCATGTCAATGAGAAACATGACAGAATCAATGGATCGATGGATGCAACGTCTGTTGTTGACGGTAATTTTTTAGTTGAAATTGATAGACAGGATTGCAATATAACAATTAATACTTTTTTTATGCGATACAGATTAAAGTGGCTTCATAAATAATATATAAAAATAAATATATAAATATGCGCACCCGACGTCGTAATTACAACTTGTCAAATCATAAGTACGAACTTCTCAAGAAGACTTGAACGCAGCAACAGAATCATACCTGAAACAGAAAACTAATAAATGCTGTAATATTCAATCCTCACTTCAGAAACTTTGGACGCACACACATGAGCTGAATTATTGAGCTGAGAAGCATTATTAGGCGGGAAGGGGCGGGGTCTCAAAATTAAAGATGAAAGATGCACAATAACACCAGCAGTGGTCACTCATACTTTATTTAATGAATAACAAACATTTAATTTTGCCATAATACATAATATACGGAACAGTTTTAATGCTATATTATTGATAGTTTATTTTGCTAAGGGTGGTTGCTAAGGGTGTTGCTCAGTGATACACAGAACCAAATCGAGGAATATAACTAACCGTGTTTTTATATTTATATATATATATATATATATATATATATATATATATATATATATATATACTCACTCCACCTGACGGTGACGTCACATGCATATCCTATATAGCAAAAAAAAAAATTCTCTTTTCCTGCTGATTGTTTCAATAGCTTAAAATCACTTGTTTTTAAAGCACAATGCTTAAAAACATGTGCAAACAATACATTTGTGTGACCACATAGCAGTGAAATTTCAAATGAGCATACTATACCTATGTTTAAATTCAGAATTAGAAAACGTCGTTTTCCAATAAAGTAGTAGCATGGCCAAATTTAATTACATTTACTTGTGACTTCACAGATTTAATTAACATTTGCGTAATTATATATCATTAAAACCCCATCAGGTTTCTAGGTTTCTAACAGGTGAGGAGAGGTTTCAGACAGAGAGCAAACAGTGATGGGGTAGCCAGCAATGAAAGAATAAGGTACAGCACAGTTAAGAAAAAGCACTAGAGCAATTTTTTTTTTTTTAATGAGAGGGTGTGGGCAGAGCTTGAAGTAGGCACAAATCTATTGAAACTGCTTTGTATGCATGGTTAAGAAGAGTGTCTGTGTCTAAGAGCTGTAAACAAAACACCACTAATCTAGGATCACGCTGCTTCTTTGTCTACTCCGGTCTTCTGCTGGAGAACCCCGTCTAGCCACCCTCAAACAGTCACTGATGCAGCAGGTACCCAGAACCCTCAGCATGGCCCTGCATCGCATAATATCCATCATCATAATACAGCCTGCTGCTGGGTTGGAAAATAATAGATGAACTAAACACACACTTCTATCATTCTACTTAAACTTCCTTTAATTCAGTTCCAGCTAGAGAGCCAAATTGGGCTATCCACTTGAGAAATATGATGATTCTGACGGACACAAACACGTGTTGATATATACATGCAGTCCCAGCGGGCACTCAGGCACAGCTCTATGTGACACATTCTCCCACCAGGCAAATATCCGAGACTGTAAAGATGAAGTTTTATTGATTTTCTCATTTGGGAGACTTGGAGGTGGTTATCGGAGCACATACAGTGCTGCACATCCTCCTGGGATCTGGCTAAATTCTCTACCACACACATACACGAGTGCTTTACACCACTTGAGGGAGGTGATGTCTGTGTCGATGGAGTCCAGTCATGCTCTTGTAAAAGGTGACGTTTGAGTTGGTTCACTGCGAGCGGAAGTTGATTTAAGTGTGCGGTTACAGGTCTGCATTTCATTGGCACAGGACAGCTCTGTTTCTACCACCAGCTGCAGTTTCAAGAGGGTATTTCTTAGTGTACAACACTGATTAGAGGTTATTGAAAACCACATTGCTCAGTATTCCAACTACAGGTTTTTACTCCAAAAGTCCCCTTTATTCTGCTTTTCTCAGACACACCTCTCCTCTAACCTAACATCTATCCTGTCCAACCTGTCTGTCTGTCCCAGGGGTTTCAAAATGGGGTCCAGGGACTCCCAGGGGACTGCAAATGGGTGATTGGGAGTTCATGGAATATTTAAAAGAAAACTAGCAATGTTTTATATAGATATTAACAAGCAACAAATTCATTACTACAATGAATGAAAGAATGAATAAATGAAATAAAAATGGCTTGAGTTAATGTGCTTCAGTGTTAAATAACTGCATGAATTAATGCATGATTTAACAAACAAATGAATACACAAAAAACAAGCTCACTCTAGACAACTAATCAGTCAGCAATTAAATAAGAATAAGAAACTAATTATAAGTAATTGGATAAAGACATTATAGTAGAACAAATAAATATGAAATGCTACATACATTTTATAAAGTAAGCAAATACATAAAAACACTGCATATTCTTCACTGTGTAAATATATATTAAAGTTACAAAAGTGGTTTAGTCAAGAGCAGTGAGATTTTCTCTCTATTGATATGTGATCAACATGAATGACTAATATACTGTTAGGGTTTTTTTTTTTTTCTCTCTCTCAGAATCTTCAGAATACACGACCAGGGCCAGTGGAGTTTTTTTATTTTATTTTTTTTCTCAGAATCTTCAGAATACACGACCAGGGCCAGTGAAGTTTCTACATAATGTCTCCATTGAATGGCACCATGAACCAAAAATCCCCTGGAGCAAAATGAGGTTAAGTGCATTGGGCAAAGGAACAACGGCAATGGACCATGACTCACTTCTGGTTGGCAACAATCATATCATAACCCAATATACAACACATTCTTGTCTTTTCTCCTTTTCACTGGCTATACAAAATGGGATCAGCTGTAATGGTGAAAGCTCCAGCTGACGGTAAGCTCCATGGTTCCCTCTCTCTCTCCCTCAGTCAGGCCTGACCCTTCATTGTCATCCCTCCACATTATCTCAGTAGAGGGCCAATTAGGCATTAACCACATTATACACCCAGGGACGCCTCTTTAGCCACCGCTGGGCTCAATAACACATTACCAGAGAGACTTTTAATAGAAGATGCTGTTAATTGTCAGGCGACATGAAAACCTGCCCACTAGCATGAACTTGTGTGACAAGCCCTAGTGACATTGTCATTTAAAGACAAGGGGTGAAACAATATTGACAACGGCAGACAGAGACTAGAAAAAAAAAAAGATTAATTGTGTGATTCAACGACTGATTCATGAGCAGGATTTATAGCGGTTGGCTAGAAGATAACAACTGACTTGTACTAACAAATTGCTTTGTGATAGGAATGACAGACGAAATAGCTGGTTTGAACATTGAGCTTATCTCATAAGACCACTGTACATATCAAAGTCCACATATTATCCATTTACGATGTAGTTCTTTTTTGCATGTTTAATAGTGACTGCCTAATATTCATTGTCACTAATGGGAGTTAGATCAAAGAGGTGCTAGTCAACATCAGGAATCAGGATAAGCAGTATTACTGTTTCAGTGGCTCAACATGCTTTTTACAGTACATTGAGGATATTCTAGAAGCACTGAGATGGGATTAAGTTAAATTGCTTAAAGCCAAAAAAACAGGCCCAGGCTGGTGGAAGATCTTATGCCAAAACAAACAATCCTCAAATCCGGAAAAATCTGATAACATTACAAAACAACATATTAAATAAATCACACATATCTCAATCTATTCCAAAAGTCGGGAGCTTCATAGTTATGCATGATTAAAGAGTACTATTTTTTCCACATTGTATGGATCAGGTCATAATTTATCATGAATTGATTCAAACCTGAATCTAAACCTTAAAATTGACTACAGCAAAGCTCCATCATAATGATTTACTCTATATTTTATAATGCCTTATTTTGCAACACTGAAGTAAGCTATTTTCTTTGGATGTATGAAATTTTGATTTATAAGCTGCAATTAGTAAATAACTGCTGGTAAAACTTATTAATTTAAACTAATCAGATACATTCTCTTATATTATATAATGAATTCAATCAACACACATACATCATGACTATAGGTAGCAACACACACACATGAAGTGTGGCTTGGCTGAACTAGCACTACAAATTTTAATCACACCAAAGTACCTTGGTCAGGAGGCCTCAGCTGTGGTTCACAGAAAGAAACTCTCTGTGGAAATGGAGTTGCTTAGAGAGCCAAATCAATAACCCTTTAGCCTAAGGGTAGGAACAAGCTAGGGAATGAGGCTGAACAGCAAAGGCTCCTGGATCTTTACAATTATGATACTTATTTTTAAAAGTGCTACCTTAGGAAAATTACTTTCAGACTATTCGGTTTTTAAAGGCTAACATACTGTAAAAAATATTAGTGATTACATTCATATTATCCAAGCAATCTGTACAGTCAACACATAATTTTAGTTTCTCATGACTCTTATTGTGTTTCTTATCAAATAAAGGCATGGTTAATGTACTACCATTATAGCTGCCTTTTCACCATCTCCGACGTTCATATACAATTGTTGCCTTTCACCTCTACACTCCACACAGCTCCCTTATTACTTTACATTGAAAATGAATGACTTCTAGTCTGTCACTAGTTGTTTGTTAGAGATAGCAGAAAGGCGGCTTAAGGCTGTATTTATTTGATCAAAAACATATCAGTTGACAAAGGATAAAATTTACCACCACTCACACTTGAATATGCATCTGAGCCACACAAGCTTATACTCAGATGAGGGAGACTGAAATTATACAGTCCTCCTGTTGACAGGAGAAAAAAAAAGGTGAAGTGATATGAATACGATATTATGAAAAAAATATTAAAATGTATAATGTATTTACACAACATTTGTTAAAAACTATTTGCAATTATATGAAATGATCAATTATGATTAAATGAATGCAACTTGCAAGTGGTGAGGAATTTGTATAATTTTATTAATGGCAACGGCTCAGTTTCTTCCCAAATCTGCTTCATTTCCATCTTTGAGTGTATATTCTGCACAGGTCTAGTGAAAATGTCTTCAGCTAAGAACAAAGTAGGTGAAAGGCACAGATGGAAAGAGAGAGGTGTGAATATTCCCCATGATGTTTTGTTCTGACAACTCAAAGTATCCCACTTGCATTAATGAGGGCCTACAATCCAAAACCAGCACAATGGCAAAATGAGCAGTGAGGAGGGTCACTCAGGTACAGGAGTACAGGAGGGTACTCACTGTTTCCACAAAGACCTCCACGTTACTTTGATGACTCACAGTGTCCAAATGGCCCACTGAGAGATGTGACTCCTTCATACTCATCTGAGAGTAGACCTGTGGAGTCAGGTCCTTGGGGAAATGGGTGACTTTTATTTTTTGCACCAGTAGTCTATTATCCAAGATGTTAGAGAGAGAGAGAGAGAGAGAGAGAGAGAGAGAGAGAGAGAGAGATAGAGAGAGAGAGAGAGAGAGAGAGAGAGAGAGAAGACCAGACATTTCAAGGCAATGCTTCCAGTGGTCAGGAATAGTAGTAACTTTGTGCAGGTCTGCATGCAAATCTCTGCAGCATGACTGAGGCGGGTAGGTAGACCTCACTGACAGCACTGCTAATCCACAGCAGAGCCATTGATTGAACACTTCCCTAAATACTGTGCTCCGCCTGGCAAGTGTGGCCATTTTAAGTCTCATCAGGATTGGGCAAAGCTGGTATACATTATAATTGCAGGAGCACTACAGTGGACTTCAGTGTTACCAAAAAAGTAATTTGTTCAACATTGAAACATGCAGTATTATATCCCAACATCAATACAATTTTGACAATAACACAGCTTCACTGTAACAAATTTCTGTAGTTTTCACAGCATTATTACTGTAAAACGGGCAAATGCTTACTGTAAAACCTGTATACAGCATGTTACTGTAGATCTGCAAAGCATCATGGTCAATTTTCAATGGCGGGAAAAATATCAAATATTTTTTCTGTGAATCACAATACAGCAATTTAGAGGATTTTTTTTTTCAGCCATGGAAAGCTGAAAAGCTAGATTCCACACTTTCATTGGTATTTTAACTTCAGAAAGGTAACTTTGCTGATTTATTTCCACAGTTTACTCTAGTCAAGTTAACTATTTGTTCAACTAATTCATTATTTATTATGATTTGTTCAAGAGTGCGCTGAGAGAGAGAGGGGTATTTGTGTGCATTTTATTACCAAAAAAAAAGTTGTGCATAATTTTGATCGATTTTCTAATCTGGCAACATTCGATAACGTCATCAGTTTAGAGAAGGATAGCATTGTTGAATAAAAATTAAATTGGAATTGTGTATGTGATGTGTCTGTTGGTGCACTAGCCGGATTTTTCTCTAGCCAGCTAACGTCAACTGTCACCGCCGACACCGCGTGCGTGCGCGGGAAGCAGTGAAGCCAAGCCAGTCGACTCCAGAGCCCAGACTCGACAGAAAACGCAGTTAGAGGTAAGCCTTTAGACATTTTTCATAGGTTCATCATTTTTCTGAACTTCATCGCAAGTCAAACCGCAGAAACGTGATTGTTGATAGTCTAATTTGAAGTGCCATTCCCGACATGTGGGATCATATATTGTATAAAGTTTTGTCTTCTCTGGCAACATTAACGTACATTCACAACGTCTTCAGTTTGATTAAAGAGTAACGTTTAGCATTGTTGAATAACATTAATTTGAAGTTGTGTATTTGATGTATGTGCTGACGCGGTAGCCGTTTGAATAATCTCACTCGTTTTTTTTTTTTTGCTTGCCAACGTTGGCGCCTGAAGAATCAGACATTTAAGCGGGCCGATTCGAAAGTTTTATTCATTCGAGAGTTTTATTCATGATACGTGGAAGCATAATAATATACTCGCACTGTATTAAGATTTTTCGAGATCTTACTCGTATTTTTATTTACTATTTGTTTCATTTCTTGCAGCAAAGAGGCCTTAACAATCAATCCAGGTACATAAATTACATGAACTAGCATGTATACAATGTTTTTCAAATGCAAACAATGTTGTTTCTCTTCAGACACAATCCCTAGAAAGTGCACATAAAACGTGCAAACATTAAGACATTTTGTGCGTTGCAAACACATATGTACCGATATTACTCAAAACCTAAACCAGCTAACGTTAGATCTCAAAAGTGTGTATTGCCACACACTTTCTCTTATGAATATTGTACTTGTGATTTCTAAAAGTGTTTTTCTGTATATTTTGTGTTACAGGAAACTTCCACCCAAGCAGACATTGAGGCCCAGATTTTCCTGCCAAGCACTCTTAAGACTCATCATGCTCGGTAAGATCCCAGCACTACACATACACAATAGATCCCAATTTTAAGTATATATGTATATTAAGTGTTAACTATATTTGTATCGATTCACTGTGTGTGAACAAGGTTTTACGTCATTTTGCACCAAAAATCTCTTGTTGTCACTGATCCAATAGAAAAAATGAGGTCAATGCATGTATAAAGGCAAAATGCTTTCAAAACTTCATTTTAAAAGGTCACACTTACTCATCATGTATAATCCATGTCTCCAATATTCTGTTATATGATCAGGACTTTACAGACACCCAGATTTTTACTAAATGAAGTGCACAAATTCTGCACCGTGCATACATGTGCATACATGTGCAGGCTCACTACCTGGCTGTGCATTAGAGGATGTTATGAAAGTGAACTGTGTAGCAAAGTTTTTTTGCTAAACAGTAAACCATATCAGATTGAATGCTGTGCAATCTCAACTTATTTTTTTTAGGAGAGTCCATTCTGGGGGCAAATAGGTGGATCCTTTCCATCGAGGGCAGAGTTCTCCAACCAAATCCAACTGAGTGACCGTTCCGAATTCACTTCTGCTCTGGCTGTGATTTTTGCATCATACTATATATTTAACATGGAATATCCTGCGGAGGCAACCACTACATTAGAATTTATCCAGAGGTAAGCACTTATTTGTTGTTGATATATTTTTGACTAGGAATGGGAACAAATATTTGAGTACTCATTCTTTAACCACCTACCTGATTAGTAAAATACTTCTCAAAGTTTTTATTTGGTTTTATATGGACTGTTGTGTAATTTTTAAACATCAAACTTTTATTTTAACTCACCATGCAAATAAAGTACTTGGTTTTTAGAGTACTTGACTTCAGAGGTGGAAAGTAACGAATTACATTTACTCGCGTTACTGTAATTGAGTAGCTTTTTTGTGTACTAATACTTTTTAAAGTAATTTTTAAAATATGTAATTTTACTTTTACTTAAGTATATTTTGTTTAAAGTATTGTACTTCGCTACATTTTAAAACACATTAATTACTGAGTAAAAAAAAATAGAATAAATAAATAAATCGCTCCCTGGAAACTACGTCAGTAAATAATGGGCAGGAGGGCAAACTGGCGCTAAAATCACAAGAAAGATGCAGACGGTCAAAACAGGCGTTAGTGGTGCAGACACCGCTGAAAACGAAACCCCGTCATATTCTGAAGTTGAACTCGAAGGGAATGAAGTGAACCCCTGGCCATATGTATGCTCTATTATGCAGTGTAAGCTGTACTTGCCTAGGAAGACCAAACTAGCAGCTTATAAAATCTCGACAAGACATCAACCCTTCGCTAGCCTAGAAATCTAGACGCACCCTAGCGGCAGCAAAATGTATTTCGCAGCCTAGAGTACATCTTGATGTAAGTCTGGCTGGCCAGGCTAACCCTTCGCAAGAATGTAGAGCTAAGCTAAGTAATTGCATCGTTGCATTGGTGGTTAAAAATGAAGCTTTGCCATTTTAGCAAGAGGTTTTGCACAAATTAGCCAAAAAGACATTTCAAAATCTAAGTTTTGTCCCCCTCACTATTTCCCAATGTCAGATTTTGTTTTGCATTGCCTGTCTATCTCTGCCGATTTCAGAGTCTCCAAATTAATCCATTCTGAAACTTTTAAATGCATATTTAATTTTTTAAAAACAAAATTATAGGCTTAAGTGCAGGTTCCGAAAGTTGGTCGTTTTGTTGCTATGGTTACACACACACACACGGGCGCGTGCGCGCGCACCGTTGGCTGTGCGCTCAAACTCTGTCAGTTGTGCAGTTACCCAAAACCTCCTGAATGAAGTTAAAAACCATCATGTAAACTGGATGAAATAAAATCGACTAGCAAAGATACAGGAGGCTGCCTTATAAACGAGTGTGTGGAGGATATTGTCATCATTTCGCCGTAAGGTTTTGATGGCGTCCTTTATTTACAAGGAGGGCAACACTCCAGTCCAAAAAGTGGCGCTAATGCACATAAAACGGTTTATTTTATGTATGCTTCGGCAGCCGGTGTTTATTTCTTGTATGTAAATGTAACCAACTGTAACATAGTAGGAAAGAAAAACGTGGAAGTAAAATTACTGAAGTAAATACTGATCAGTGTGATAACATATTTTTGGTGGTTTTGTGTGCATTTTGGCGGTTTTTGAACAGTTTTTGGGCTGGAATACATCAGCTGGATCTGCCAAACAGATTTGGACGGTTGATTTTAACGTTACAACGTTAAACAGCAATATTATTCACAGACGCACTTTGTATTTGAGGTAGGAGTAGGCTAATTCAGCCGATGAAATGGCAGATTGCTGGTTTTCAGTTTGATCATTAGTTTTATTGTATTTTTAAAAACTGTCAAATTTAGCCCTTCTAAGAAGCAATTTTTTTAATTTTATGTTGTGTAAAACAGGCAAATGATAGCTAATTAGCTAATGTGAATTCAATGTGCCATTGATACGTGTCCATAAACTATGTAGAAGTAACATTAGTAACATTTTCACACAGAGATGAGTATCCTACAATACTTTAAGAGGAAGAGGACAGAGGAGAACGAACTTGTAAGTTGTATGGATAGCTACATGCAGTATATTCTAAAATTCACATAGTAAAAGTACTTTAGATCAGTAAAATTAGGCCAACGGCATGTCATCAGAGTTTGCATTGAAACCAGTTCTGTGTCCTCAAACATGTTACTTTCCTAGACAGGAGATGAAGAGACCACAGAACAGGGAGAGTTAGGTCCAAGTGAGAAACAGGTAATGGGAATATGACAGAATGCTAATTTTTGTAGAATAAAAGAATACATGGGAACTGTGTCCAACTAATTTAACTAGTTGTTGTTATGATTACCTATTTTCCGGACTATAAGTTAACACACATATACATATATATATATATATATATATATATATATATATATATATATATATATATATATATATATATATATATATATACACATACATATATATATATATATATATATATATATATGTATACTTTATATATATATATATATATATATATATATATATATATATATATATATATATATATATGTATACTTTATATATATATATATATATATATATATATATATATATATATATATATATATATATGTATACTTTATATTTATTTTCATCAATATTTAATAAATTAGAAAACAAATGTTCATTAGAAATGAGCATTTAATATATGTGTATATATATATATATATCCGGGGAATTTCCCCCGAACCCCCCCTGGCATTTACTGTCCCCCCCCAGGTTCAAAATCGCTCCTACGCCCCTGGCTATATATATCATCTGCGATAATATCATGTTTTTTGTTTTAATGATGTGCGCGTGCATTTATAGTGCGTTCTTTCACTGTGTGATTCAGTCTCCTAAAATGCATTTAGAATGATCACAAAATTGAAGATATAGGGGCAGAAAATTTAAATATTTATATAATTTCATATATTAAATCAAAATCACACAAAGAATGCCGTCTTTTCCTCCAAAAATCATCTTGAATATATACATACATATATATAACAGTTCAGTAAACAAGTTAATTAAGAGACTTGCGTTTTAGACACCATATTGCCTTTTTTAGCTCTATTTCTACAACAGAAAATAATTCCAAACACAGCCACCAAAGCACAATTTTGCGTCTCTGAGCAACGTGACAGTGTTTCGTTCCTGAATGAATCAACCGTTTAAATGATTCGGTTCAATCGCAATGACTCACTTATTAACAGTGACTTGCTGACACATACTGGCCATTTTAATTTCACATTTTAATTATCTTTAGATTTTTTAAATAATTAATTTCTTATCATTTCAAATGAGTATTCAACATTTTATGTCTTGTATATCAAAACATTATTCATGCATTTGTAACTGCAGGTTAAATGCATTCTTGTCCTGCACTAAACAGTGTAATACATCTAAATGCCACTTCCAATGAATCTTCTGCATTTCCTCTGCATTAAAAGATGAGTTTGTTGATACTGATTTGCCTGGTAACAGCCCACATTTTTTATTATTCAAAATAACTGATTCCTTTAATTAAAAACAACTAGTTTGAGATTAGTAGACCTATCCCAGGGGTGTCAAACTCAGTTCCTGGAGGGCCGTAGCCCTGCAGAGTTTAGTTCTAACCCTGCTCCAGCACACATATCATGTAGTTTTCAAATAAACCTAAATGATTAGATTAGCTGGATCAGGTGTGTTTAATTAGGGTTATATCTAAACTGTGCAGGACTGTGGCCCTCCAGGAACTGAGTTTGACACCCTTGGCCTGTCCCATTTTTAACTCCCTCCCACTGTTAAAATGTAACTAAGTAATTTTTACTCTAAGTAAATTTTAAATGAGCTACTTTTTACTTTTACTTGAGTTGATTTTTAGACTGGTACTTTTACTTGTACTTAAGTAAAATTTCATTAATGTAATGGTACTTTTACTTGAGTAGAATATTTTTGTACTCTTTCCACCTCTGCTTGACTTCTAAATAACTCAAAATTCCCATCTCTACTCTTCACACTTCCATTATTGTGCTCACTGTAATGAGCATATAAAATATCAAAACTTAAAATATTTATTTAAAAGGCCATTTGTGAAGCTGTTTCATGACTAACATCTATGAATGTTGCGATATGATTTTGTCAAAGTTTAGACAGACAAATAGACAGACAAATTGAAAGGTCGCGATGACCGAGATCACAGTCTTTGATGAATCGTGCAGCTCTCTTGTATAATCTCTCTCTCAGCATCTAAGCAGGGCAAAGGCTTTTCAGTGTGTTCAGTCTCATGTCTCCTCTACATGTCCACTCTGGATGTTACGACACTTTAATACTCATAGATAACGACACATTTCATCCTCTCTTGGAACGAAAGTGGCTAACTTCGGTCAACCTCATCTACAAGCAAGGACATAGATTTTAGATTCTGTAATAAAAAAATTAAAAAAACGATTTTAGAATCTATGCAATAGCTAGGTGAATCGATTTTTCTCCCCAGGCCCTAATATGTGTGTTTTAAGTAAGCGTTTTGGTTTATAGATAAGTGGACATTGTATTACATGTTGTATTACACGTTGATTGGCTAAATCAAATGATCCAATAAAACTTTTATATATTGTCATCAACCCATCTGTCTTGCTTATAAACCTTTCCATTAATAATTAATTTCTTCCACTGCAGGGTAGAAGACTCCAGCCCAGGAAATTGACTAATTAAGGCCCATTTCTGAAGAAAAATACAGTTCTGGGAGAAAAACAACATTCAGGGACCAAATTCTACTGTTTGAAATCCTGCTGTTTTTAAATAATTTAATTTGCCTTTTATACATTCTAATTTTAACCGAACATTTTAATACATTTGAACAGGATTTTTTTTGTATGTTCAGAAAAGTGTTGTTGTATACAAAACGAAATGAAATGTTAACAGAAAAATGTTTACCTATTGAAGATTTTTTTTTTTTGCTATGCTATAAGTGTGAAAGGTTATAAATAAATGGCATTTTTGTGGCATAAACAGTGTCTTCATTTTACAGTACACTAAATTAAAGCTGTAATCCTTATTACAGTAGTAAAATATATGAGGCGATGAAACACAGTACTGTGATTATTACTGTAAAAAAAGTTTACAGTATTTTTAAAGTTACTGCAATTAAGTTTACAGTAAGCATACTGTGAAGTGAACTACAGCAACTTACTAGCTAATTGCTGCCAGTAAGTTACTGTAAATTTCACAGTATTCTTTTTACAGTGTTGCTTTTAAAAGTGCACTTACCATTGTACTTATATAATATTATATTATTAGATGATAAAAGAGGGACCACATCTCGTTTATGATCACTCTAGCCAAAAGTGCTTCAGAGTCACGTTCAGGAGTGGTTTGAATTCTCACATTATCTCATCGCTGTGTCAAGTCATTACTGGGCACCAAGTCATTAGCTGATGGTGCACCCAATTATTACAGCTAAAGAGTGATGGGCAAGGTGGAGGAGAGACAGATAAGGCTTTGGGGCGGCCACAGTTGTAGGCTTTATAAATACAAAATAGGAAATAGATTTAAAAACAGCAGAGAAATTATGTTAGGTCCTATAATCAACTGGAGAAAAGAAAACAAATGTACATTTTGCTGTGGATTTTTTATTTTCTTTGAGATACAATGGGGTACAATTTGGATGTGCTCAAAATAGTTGCCGTCCTGTCAGCTTCTTTAAGATTTGTTGGTTTTACCCCAAAAGCAGACTGAGGCTGGCCCAATACCCCTGTGTTTCTCTCAAGTCTATGCTAACAAAGAGAGAGAGAGAGAGAGAGAGAGATAGAGATTAAGAGAGTTAAGCTTAGTGGGCTTTTTTTTTTCAATGCGTAGGAGTTTTAGTCGTGAGTAAAGGTAATACTTTTTTTTCAATGCGTAGGAGTTTTAGTCGTGAGTAAAGGTAATACTTTTTACTTGCCCTTGTTTAGAGACTCCTGTGCCAATTAACGGATTAAGGAAACTGTGTGTGACATATTTTCAACATGAGATTAATTCATATTTCTCAATGTGCTAAGCAAAGGAAAAGACTGATCATAAAACTATGAGAGCCATCAGAAAGCAGGCAAACCAACAGATGCATGCTAGCTTCATGTACAGGATCGTCACAGCTCATTGTCCTTGAAAATTAATCGGAATAAAATGACAAGCCTGGGGACTGCAATCCACGGTGCACTGCAACAAGGCTCCTGAGCAGAATATTTATGTAAGCTTGGCTAAGTGGCAACAGATGATATCTGTATTCCAACTGGATAGCAAGACTTGAAATGGCTGTGATAAACAAGCCCGGGCAGCCGGCATTATGCAATGGAAATGTAGTGATTCGGGTTTAGGACTAGGCCAATGAGGGCGTGTGAGGGTGGGGATCGGGCATAAGGGGGAGGGAGAGGGGAGTTGCCAAGCCGTGAACTATATCTGAGCTTATGTGTACCACCAGCTAACCGCTATGACATATGGTGTGCAATGCCATTACCACGCTGCACGCACCGTGCACAAGCTCATTTTTCAACAACCTAACAGTATGGAAAGGCAATGCTTACACTACAATGCCATTTTGAACGCACTCTGATGGTCCGATTGGAGTCTGGCAAAAAAACACATTAATCTCGCTCAGAGACTGTATCAGTATTGGTTTAGGTTAGCTCATCGGCTAGCAAGAGTGACTAGCCATTGGAACTCACATAATGGCATGATGTTTTTTATCAAGTCTCAAAAATCAATCAATAATACAAATCTAGATTTAAGAAAGCTGAATGTTGTTGATTGTTGATATATATATATATATATATATATATATTATTTTTTTTATTAATATATTTCAAATAAGTATTTGAATATTTCAATATTGAATATAAAAAATTTAATTAAATATAAAAATACTTTATATAGATGGATTAAATTTCATTTAAGTATTTAAATATTTAATTCAATATTTAAACACAACTAAAAAGCTTTAATATATAATATGATATACACACACATATATATATATATATATATATATATATATATATATAGAAACATTCAGCTTTCTTAAATGTAGATTTGTATTATTGATTGAACACTTTCTAATGAGTAAGCAGCCCATCTGCCTATAAAGACAGATAATAATAATAATAATTCATTACAAAAAATGTAATTATCCTTCTCTACGCAAGACTTTCAACACATCAAACCACAGGGAACTGACACACTGCTTAAGTCATTAGAAGAATATTAATCTGCAATAATAAGGAAACCATATACTACAAACAGTAGACGATGGCAGATAGATGGCATGTTCCAATTCATTTAGAAAGCGAGGGGGGGGGGGTTGTTTTAATGTTTCAATTGTGTGCTTCATTTAAATCATAGTTTAAGCCCAGCCTCTCTTAACTATCAAATTGTCTCAGGCTCCGAAGAGAGAGAGGGAGCAAGAAGGAAAGAAAGAGAGCATTGAAGAAAAAAAGGGTGAGCAGAAGAGCAGCAGGAGGAGGTGGAGGGTGTGAGGGAGAGAGAGAGAGAGAGAGAGAGCGCCTGGGCTGAATTGTGAGTGGCTTACGACACTCAGTGAACAGAAGGTGTTTCTGCATGCACTGTCAGAGCACTAGTCTGCTGCAAGGAATCGGGCATCTCTCTCCTCCCTACACCTCGCCTGCCTTCAGCCTCAGCATCTACAGCCTCCGCAGTTCACAGGAAATGAGCTTCATACAAAGATGACATTGCTGAAGATTTGAGTATTACTAGACATACTATCATCAATGATCTTTGGATATCACTGCTATACAAAGAATTAAAAAGGACAGGAAAAATTTAAAAAGAGAGCCGTATGATGCTGATCACACAGCTTTTGCATGTGTGTAATTGTGAAGAAACTAAACGAGCACTGACAGAATGTCAACGAGCTTCACTCAATGTACATTGTGCAGGTCAGTGATCACTTTAGGTTATGGATGGTGATTTGCGACGACAGATCAGGAGCCTTTGACGAGAAGGGAGGAAAAAAGGGAGAGTGAGAGTTTGGAGAGGATTATTCCCTCCTTCGTGCGTGTCTCTCCCACAGATCGGCGCAGCAGTCAATGCAGAGGAACGACGGAGAGAGGACAGCGCTCATGCATGCAGCCCGGGAAACTTGCACTTCCTACCAGCCTGCTGAATGCCACTTGGATTCGTTCTCTTTTTGGCTCTTTCACATGAGGAGAACTAAGACATTGTAAGTCTGCCAGGATCTGGTGTCCGATGAAAAGGAGTGGGGGGGCTGAATTTGTACCACACTGGGGTCTTTTTTAGTTTCGCACATAATTAGTGTCGGCACAAAGGGATCAACTGAATAGAGGTTGTCAGCCTCTGGAAAGGGGTGAGTAGGCATCCTTTCATGTGAGATTGATTCTCGAAGAGCGAAATTTTTTTGTACCTACGTCTCTCTTTTCCTTTCTCTTATCTAACATGAGCAAAGCGAGTTGTCGTTTATTTGCCATCGTTCTTCTCCTTTCGATGTGGCAGGATTTCTTGATTCTTTAAGTAACAAATCACCATCCATATTTTCTAGAAATACACATCACCTGAAAAGACTTGGGGAGTTACAAATCACAAAACCCAAAATGACCAAGATCTGAAAGATTCAATGGACTTTTTCTCTACGACACTGCAGGATATTCATGCTAATGGATTTCCTCCTAATTGGTCTATACCTAAAGTGGCCGCTAAGGAAGCCCCCTGGGCTAATACTGTGCTCCCTTGGAATTGTTCTGAAAATAGTTCCACTAGTGGGAGGGAGCTGTCCGAGGCCGTGCCGATGCGACAACAAGCTGCTGTATTGTGAAGGGTTCAACCTGACTGACATCCCCCAAAACCTGAGCAGCGCCATTGGTTTGTCCCTGCGCGAGAATAACATCTCTGAGCTGCGGGAGGGGAACTTTGTGGGCCTGTCGCAGCTTACCTGGCTATTTTTGGACCATAACAACATTGAGATTGTGGAGGAGAATGCCTTCGAGAGGCTGCGAAGGGTTAAAGAGTTAGATCTGAGCACCAACCGGATAGAGAGCCTGCCCAACGGGACCTTCAGACCTCTGCCCAACCTACGAATACTGGATTTATCCTATAACAGACTTCAATCCTTGGAGCCAGACCTTTTCCATGGCCTTAGGAAGCTTACCAATTTACATTTGCGCTACAATGCCCTTAAATTCATCCCTGTGCGGATTTTCCAGGATTGCAGGAGCATGCAATTCCTGGATCTGGGTTACAACCAGCTGCAGAGCCTGGCACGTAATTCATTTGCCGGACTCTTCAAGCTCACTGAGCTGCATCTGGAGCACAACGAGTTGGTGAAAGTCAATCTGGCCCATTTCCCCCGCCTCATATCCCTGCGGACCCTCTACATGCGAAACAATAAGGCCACCATTGTGGTCAGCACCCTTGACTGGACCTGGGACCATTTGGAGAAGATTGACTTCTCCAACAATGAGATTGAGTACATTGAGCCACATGTGTTCGAGAGTGTCCCCAAACTTAACACTCTTATGCTGGACTCTAATAAACTGACTTACATAGATCAGCGAATTATGGACTCATGGACATCCCTGACCAGCATCACTCTTTCGGGAAATGAATGGGAATGCAGCAGGAATGTCTGTGCCTTGGCTTCCTGGCTCAGCAACTTCCAGGGACAACGTGACAGTGGCCTGCTGTGTGCCAGCCCAGACATCGCACAGGGTGAGGACATTCTGGATGCCGTCTATGCTTTCCAGTTATGCGAGGACAATATGGAAGCAACAACGCAGATCTTCACAGCTACCAGAAACCGTGCCAGAGGCTTCATATATGATGGCCCGACGAAAAACCCCTATGACCTGCAGGATGTGGAGGGCGGGGAAGTGGTGACCAACTCCTTGACAGTGACTGCGTCTGCTGATGACCTGGAGAGCACCATGCAGATTCACAAGGTGGTGACAGGCACCATGGCCCTTATTTTCTCCTTCCTGATCATGGTCCTCATGCTCTATGTGTCCTGGAAATGTTTCCCAGCAGGCATCAGGCAGTTGAGGCAGTGCTTCAGCAGCCAGCGTCGCAAGCAGAAGCAGAAGCAGACCATGCAGCAGATGGCTACTACGTCTGCATCCGAGTACTATGTTGACTACAAACAAAACCAAATTGAGGGGGCACTTGTCATCATCAACGAGTTCGGCTCTTGCACGTGCCAGCAGCAGGCATCTCGAGAGTGTGAGGTGTGATATTCACCCATGCCATTTTTAAAAGTCAGTGGTTTCAAAGTATGAATGGATATGGAACACATGTTAACTTGGCAACTCATTTTGCTGCACTCAGGAGGAAGTTAACATTTCTCAAGTGCAAATGGACTAAAAACAGGGATTTAGTGCTTGTTTCAACAGCCTCAAAGCCTTGTGGGAGAATCTGACTCTGACACCTGTGTACTTGATGCAAAATATGTGGAATAACTATGTTGACCTGTCCTGGCTGCTCGGATATTTGAGCTTTAATGTGTCTTTCTACTTCAGGATATTCTAGGACTTTCTAAAGCTATCAAAGACACCCAGAACAAAATCCAGAACAAAATTTTTACTGTGGTCACAAACAGACAAAATTGGAAATGAAAACAACAAAACAAAGAAACCCTTAAAAAAAGATTATATGTAAAATATGTTAACAGCAAAAATGGAAGAGTGGGGATAAAATGCAAGATGTTATCCTATTTCTTTTGTAATCTATGGAGAGAAAAAAAACAGAGGAAAACACAAATGTTTAAATAAATGAATTGCAATTCACAGTACTCATTATTGCAGGTGAGTTGGAGGATTGACTTTTTTTTTGTGATCGTGGGGAAAGATGTTCAGAGAGCTCTGCAGTATTGCAGGATGTAAATAATCAGGGCTGTTGGGAGCACTTCACTTCATTTGAAATGTTAAGCCTCAGTCTAAGATTCAGATCTCCTCGTCTCTCCCTGAGATATAATCACTGTGCAAAGCTTGATTGCTATGGCTGTTTGCAGTTGCCCCTCTTGTACCTATCCTGAATAGATTAAGCAAACTAGCAAAAAACAAAACAGGCTGATGCGATTTGATGGGATCTCACATGATAAAGTCAAACATTTGTGTGCTGTGCAAATAAACAAGACAAGGAGTGTCTAAGACCTTCATTCCTTTCACTGCTTCGACAGACTTCACAGCCTTTAAATCTTAATGTACTTGAAATGGGTGTGATTAATTATCAATTATGTTTGGTTTTTAGTTTTGTTTTTCCCACGAAAAAAGCTAGCCAAATTCTAGATGTATATTTAATTGTGGCTTTCTGTTTAAATGTGACGTTACTTTAAAAGATATCCTGTGGTAAGCTGTTGTTACTTTGTGAGAGATCATCCTGTCGGATTGTTAGATTGTGTGCAGTCCGCATCAGTGGCTATTGCACTGGTGAAAGCACAGGACCTCTGAGAGAAGGTACAGGCTGCTCCCTAGTGTTCATACCAGCAGTAGAGGATGACGAGATACCGCAGCAGCAACAAGCCCTTGAATTTCTCTTGCCCAGGCTTTGCGTGTGTTCGTATGTGTATACGCCTGTTGCTTATCTATGTGCAGTCTCTTAGCTCAGCTCAGGATTACTAACACAGCGTAAAGTATCTGGACTAAACAACAAAAGCAGGATGATTATAAAAAGGGAGATTTCACTTTACATCTACTTTGTTGTCATCTCACTCACTTGGCTGTTATAATGATGTTTTTTTTTTTTTTGGTACGCATAGGGGACATGCCACTGTGAAGATGGTGTGTGTGTGTGTGTGTGTATGAGAGAGAGAGCAAGAGAGGATGTACTGTATGTGTATGCATTAAAATTTTAACTATTTAAGTGGGTGTTTTTTTTTTTTTTTGTCATCTCCAAAAAGGTGGAATTGAGTTTGTTCTGACCAGCTGCATGTGTGAAGTATTAATTTGTCATGTATGACTGGGATATGCCTTAAAGGGACAATGTAAGGCTAAACAAATATTTTTTACAAACAAATCAAACAGTTTTATTATGAATTCCACAGTCCCGCCCCCTTTGAATCCTTTAATACTTGATATGAAACTGTTCTATTTTCAGCACTGTATTTGATGCGTATATGAAGCTAAGCCAAGCTAAACCAATAAAATGTATTCCTACTGTTGTAAATGATCCGCAATGTGACACGCTTTGCCCTTTTCTGATTAATCTAGTCATGCTGTATTTTATTTTTTATTTGTATACTTTATTTGTTTTCTGTCAGGTGAAGATGTTAATGCATTATTCAGAACATCTGGTCTGACACTCCTTGGACTACAATCTTTTCTATCCCCTTTTCATGAATGAATTATACTGTTCATGACATATTTTGAAGCAAAGCCGTAAATATGTACACTCCGATGTGTAGTTGGTTTTTTAATGAATCCTCTGGAGAGCATTAAAAAAAAAACTCTATTTGACTGAGTGGCAGGTTCATAGCATTAACACAATGATGACAGCATTGTTCCCCGCACAGCCGGAAAAAAAATAAATTGTAGCTATTCACAACCCCCTTCTCAAAACAGGTGGTTGGATTGAGGAAAACAAATACAAATCTTTCACTAACAATAGCTGTTAACCGTACCAGCGACGAGGCAACCGGCAACAGGGGAAACAATGGAGCTGTAGAGCGAGTTGTTTGATTACATTCACCCTTCTCGTTTCCAACTCTGAACGAATCTAAGCCATCCTCCAAACAAAGCGCTTCTGCGGCCTATTTTTAGACTTTCTAGCTTATTTTGTATCAATATTGCATGTTTGTCATTTCATCTCGGCACTGCTGGGAGTTGTTCTGAATTCCCTTTTCCCTTAATTATTATTATTTTCTATTTTTCTTCACAAGGAGCAAATGAATATTTGAAGTGGCGGGAGGTTTTGTTTTATCTGAAGCTTCTTACAAACCCCTCTGCCCTCAAACTCTAACTAGAGTTACTTCTCTGACAATTAACTCTAATAATTAATACTGTTATTGATGAGGCTTGCGGTAGATCGATACAGCTAGCTTTTAGCCAATTACAGACTTTCTTGCTTGTTACTTTTTCCAGACGAAAATAAATAAATAAATAATCTTGTGTTAGTGTTGACAGAGAGAAAAATAGGAGATGGTGGGGGTGGGGGAATATGGTTTATTTATGCAACAATCTTTTATTGATATTTTGGCTAATTAGTGTGGGGAACGCTTGGCTATATGCCCAGCACTATCAGAGAGGGGTGGAGAGAGAGAGAAAGACAGCAATGGTCGATCACTAAGACATGAATTCAAGCGGGGCAAGCCCTTGGGTCTTTGGGAAAGCAGTTGTACCAAGTGGTAGGGGGCAATACATTAGCTTTTGACCTATAGGCCAATATAGTTCAAAAGCTAATGTGTGTATATGTGTGCATGCAACATGCAAGTAGTATCTGAACATGAAGATCTCAAGTGAGTACTTGAGGGTTGCAGCAGGAGGGTCAACACTGGTAAACAATGCAAGATGAGAAGACTCTACAAATAGCTACAGAATTAAAACCAAATTCTCAATCGATGCAAATCATCGGATTAATCTCAGACAGTCTGACTGCAAATCAAACGGTCTGTCTTCAACGTTACAAGACAAAAACAAAATAGCCCTGTTTGACTATATAACTTCAGGAGAGACCAACATCTCAAACTATGCTTATGTGAGTGTTATTTTTGTGCAAGTGTCATACTATTATAGTTTTTATAAATATTTTGACTAATTTTGCATGTTTATAATTTCTCTTCAATTTAAATTTTACAGTTTTAGTAATTTGGCTGCTAGCATTTGTCTTTTTTTCTACATAATGCCATTTTTTTATTGTAGTTTTAGCTATTTAAGTACAAGAAGTTAAATCAAATAAACATTTAAAATAAACTAACTTAGTTTAAAGTCTCCAATAAAAATATAAAAAACAGCTATTTCATAAACTCAAATGATTTCTCAACAAAACACTCAGAGAGCAAATGATCTAGATTAAACGATCCACATGAATCCGATATCTCTATATTCTATGTGTATGTCAACAATTGTTTCATTTGTGTCACTTTTCATTTCTTCTATTGAACTTCAGAAGAAACATCTAAGAAAAAAAAAAGAAACATACACTTCAAATAAATTAAAGCGAATCCGGCGAATCCTTTTTGCGAATCCGGCATTAAACTGATTGAGATTGAGGAAGTTGTCCTCAGCAAAATGTGCTGCACATAGTTTTACATGTGGATTATAATTTTCGGGAACCGAGTTAAACATAAATTGTAACCATTAATCTCCAAGTACAGCGTCCCTGGTAAGGCCAAACAAAGATGATTTGAATCCGAGATGAAAATAACTGTTTCAACGACATGGCAAACACAAACGCAGCTCTTCCTCCTTCTCTGTCGGAGCGCAACAAGACCACACCCCCTTTTTGTGAATTCATGTGGGCGGAGGTTAGTCAAAAAACTGTTTTGGTGACGTCATTACTGCAGGAACTAGAGGGCTGTAGTCCAAACGGGTCGTTTTTTGAAGGCAAATTCTGTTAAATAAAATATCTTGCTTGGCATTGAACTTTGAGCTTTGGAATTTTACAGATATAATTGATACTCTAACAACAACATTACACACTAACTAAAGTTTAAAACATGGGATCGCGAAGAAGGGGACCTTAAGTTCTGAGTTCTGAGTATTAATATCAAGCAAACTTAGTAGGCTGCCTAACAACCCAGACCACGTTTCCTAGTTTCTTCAAATATCACACAAACAGATTGCAATGCATAAGAAATAAGGAATGGCTTGTGTAAATTCGTAGAAGGTTGGTGATATGGGAAAACTAGATTAAGTGTCACAGTATCCCAGCATACATAAAATCCAGATATTTCATCAGAGTCTCTTGATAGAGCACCAGATGCTTAACAAATTAATTAACCTTGCTTGCTGTCTCTCAGTGTTGATTGAATGCCCCTGTGTGCCATTCCCTGCCTCTGGTCTTGCATAATAAAACACCCACACATAAACAGATACCCTGCCAAAACGCATAGGAATGACCAGGACTCTGGAAGAAAGCATTAAGAATCTGACTTAAAAATTGACTGTTGTTTCCCTCGTCAGCTCATAAACGCATTCAAGTCAATAACATGCTTAATATTTGCAATATACAGTTATAATAATGACCCTGCTTTTATAAGAACGTGAGTAAACTGAACAAGACAGATTTATCATTCTCCAACTCATCATTATAATTATCAAAATCATCATCATCATCATCATTCTTATATGTGAATCTGCATCACATTAAGTATCGCCGCAGGCACATTGTGACATTTTCAAAATGTAACTAAATCATTCAAATAGCCATATATAATAAATGTACGTAGTATCAGATAAGACTAATTTGCATGGATTTAAATGGATACATACACCCACATCTTTATTAACAGATGAAGAGACACTAAAGTGAGTGGGAAGAGGTCATCAACACTTTATAATACAACACATAATTGAATAAAAAAGGCCGCTACTGTTGCAATTTAAGTCATACCCAATGTAAACAGCTTGGGCATTACATTAATGAATAATATGGCTTTAGACACCACATAAAGTCAGATAGCAAATGGATGAATGGTAATGGGCTAACGTTCAGCAACATCTGCTCTCGCATTTGTGGCGCTGAACTGACCATTCAGTCGCAGGGTGGAAACAATGCCGATTGTTATTTTCTGCAAGTTAGCGGAATATATCATGGGTTGCACCCAGCACACAGCTCGCTGTTCTCCATTTATGCAGAATATATGAAACGTGAGAAAACAGTGGTACTTATTTGCTGACCCTGAGAGTGACTTTTCCCAGAAACCCTTGAGAGACAGAGCTACCTGAGAGCACTTTTGATGATTGCCATTTGTGTGTGAGAGAGAGAGAGCACAAGAGGATTTTCGAGCACTGTAGAGATCAGGACATATTAATACATTGCGATCTGTGTCTATACTGTGAGTAAAGCTAGAGAGAGACACAATAAAGAGGATCAATAACATTTGTCTCAGTCGCTCTATTTCTCTCTTCCTCTCTGTATTCTTAAAGCGACAACTCTAAACTCCAAACTAAAGATGTTTCTATTATGCTTAACCTTATGTTTCCTTTAAAAACAAACTGAGTGTTGCAATGATGGCGTTTATTTTTGTAGGCCAACCCAGAAGCGAGCATCACCCTGATTCCCTTAACAAAAGGGAACCTTATATCCCTTTTTTTCCCCATTAGCTTTAGCATACCTTGCGGAAACTAAATTCTGTGACCACCAAAAGTTTTCTATTCTTATACATTTTGTTCATCAAGATAATCTTCAGAAATGAACACTACGTTCTGAATCTTTGATGACTTTGATGAGTATGCATTTTTGATGAGTTTGGCATGATGATCTTTAATGTCCCTGAAAACCTCTTTAGTCCCATTTAGTCACTTGTTAGCTACTGGGGTATTACTGATGTATTTTATGGCATATAATAAAATGTGAAAATATCTAGGCTTGTGGTAGGTGTTTAACTAAAAAAACATATTCAAAAACCCACTGCCTTCAGGACAATGTACCGTAACTCAGAACTAACTAAAATGCCAACTCATTTCTGGGTTTTGGCCTACAAAAATGCATCATCCATGCAGCACACTAATTTGCATTTTGTTTAATTATGAGATGGAACTAATGTATGGTTACCTAGCAACTAGAAGTTCAATTTACAATATTCAGAACATAATCTCGCTATACTTTTTGAGGTAGAGTCTTACAATTTCACAAAAGAGTCTCATACTTACAGGGTACATACTAGCCCAAAGGACATTTAAGTTCATTGCATTTTTATCGTTGTAGGTAAAAATCTTTTTTCTTCTCATAAACCAATTTCTAATTAAACCTTTTTTTATGCCAATAGTAGATATAGATAAACATTTGTAAAATTAAAACAATTTGTCAAGTTTTCACAGATCTGGAAAAAACAACAACAACAACAATGAAAAACTTTGCTTCCCATGAAGTAAGCACATATCAAATCTAATTATTACTCTGGGAACATGAGGCAGTTGATATCAATACTGGTGATATGTGACTGACAATAAAGCTGTCGCTGAACTGCTAATTGCTATATTTGAGGTTCTTTATTGCTGATTTATCAGTAATGTGCCAATTACATCTCTCTTTAGTATCTCAAAGTGCGAAAGTGGGTTATAAGATTCAAAGTGACAAAAACAAAAGCACCTGATATCTGTATTTGAACAGCTGAACACTCTCTGCTCTGACAGGATGAAAAAGGAATCTTGCAGAGCAGTAATTTCCGCAGTAATTCCTCTGCCCCACGGGATATCAAAGATGCTGTGCAAAAAATGGGATTAGGAGGGAAGCATAAGGGATCTTGATTGTGTTGAGAAGGACAATGAAGGCTGCAGAAAAAAGAAGCCTGTATAACCAGTTGATTGGTGGATAAATAAGTGGGTTTCAATAGCTGATGATAAACTTAACTCGGAGTATTTTAAACAGCATTTAATGCTCAACCTAATGTAAAAACAAAAATATCTCAATAACTTTCAACTGGCTTATTTGGTAAATTAAAGTGTAATTAAGTATTAACAGAGAATTATTTATTTATTTAATTATTTTATTTTTTTGCATCATTTTCCTTCTTAGATTTATCTTTTACTGAGCTTGGCACAATGCATGCTGGGATTTTCTGTGACAGAAATATATAATGTTTCCTTTGAATCTTCCAAAAGAAGATATCTTATGTGGCAGCATAATTAAACCGCCTATTTTTTGGACACGTTTTTCTTCTCGTCAAGAGCGCAACTACAAATGTTGCCTCCGTAAGAAATGTTCACTAGGCTTTGGCACAGAGTGTATATGAGATACACACCAGTTTCTGTCACTGAACCAGCAATGAGGAAACTCAAAGTCTCCTTATGTGTTATGCATGGAACTTTTAAATATTCAACATGAATTCTGCATGCATTATGGCATGGTAATATGTTTCCCGCAAAGACAGCCATAAAACCCACTTAAATTAAGCAGTGTATTTCAAGTAAAAAAAGTGTCACTTATGTAGTTAGTGTTAGCGCAGATGGATAGCCACATAAAGAGAGAAAAAGATTACATTTATCATGGGCTGTGATTAGATCACTTACACCATGAACAAAGTCAAACACCCTGCATCTTCTCATTCTTTCATGATAGATGATCAACTCATTAAATGGTTGATCTATTCAGTTTGGGACTGACTCTATAAAACTACAAAACAAACACAGAACATGAAAGTAACAAACAACTATAGAGACACTTTGATTAGAAAACTTAAACTAGACTTGTAGTTACTTAAAATTAGTGCTGTTAAACAATTAATCGTGTTTGATCTCCTAAAATGGAGGTTTTTGTTTACATAGCGTGTGTGTACTGTGTATATTTATTATGTGTATATGAATACACACACATGCATGTTAATTTTTAAGACAAATATGTTGTTTTATATATTAAATATACTTATATATAATGTAATTTATATATATATATATATATATATATATATATATATATATATATATATATATATATATATATATATATATATATATATAGTCGATATATACTTCGAGTATGAATGAAACACACATTGCATGAGTGTTTAGTGCTCCGCGATGTTCATCACGCTTTATTCTGGGTCCGAATAAAATATCAGTTCATGCACAGACTGTCCTGTCTCTTTGAGTTTAAATCTAGATTTATTAGAGCTCTTGAAAACCTCTATGCGAACACACTTGACCGAAAAAGTGCAGATCCCCGCATCCCCTGTGTAATCTACTCCCCTGGACTGTTTGCCAAAAACTGTTTAAATTGAATTGAAATATTCCTAGTGTTTCTCAGTATTCATGAATCTATAACACGGTGTGTTTTAAAGCAGGAATAAGCCACATAAAGCATGATGGGATATTTTAAAGATAAAGGACTTACCTGTTAAAGAAGAGTTTGGAAACACATGCAGATAGAGACCAGCAGGTAGAGGTGGAAGCACAGGAGGGAATAAAAGAAAGAAACAAAGATGGTCAGAATCTTATACTTCATTGTGTACACACACACAAATGCACAAACGCTAATCAATGCATTTCACTTGCTCATTTTGTTTATTGCAAATGCTAATGTGTTATATAAAATAGATGTTTAAGACATTTACAAAATCTGCCAAAAGAGACAATCCTTCAAACACATTTTTCATCAGGTTGCATACCAGTGAAAGAACGAGAGTGAGAAAGAAAGACAGAGAGAGATAAAAATAAATAAAGAGATAAAACTGTGTGCAGCGAGTAAAGATGAAACAGAATAAAGTGGTGTCAAAGACCGTGGTGCTGTAGTTTAGGCAGATGTTAAGTTATACTCAGGCCCTTGACAATCCTTAAAGCAAGTGTCTATGCGTACATTTGTTTGTGTTCAAAAGATTAACACACGGTACCCATACGGCAAAAACAGCATTGTTCTCGGTGCCCACTCTCTGAACTCTGTCTTCTCCCGTTTGCAAAACATGGCATGGCAAAACATTGCTTTGCTGCATTTCAAAATGGCTGAGTAGGAAGATAACTAAAGGCTTCTGCTTTATGCATCTCTCTCCTTTTTTGATTCCAAAAGTTTTGCCATCACACCCCTCCATATAGTTGCCTCGGCTGTTGACAAGAGAGATGGAGTGTGTTTTGCCAGTGTGTGTCCTCTGCAAAGCACCTGATTACATTCATGGAGCCAAGAGGAGATTTATGAATGCAGACTCAGGCAAAGAGCGGTCCCATCCGCACTCTAAATAATGGCAGCTCGGAAGATTTTTTTTTCACTTCCATTCCCTGCGTCCCAAACTACCGGCTCAACTACCCAAATGAATATTTACCCCACTGAGATTGTCTATCCACCTCGGCATCCCATTCTAAGGGTTATTTCAGTGGAGACAATGCTGGAGGCGACGGCTCCAGATGCGTGGTTGGTGTGACAGTGGGATGCGTTTGGCATTCGGTCTGTAGTGTAGCCAACATCCCTTGCAGTAAAACTCCATTTATCCTCTCTAGTGTAAATACTGAACAGGTTTCGGACCAGGGGGAATAACTAATGCTAATGAATGGGGAAACTCTTAGCTTAGCTCACTTTATCAGTGAATAAGCATGCTGTCCAGGCTCAGAGGCGGCAGATAAATTGAAGGGGGGTTTGTTTTAAAACAGATGAATTGGGCGAGACCACACTATGTGCAACATGATCAGTCAGTGTCAGCTTATGCGAGTCAGTCTGCTATAATAACGTTAAACTGGCTCGCTGCTCCGCCAAGCCATTATGTGATCCAAGGCAGGAGTCCAGGAAAACGACTGAATGTAAACATACGCATAGTTTGACATGCATGTTTCTGTGTGTGACGGAAAATGAAAGGGGACTTGACACTGATCGTGATGCATCAGAATAAAAACATATTTATCAAATGCATGGTTCCATATGTGAAATCTGATTGGATGAGCCACTCTGCTGTGCGTCACACACATACAAATCCTGCAGAAGGCTTCAATGATTTTCATGGAATTGGACCGCATGTCATTCACAAAGTTCCACACATCTCACTCTCCCCTTGTGTTTTTTGGATAATCTGATCATGCTTTCTGCTAAAAATATTAATGTACAACTCATTATCTGTTTTACCATAAACAATTAACTCAAAACTAGATAATTATAAACGTCTCAGGTTACGACTGTAACCTATGTTCCCTGAGAACAGGGAACGAGACACTACGTCAGAATGACGCTTTGGGGAACGCCTCAGGCGTGACAGGTGTCTGAAATCACTATCAAATCACGGCAATCATAATGACCGGCGACAGCCCGTGAATCATTAACGTGAATGATTAACGTGCGACCTGCAAGTATAAAAGGGAGCCTTGCAAACATGACAAACATCCTATCGTCTGAAGGGACTGTTGCAGGCAGGCCCCGAGGCATGGCAGGAAGACGTAGTGTCTCGTTCCCTGTTCTCAGGGAACATAGGTTACAGTCGTAACCTGAGACGTTCCCTTTCGAAAGGGAACTCTACACTACGTCAGAATGACGCTTTGGGGAACGATATACCAACGCCACCATGCTAAGGGGAGTGCCTTGCCAAGCGGCAGTGACAACTGACAGAACTAGCAAATTCAAATGAAACGCTAGAACCACTCACCCTCAGGTCACACTGGGCTGTCAGTGACAGCACTCCCTACGGTCATAGCCCAAGCTATATGATACCACAGAAAAACCTCCATAAACATAGTTTTAGTGAAAGGTCTACCTGGGCCTGCTCAAGGGCCTAGGACCACACTTCAACTTCTTAGAAGGGGTCCCTTCTAAGGAATGTGGCTAGGGAACCTGAGGGAACCCCAGCCAGTCACTATTCAGGGGAACGTGCCACCTGAAATGCCACCAGGCAGGCCTGACCTGGTGTCACCATACAAGACACTATAGTCTGGCCACTTCCTGTCTGTCCGAAGACAGAGCCTCTGGACACTTGCCTTTAGGAAGGCATCCAACCCGAGGGACTGCAAAGCAGGCAGTGAACCACTCGGACCGGATCTCAGAGACGGGATATCCTGGAGAGTATGACTCAGCATAGTGCATTACAACCCTTGCCAGCGAGGGGAGTTTCTCTACTCGATCCACGGATCAACCCAGTGTTTGTGTTTCAAAACACTAAGGAGGCCTGTGAGGGCCTAAGGACTGATCTAACTGGGAGGCCTCATGAGAGGCCTACGACCGACTGATCAGACTCAGGAGACCACATACTCATACTGACCCTCAGTGAGGGGAGCATTAGATCTACCTGGTAGGCAACCAGGCTGTAGCAAGATAAAGAGGTTCCAGGAGGGAACCCGTAGCAGAGAATAAAAACTTGAGTCGAGCCAGGGCGCAAGCTCACCTTTGGTAGCTGCCTGATAAGGTCTGCTAAACTGAAAGTAAGCGGCCACTAGCTTACAAAACCCAGCACCACTGTGAAACTACTCAGGGAGACCTGGAGAGGCCTACTACCTGACAACCACAGTATGTGGGAGCTCACCATCAGAGAGGCCTGGTGCAGCCTACTATCTGATAACCATAAAACGTGAGAGCTCACTTTCAGAGAGGCCTGGAGAGGCCTACTACCTGAAAAACCATGCTCAGTGGAACACACAGTAAGTGGGAGCTAACCTTCCAAGGAGGCCTGGAGAGGCCTACTACATGATAACCACAGTATGTGGGAGCTCAACTTCAGGGAGGCCTAGTGAAGCCTACTACCTGATAACCACAGCGCATGGGGGTTCACTTACAGAGAGGCCTGGAGAGGCCTACTACATGACAACCACAAAACCTGGGAGCTCAACTTAAGGGAGGCCTAGTGAAGCCTACCACAGTACATAGGAGTTCGCTTACAGAGAGGCCTAGAGAGGCCTACTACCCATTACCAGAAAACCCACATTAAGTGGAAACTCAAAGTATGTTGGAACTCAACTTCAGGGAGGCCTGGTGAGGCCTACTACCAGAGAACCATGACATGAAGGAGCTTACTTTCAGGGAGGCCTGGAGAGGCCTACTACCTGAAAACCACAGCTGACAGTGGGCCAGACTGGCAGTCCAGTTGACTGTCTATGGGGCTTTGCCTTCAGGGAGGCCTTATGAGGCCTACTACCTGATAGTTCAACCTCAGGGCCACTTAGTACCACAGTATGAGGGATTCAGCCCTCAGGGAGGCCTAGTAAAGCCTACTACCTGATCTCCACAAAAAATGTGGGAGCCCATCTTCAGGGAGGCCTGAAGAGGCCTACTTCCTGAAACGGTCTAATCAGCTGGATGTGTACTGCTGCTGGGGACTCGCCTAACAGGGAGGCCCGGTCGAGCCTACTAGCTGATAGCGAGTCTTTCTGCTACTTTAATGAACACTGCTGGAACCATACTAATAAAAAAAACTTTCCTAAAGTTTTGACCTAGTGTATGCTCCACAATGTTGTGACCCACCTCCGAGGAGGCCTGTTAAGACCTACTACTCGGTAGTGAGTCTTCTGCCCAAACTACCAGGGCCAACCACCAAAGGTGAGCTGGCCTAGGAGCCCTATCTTAGGGGTTACCCAGTCAAGGAGGCCTGCTGGGGCCTACTACCTAACTGTGCAGCCTTCAAGGCAGAAAAACTGTTACTACAGCGCTTACAGCATCCTGGTACCTAATCACATTGCCAAAGGCAGTGTACTCAGCAAAAAGCAATACCCTCATAGCAGGGGAGTACAACATACGCCACTCTGCCTAGTGGAGGCCCCATTTTAAGGGCCTACCTACTAAATGCAAGGGCATCAGCTCATGGCAATGCTCTGGCTTCAAGGGAGCGGAGTTCAAATACCGGAATGAAATGTAGTTAGAACTCCCTGCTCAACCGGAGCCATCATGGTGTGAGGTAGATAATACAGAGCTGAGAATGGATTACTCAAAACTACCCTGCGTTAGTGGGGGAGTAACACCATATGCCCCTGAAATGTTAGACAGGGAGCGGGCCTGCAAGTGGCTCCAAAGGGTGACAGGGATTTGTCCTGTGCCCAGCCTGGGGGAGCGGAGCTTGCTTGCAAGCCAACCAACTTTCACCCATCGTCCGAGCGGTTCAGCTCAACGGGCTGAGTGGAGCCAGCTCTAGGCCTAAAAACAAGTAGCTCTGTTCGGCAGGGTCTGGCAAACTATCACATCGCAGAGCGAAAGACAGCCTGACCCGCCTGAAGGATCATACCTCAACTACCACCCTGCATTACTCTATCACCCCTGAATGCAGTGAAAGGGGCGGGCTTTGGCCAACAACTCCCATTTAAGGGAGGAGGCTGAAATCTCGGGGAGGAAGCCTACACATAATAAAATGCGGCAGCTATACTTAGCAAAACGCCTCCAACATCCCAAACATAGCCTAGGCCAGCTACAGAGGCGGCGCGGGTTAGGGCCGACCTACAAGCATAGATCTACCTGAGGGCTCGGAGGAGCCACAGCCTACTTGATTGAGAGGCTGTGAAACACTCAACCTACTGCCAGGGGAGCGAAGTACTCAGGATACCAATGTCACAAACCGAAAGGTAGGACATAAGATCTATCTGAAGCGCCAGCGTCAGTCTAAACCTAAAGTAAAAAAGTTTTTTTTTTTTTTTAGGAAGACCAACTACTCTACCCCTAGGCGGCTTAAAGCCCTGAGGCTAACATAGAAATGAGTGGTGGCCCACCACGCATAAAAATGTCATGACAGGAAGGCCATCACCTACTCACACGGGAGTCAAATCTTTTTTTGAGCTTCTCCCTAAATCGTTCTAGCCACAAGCTGGGGGGGGGGCTTCAGGGCCCTGAAGTTCCAATACCTTACCTCATTGCTCCTCTAAGAATGACTCCCTAGGTCTATACAGGGAACAAGGTCTGTAGAGAAATACAAATCAGTGTTAGTATACACACAGAAATTATATTAAAAACCAACCAGTTCACCTGCGGCGTGCAGAGTGAAGACTCGCCAGAGAGTTCTCTATGAACCTGGGGGCCATCACTTTACATGCCTGAAAGAGGCGCACTCACCAACCAAGCCGAGGCGGGCCATCAGAACCTTGTTCTCATCCTAGACCCAGCCCCAGGCCTGGTGTAAGAAACGCCTGGGGAGTCGGGAAAAAGAGGAGAGGGCTAGGATAGTAACAGCCCTCCAGGAGATGATCCATCACTAACGCTGTGATCGTTTGTACTGGATCACCTCCCTCAGATCCTTCTTTTTCCTGCGGGAGTCACGCCTCCTCTGTGACCTGCTCCTACATGGAGGGGGTGCACGAGAGGCGACACTAGCTCTCTGGCCCTGTCTACGGCCCTCAGGTCGTGAAGGGCCAGGCTCTCCCGCCTTTCTGGGCTCGGATCCGGATCTCAGCGGTATACAGGTCTTAAACGCCGCTGAGCGCGCCTTCGCCTCCCTGAACTTTCCAACCACCGTCTCCACGGAGGTGCCAAAAAGTTCAGAGGGCGAAACCGGTGCATCAAGGAGAAAGGCCTTCTCTTTCTCCCCGATGCCAGCCAGGTTCAACCACAGATGCCTCTCCGTGGCCACCATTGCCGCCATCGATCGACCGATCGAAGCGGCAGTCTGTTTAGTGGCCCGGAGAGCAAGATCTGTGGTGCGGCGCAGCTCAGCCACCGCCTCAGGGGACAGCCCTGCCCCCTGGTCGAGATCCCCCAGCAGGTCGGCCTGGTACGCCTGCAACACCGCCATAGTGTGCAGGGCAGCACCGGCCTGACCCGCTGCCGTGTATGCTCTGCCATTCAAACGCGCTGTGGTCTTGAGCGGTTTGGATGGCAGGGCTGGAGCACTCAGTGTCGACGCCCGCCCAGACACGAGATGGTTCGCAAACGTCTCGTCAATGGGCGGCATCGACACATACCCATACTCGCCGATCCCCTCAACATCAGCGAAACTAGCCCGCTGATGTCGGTGGATCCGAGCAGAGTATGGGTTCTTCCATGCCCTCTCGATCTCAGTATGGAGATCAGGAAGAAATGGAAGGCTCGCCTGAGCTGGTGGTCTATGGCCGGGGAGAAATCGATCGTCCAGCCTGCCACGAACAACTTCTCCCCTAACGCGCCGCCATGGCAGTTGCAACCTGTCAGTGGCGCGTTCCATTACATCCAGCAGCTCAGCATACACGGGGCAGGGTGGCTGAGAGGGTTCAGGGTCCACCTGAATGACCTCCTCCTCATCCATCACCTGCCCGTCCTGAAGAGCATCTGTTGCAGGAACAGTAGGAGAAAAATCCTCTTCGTCATCCACCTGCAACTCACCCTCGTCATCCGCCGAATCATCTGAGAGGTTAACACCCCTCTCAAGACGATCGGCGAGATCCCTCTGGGAACCCCATGACGCGAGTCGCCGCTTTGCCTCAGCGCGAGCGGGACCTGAGCCACGAGGTACAGGTGGTGAGCCCTCCTCACTCGAGAAGAAGGCTAGACGAGAGCGGAGCGTTTTCAAAGCAAAACGCTCACAGTTTGCACAGACAGCTCCCTCAAGAGCCGCCTGTGCATGCTCTTTGCCCAGAGAACGCACAGGTCGTGTGAATCACCCGGCGTCAAATACCTTGGGCACGGATCCGCACACTTCCTGAAGCTTTCAGCCTTCTCCGTGCGTTTCATTTTCTTTGCCGACTTTTCCAGCGATATCAAACAGACAGTCCCTGAAGACGAAAAGAATGTTTGTCATGTTTGCAAGGCTCTCTTTTATACTTGCAGGTCGCACGTTAATCATTCACGTTAATGATTCACGGGCTGTCGCCGGTCATTATGATTGCCGTGATTTGATAGTGATTTCAGACACCTGTCACGCCTGAGGCGTCCCCCAAAGCGTCATTCTGACGTAGTGTAGAGTTCCCTTTCGAAAGGGAACTAAAACTAATGTAGAAGTCCTTAGATTTTAAATGCCTCATTCATTCATTCATTCATTTAAATTATAGATTCTTCAAAACAACCACTAAATGTAAACCTCTTGAATAATTTTTTACCTAATTCGTTTTAATTAGAACTTGTATTTTTTTTATGCTGTACTGTTCTCTGAGGTTCCCTTATAATGTTATCAATGCTCAAAAAAAAGAATAATTATATTAAATTAAATAAGAAAATAAAAATAATATTTTTGAAGTAATAGGCTATTTTCCTTGCATAGGAGTTCTGAAACTTACAGGATGTTTTTACAGTACACTAACCTCTTATATATCAGAATATCAAGGGAATTGAATCAGTTCGTGACCCCTATAAATTGAGTTTTCAACACAGGGGTAAGTTATTTTCTGTGTATTTGTGAGACCCTTTCAAAAACAGAAGAACAATAAAGTACATTAAAGCAAATCCTTGCACTTTTAATGTTGGCTGAAATGTTAAAAAATAAGGTGGAAAGGAGATCAAAATTAAACACTGAATAATTTGCATGGGTCTAGACTTTGCACCTGTTGGTTTTAGTATTAAATCCTCTATTGGAGTAAAACTGGTTATGTGGCACTGTTCTAAATAACTAGGGACCTAGAAATGTGGTCTTGAAACGGCAGACTGCGTTACTGCATCTCAGCTGCTAACAATCAGACTGTTTTTATTTTCTTGATGGATTCACACCATACAAACGTGACTGCCTACCGGTCAGCCATTTCTACTTTCTACTTATTATCCCACTGTTTTTTAGGGACTGTATTTACATTTGTAAGCTGCCGTTTTGGAGCTACTTATTGGTAAATAGACTTAAACTTGACAGTTATTTACCTGAACTGGACCAACACTGACCAAACAACCGGCTTTTTAGAATTTAGCATTATTGATTCTGTTACTTCCCATTTAATACCATGAAGCTGCTTTGAAACAATCTCTCCTGTACAAAGCACAATAAAAATAAATGTGACTTCACATTTTTGTTTAAACAGACATTGAAACTTACAAGATTAAGTAATTGACTGTTAATTGTAATTGACTAACAAACTTTACAAACTGCAAAATTTGAAAACTGAATTAATGGGAATCACTAATTTAACTGACAGTCATTCGTCACAGGATTCATAAACATATGCAGGTCTCTGTAAGGGTTTATGATGTTTTATTGCACTGATAATATGTTTGTCAGTGTAAACCTAAATATACATGCACTCTTTATGTACAAATAACTACATTAAGTACCACCTGCAAACTAATGATACTTGTAGCACATCTAAGGTAAGTCTCTGTCTAGTCAGCAAATTTAGGAAATTAGCAGCATATCATGATTTATTTATTTTATTTTTTTTACCTGTATATATTTTCAACAAAACAGCATTTATGTCATAATCTTGTAACTTACTGGAAAGAAATTAAATGTAGCCTGAAATCTGAAGAGGACAATAATTCTGAAGCAGTCAGGATGAATTGTGAATTGAAGCATAGCACTTTGTAGCTGCTTCGAGAGAGACGCCTCAGAGTATACTTGTCAACTCCAGAGACTGAACAGAAAGCAGCTGGAGGAAATCGGCCAGGAAATTGGTGGAAAAGAGACTTTTCTCTATCGACAAAACAACTCCATCTCATTCATTTTTCCTCTGAGCTCCATTCAGAGTGTTCTGAAAGATACAGTCATGCTGAGGACCGTGGGTGTCTGCAGGAGACAGTCAAATGCATGTGACTCGACCTCTGACATTTATAGGATGCAACTGATGCTAACAAATGTGTCTGAGCACAGCTTGCACATTCAGATTCATATAGTCATGCCACAGTTACTCTGATGGAACAAATAGAACTGCTGCACTTCCTTAAAGTAAACATTCTACACTTTTATAACGCATGCTTTTTTTTTTTTTGCTTTTTTTTCCCCCAATGTCTACTTACAATAGTGAATGTTTCTGATACAAACAAGCTGTTCCTTGCTATGTTCTTTATATGTAAATACATTGATTGGGTAACTTCTTTTCGTGATATGAGCAAAACAAAACACTATATCCTTGACAAGTTGCTGCATTAAAGGCCTTATACTTGACCCAAGCCAACTCAGAAGTAACTGTCATGAAGTATTAACATGAAGCACCTCCTGAGATTTTAGGTTACTATTTCAATAATTTAACAACATATTCCCATATTTATGTTTCTCAGATGGCAGTTAATGGTCAAATGATTTGCAGGTAACATTAACATTAAATATTATTCAGTAAATGTTTTGATTAGTTTTGTAAAAAAAAAAAAAAAAATACATAAAAAATTAATATAGGGCTGCACAACTTGGCCCAAATAAAAAATGATACTGCAAATATTGTCATATATGGTGGTTTTAATAGCGATGTTATCTCATTTGAAGACATCTGCTAAAAACCAACTAATACCTATTTAAAAGCCTTAGTACTAGTAATAGCAATAGGTTTTACTATAAAATTAATTATAGAATTATACAATTGTAATTATATAAAAAAATCAAATTGATTACTGTTTTAATTATTATTATTATTATTATTATTATTATTAGTAGTAGTAGTAGTAGTAGTAGTAGTAGTAGTAGTGGTAGCAGTAGTAGTATTTTTCACTGCAAGTTCGCAATCTTTATGTCTTAAACTTTACTTTATTAGGTTCAAATTCTCAAGTTTTTTTAAATGTCAAACCCTCAGACTGTATATTGGTGGAACACCAGTGAGATTCTGTAAACTTCTTTTGAGGAATATGTGAATGTTTAAATTTCTAAATACTTATTTATTTAAATAACAGCCTTTGATTTGATCGTGACAAGCTATATTGTGATTTACTGATATTTCGATCATTTGTGCAGTCCAATTTATTTATTTGAATTTTACATTTGATTTCATTAATTATTAACATTATATCAACTCACAAACTCCCTGCAGTTCCCTCACACACCCTTAAGGGTTTGCAAACCCTGCACTAGCAGAAAGATCAGATCATCAAGAATAAAAAGTCTTGAGCCTGCATCTATGCCTAAACCCTTGTATGCATGTATGTAGCACACAGTGCTCAGACACAGAGGGCTCAACCTGTCACCTGCACACACTAACTCTCATGTGTGACTAAGCTTTCTTTTATGGTTATGTGGCAGCTGATGAATGTTGTCCGCCTCTCCTCATGCTAAACAATCACTATATCCCTCGATTGCACGCCCTCCTCCTCTGGTTTCACTCACTCACCACACGCTCTTCTCTCTCGCTCACCACAACTGGATGGCAATGGATGGAAAATACCGACAAAAGTGTCTAGCTCAGCCGAGTGTGAGAACATTGCCTGCGGGCATGGCCATGTGAAAAGGGAATTACTTCAAAGCTGCTATGGATTGTGGCAGTCGAACACAGACCATTCGGTCACTTACTGCAGCTTGCTTTCATTTGCTGCTGAGCAAATCGAATGTGCCCTTTTACAATCAGCCTAATCTGTCAAAAATGCATAGTGGTATATAAATGTATAAACAATGAAGTGCTTTGCCATTCCCATTTCATATTTGGTGAAATGTTAATTTTGGGGAGGAAAGCACTAAGGCTAATTTCTGTACTTAGAAATCACACTGTCATTTTAATTAAAATGCAAAGACCTTTAAATTATCAACAGGAAGGTTTTTTTTTTTTTTTTTACATCTCTGAAATCATCACTGTACTGCTCCATAAAAAAAAAAATACAGTATGAGATCTATGATCATAAAACTAAGAGTTTAAATATCATGTTACTATGAATTGATGACTATAACACTTACTACGATCTTGTGAGATATATAGTGACAACTGATATTAAAGGGATAGTTCACCCAATAATTACAATTCTGGCATTAATTACTACTCATGTCGTTCAAAACCCACAAGACTGACGTTCACCTTCAGAAAACAAATTAAGATAATTTTGATGAAATCCGAGAGCTTTCTGACCCTCCATTGACAGCAACGCAACTACCATGTTCAAGGCCAAGAAAGTTAGTAAGGACATCATTAAAACATGTGACATCAGTGATTCAACCTTAATTTTATGAATTTTATTTTTGTGTGCAAATAAACAAAATTAATGATTTTGTTTTACAATTTCTCTTCAGGATCAACAAATATCACAATTTGTGTTCAGAAGATGAACAAAGGCCTTACGGGTGAGGTAATTAATGGCAGAATTGTAGTTAATGGCAATTTTTGTTGGTGAATTATCACTTTAATACACAGGGCTCGACATTAACGCTTGTCCAGAACCAGTGGATTTTGTCAGGGGGCAAGTGAAAGAAACTTTTACTTGCCCAGCCAGACAAGTAACCTGATTAAAACATCAATAACAAACAATGGCTCGTGCAGCTTATCTTACTCAAGGAAATATCCAAACTAATAGGCACAACAACACACACAAAGAAACAAACATACCACGGTAGAAAAAAAAAAGATAAATATTCTATATATCATATGATATAGCTAAGCAACATCACACGTCCAAGCACCAGCACGACTGCAAATGGGACATTGATTTAATACAACAGTAGTTCAATAAACAAGTAGTAAATATTAACTGACTTACATTTTAGACACATTGTTGACCATTTTTGCAAATGAAAATAGTTCTAAGTAAAGCCACAACAGAAAAGTCGCGCATTTCCGCGCAACAAACAACGGTGTGTTTCGTTGCTGAATGATTCAGCATTTTTGAACAAATCGGGTGAGTCAATGATTCAGTGAGCCATTCGTAAAGACAGTCACTTGCTTTATTTATTGAATGAATTAGCCGTTTGAACAAACTGGTTAAATCACTGACTAACTCATTAAGACCGGCCGCCACATACTGGTGATTTGGTTTCATATTTAAAAGTATCATTGCATTTTTCCAACATTTCATATTTATTGTATATGATGAAACAAGTAAAACATTAATCTTATAACATTTTTTATTGCATTTGCAATTTTACTGTGTAAATATATTTATGAATCCTCTTATCTTCATTAAACAGTCTGTGTAAATACATCTAAATTTCACTTTAGATGCAGCTTCAGTGTTTCCTCTGCAGTGGAAAAATTGAGTTTTTTGACAGTGATTCCATTTGAATAGTAACAACCATACTAAATGTACTAATAAAATGTATGAATTTGAGCTAAATGACGACATGTACATTTAGTAAGGATAGGAAAATGTTACCCTTCATAAAGTTAAAAAGTGTCCTAGAAATCAATTTAAGGCAAATATCATAAATATGCTGATTAAAATAAGACCTCATAGAGCACTGATGAGACTGTTGCTTTAGAATGGATTATTACTTTTCGGCAAAAAAATAAATAAAAAAATATTTTTTTTTTCTTTGCCCCGTCAAGTAACTGATTTACTTTTCCAAAGGACAAGCACACGTCAAAGCGTTATGTTGAGCCCCAATATGCGTTTTTATTTAAATTACAAGCTATCATAATTTCATCTTACTTTTTGGCCATGTAATTATCCGTTTCTGTATCAACTGAACATTTTGCTCAGTTCAGTTACTGTAACTAAATAAAACTAAGTTCATACTGTATGTCAGGCTTTACAGGGTTAATGTTAGTAAATGTTAGTGTTTTAGCTATTTATCAGCTATGTATTATAATTGCAGGATCAGTGCTTGAAGTGGGCTGGTGCACTTCTATATTTTAGTCTTTAGAGCTAACCTGCACTTTTTTTGTGCCTACCGGAACTTCTGACATGTTGCCGGTACTCAGAATAAAAGGGTCAGGTTCTGGGTGATTATATGATCCCATATATGATTAGAAAGGACACTATATAAATCACTATCCACACAGGATCACCTCTCATCTCGACCAATCACGTGAATGAGTGCAAGTGGAGTGTGGGGAACGAGAGCATGTCAGGGGAGGCGTGCAGAGTAGTAGAATAATAATGAATTGCTGATTACTAATTTGAATCAGTAATTCATAACGAAAATAATATTTTAAAATGAAAAGACACTGACTTTTGTGATCACTTTAAACCGGTAAACTCCTGGAAAGTCCAAGTGGTAAAAATATGAAGTTGCCCACCCAGATCAGAAGAAAAAAAAAAAAAAAAAAGATGTCTCGTTTGACCGAAGCTTCCGAAGGCCTGCATAAACAGCCTGTCCTTGCCAACAAGGACAGGTGTAATTAAAAACAAAACTGAAATCAAATCAAGCAGAACATCAAAAATAAAGCCTACCAATACATATTTAATTGGTCAAAGGGACCTTGCATTAAATCAAAGATACATTATACGGTCCAGAAATGTGGTCTTGTTATGCAAAGAGGGAAATGCAAGGAATAAGAGGTCAGAGAGAGAGAGGGAGAGAAGACAAATGAGAACAAAACCAAATGAAAGCAGATGGTGTTCAAAACGAGTCCTGCCCAAGGCCAGCACCCTCCCTCCCTTCCCTCTATCGCCTTCGCTGCTTTCTTCCATGTACACCAGAAGGTAGAGGGATGTCAGGGTGGAGGGTGGAGAGGCATCTGTCTCTGCAGAGGTGAACTGTGGGAATTAGCGATCAGGGGGTGTTGTTAATTAGTTTAAGAATCAGACTCATGAGAGAGGTCATGTTTTCCTATTCCATGACAAGAAGAAAACCAGCATGAATGCCCTACATAGAGAAAGGCAAGCATGGTGGCATGTTGCATACCATACTACATGATTTAAAAATGCTGAAGTTGCATTAAACCGTTGTGGCTTTTGGTGGTATTATTTACAGGACTATACTATTGAACACTAAATATTTATGTATGCATATGCAGAAACAAATAGGTAAATGAAGAGCTATGGTTTTACAAAAGCAAAATATTCATTTCAGATGCAAACTCTAATTTCGTATAGTAGTACCAACACAGCAAAAATTTTGATGTCCATTAAATCAGAAGATGAATTACCCACTGAATCAAAATATTACAAACCAGAACAAATAATTTAATCTGCCAAGTCATAAAGCACAAAACAATCATCCCCTTTTCTTATCCTCCTTCTCACTTGCTCTCTCGTCGACCTGACCATAGTCAAGATTAAAATTCATCAATCAATCACACATTTTAATGGCCAGACCATCTCCCTTACACTCACAGCAAAAATGAATCACAAAGGCAATTTAATTAAATTGAACAGTGATTCAATAGCTCTAATCATTCTGCACAGTAAAATGAAATCTCTCGATCCTTTAATCATATCCCCATGTTAAATAATTACTCAATTTGAAGCTACGGCTGTGGTGGGCATTTAGTTAGTAACTATTTTTGTTTTTGTATTTTTATTTATACTCACAGTTTTATGGATGTATTGGTTAACAGCTTCTTAATATGGCATGTTTGACCCTGTCGACTTGCTCTGCAGCAAAATGATTTTATTTCTGGGCACCATGTTAAACGCATTAGAGGTCTATGTGATGGAATGACATTCTCATACAATAATTGCTAAATTCAGATTTCCCTGCCAAGAGGAATGTTAAGTTGGAATAGATACAACTAAACCTCTGTCTACAGTTGTAAGCTGTCAATTTGGATACAATTCAAAAGAGATTGTCATATTAATTCCTTAAAAATACATAAAAAGGTTATCTGATTTTTGTGCACAGATGTGAAAATTAAATTGTTTTGAAAATACACAAAAATATTTATTTATTTTCCAGTTCCAGTTTTACTCTTAAAAAGGTTTTACTTAAAATAAATAAATAAATGACAAACAAAATCTAATTAATAAATAAATACAGTTAATGATTTCCAACAAAGGAGAAAAAAAAAGTATATGCTGCTGGCAGCTGTGAACCAACCTGAAAGACACAATGCAATCTAAATGCACATCATACGCTTGCAGCACTGTATTTACAGCACATTAGATCTTTAAGGAGATTCTTCAAGCTCATTCCTGCAATAAAAATCTAATAAATGATGCGGGAGCGTAGTAGACTCAAACAAGTTCATTGAATTCTCCTCCAGTAACGATGGCCTCCTGGGCGTTATAAAACGCAATTAATCACATCCACAGGTGAGGGGTGGACGGTCAGAGTGCTCTTCCACAGCAGTTAGATATGTAAAATGGATCATATAACAGTTAAAGAACTGCTCCCAGTGGGGGGTACCAACATTGTTGAGCAGCAGAGAGAGACCGAGAGAAAGAAAGAGAGAGAGAGAGAGAGAGAGAGAAAGAGATAATCCCAATTTTTAATCATGACTTTTGGTATTTCATTCATTTATTAATTCATTCATTCATTCTATTTTTATTTTTTTGTGAAGTGAGGTGACATTCAGCCAAGTATGGTGACCCATACTCAGAATTTGTGCTCTGCATTTAACCCATCCGAAATGCACACACACAGAGCAGTGAACACACACACACACTGTGAGCACACACCCGGAGCAGTGGGCAGCCATTTATGCTGCGGCGCCCGGGGAGCAGTTGGGGGTTCGATGCCTTGCTCAAGGGCACCTAAGTCATGGTTTTGAAGGTGGAGAGAGAACTGTACATGCACTCCCCCCACCCACAATTCCTGCCGGCCCGGGACTCGAACTCACAACCTTTCGATTGGGAGTCCGACTCTCTAACCATTAGGCCACGACTTCCCCAAAAATAGTTGTGTAAACTATGATGTTTAGAGGCAATTAAAACATGATTTGTCATGCAGCCCTATTGCATGTACTGTAGTTAAAATACTGTATAATTTTAGTACAATAGTGTACTGTCTACAATGCAGTGATATTGCAGTACTGACCAGTGATGCGCGGGTCAATGTATAAGCAACCCACACCCGACCGATGTTTTCAACTAACCTGCCCGCAACTTGGACCGCAAAAAAGAAAAAGAATATATTGTACCCGACCCGCTTCCTGACCCGCATTTTTTAAAAGCAGTAAATGCTCATTGTAACGTCATTGGGCCATAAACGTAGGAACTAGTCAAAAAAAAAAAAAACTTAATATATTCTTTTTTTTGTCAAGAATTATAAAATGTCGTCAATAGGCTCATAATTTGTACTAAAATAGTCTAGTCTGGCTATATCTATTTTGATGTTTCTGCAAGTTCAGCAGACAGTGAGGTTCTGGTTTGTTCTGATCAGAGCTCGTGAGGGGAGAGCGCATTTCTGGATATTCCGCTCCGCTCACTCATTCTGTGGGGTCTCGCTCAACCCAAATTGGCCTGCTGGTTCGAAAATATTTGGAATAAGGGCTGCCTCCAACTAATGCACATTTTATATGGATTGCATAATCAGAGAGTTACCTATTTATTTTGGTTTGAATATTTTTGTTTAAAAGTAGGCTAGACATTTCAAGCTTTTTGTAATATATAGCCTGTCTTTGTCAAATCTGTGAGGCACAAGCTGAGTTTCGGCGCCCTCCAGTACACATGCAATGCAAGTGATCGTGCCGGCACCTCAATACATTGTCTGCTATATATTTGCTTCTTATTTATTAAATACGGGCAATTGATTGACCAAACATTGATTAAAATTAAGATACAATTTATACAAAACGAAAATCTTTTAAAAGAGTTTTCTATAAAACAAAACTTAATGAAGTCGTCAAAATCATGTTTTACCAAAAACAACCTCCATCTCTACCTGCAGAGTGAGCTCGTGTGTCATCTTCGCGCCAGTTATTCAGCCAATAAAGTGTAGGCCTATGTATTTAAAAATTGTGTCTAGTACTATATAAATTACAAAGGTTTAGTGGACATCTTTATTTCAAACGACCCGACCGACCGCAACCCCAATATCATAAAAAATATTTTTGGATGACTCGTAACCGCGGGTAACCACACACCCGCTCATTTTGGATCACCCCGCGCATCACTGGTACTGACCATACATCACATAAAATGTTACTGATATTTTCAAGATGTTGCTGTGTACACAAAGTGTTGATTGGCTGTCTGAAACAGAACTTAAGAAATAATAAAAAAAAAAAAAAAAAAAAAACATAAAAAGGGTAATTTTCAGTGTCCCATAATGCACCTCCTTTGTTCTTAAAACAGTTTGGTTCCCTTTGAACATCACAAATCCTGTTATACATAAACAGCTCCTGAAAATACCAAGGCCATACTTCAGGCAAACAGAACGAGCAATTCACAAAGCTCTGCTAGGTACCGGTGAATGTTTACCGAGCTCATCTTAAATTCAGATGTGTCTACTATGCTTCATGAAAATGGATTTTGAAAGGTTACGACTGCACGTGAATCAAAACCGCACTGGGGGAAACAAGACAAGATGAGCCAATATAACACACATTCCTCTTTCATAAACAGCTTATTGACCGACGTGCCATTTGAAACTGGTTCGGTCAACTTATACAAGCAGTGCGTGTGAGTCAGAGCCGTGATGGTAGATGTCCTGTTTTGAACTTGACCTTCTGTAACCTGTGTCACAACGGACTGAAACTAGACAAAGAACACCCTGGCTGCCTTCCATCGCACAATACATCAACCAGCTATTATCTTACCAGGGTATACCAGAGACAGAGGGACACTGCTGGCCCAACACCGGGCTGCTTTTAGAGGACAATTCATCACTGGGCAAGGCATCATTCTTGTCAATTCCCAATCCCACAATGCTCAGGGTCAAAGGGTTGAGTGTGTAGGCGAGAACATCGGATCTTGCAACAACCTCATTGTGCCATTCACTCTTGGAGAGGCAAAGAGAGTCTGACTTGTGAGGCATCTTGGGGCCAGATAACAGACCTCAGTATTCTTGTCCTTCTAAGCAACGAAAAAACAGAGTAAGATTTCACTTTCAAATCACGTCTGGGGTCAAACTTGCATTTCCCATGCAGATTGAGAGGATATGAACATATGGAACGCCATATTTCGCAACAGTACATGTGAAGATTAATGCAAAGCTCAAGTTCATGGTTCACGTCTTATTTGAAGACACTGATGACTTTCAGAATATGTTTCTGTATGGAGCTAGACGAGTCTCAAAAAAGATAAATGCACACACTACATTCACATATGCACACACAAGATTCATACATGCACACACATGATTCATAAATACACACACAGGACAAATGCGCACACAAAATGTAAAAAGCACAGAAGATTCAAAAATGCATACAAAATTCACAAATGCACACAAAATTCATAAATACACGCACAATTCAGAAATGCAAACAACATTTACAAATGCACTCAAGATTTAGAAATGCACAGCACAAGATTCAGAAATGTATTTCTGATGCACACACAAATATACCTTGATTTACAAACTGGTTGCGGTCTGTGAACTTCACTGCATTTGCATATGCATTTTTTTCTGTTTTCGCAACTGGCGCCATTGTATGACGCCATGCACGTGCACGCAAGGGGAGTCAGAATTAGAAACACCTGTTTCACATAAGTTAACGTTACAACACAAAATTGGGGCAAATAACTGCACAAAAGCCCGAGCTGCCAACTCGGATTGGGGCGACAGACTCTGTCAGTCACTTAATTCACAAGAATGTCAACTTTATGGAAAGATACTAGCCTGACCCTAGCCAGCTCGCTAGCTTATGTTGATAGTTGCACAATTAAACTGGTTAACATTAACAATTAAACAACATCTCACAACAAGGAGATAACTAGCTAAACACTTTAAGTTATACCGCTCCCCTGTCGTTGCCAGAAGCCATGGTGATGTCTCAACCAACTGAAAGACAGAACTCCACCGCGCTAGCTCGCGCTCGCGACACAGGCATATCGCGCTGTGTGAACGCATTCATGTGATTGGCTTAGAAGTAAACAATCCCCCTCGTGGGGTGCGTTCTTGTGATTGGCTAAAACAAGGGAGATATCTGATTGGTTGCTGATCATTCCCCGTTTAAAAAAAATGCAGTGAAGTTCACAGACCGCAAGCAGTTTGTAAATCAAGGTATATTTGTGTGTGCATCAGAAATACATTACTGAATCTTGTCCTTTACATTTCTAAATCTTGAGTGCATTTGTGAATTTTGTATGCATTTGTGAATCTTCTGTGCTTTTTACATTTTGGTGTGCATTTTGAATTTTGTGCGCATTTGTGTATCCTGTGTGTGTATTTATGAATCATGTGTGTGCATGTATGAATCCTGTGTGTGCGTATGTGAATGTAGCGTGTGCATTTATCTTTTTTGAGACTCCTTTAGCTCCATATTTCTGAGACTGTTAAACAATGTTAAAGAGTCATATTTTTGACATTTTTTTTTACTATTTGATATAAAAATATAAAAAAAAATAATAATTGTGGAAAACATTCACGTGAGTGTTAGAAATGATTCTGAATCATTACCATGAAATAGAATCTGTGACACAGATGTGCCTTGCCATTGTTCATGTGTGTTTTCCAAATGTCTCCATAGTAGAGCAGAAAATATTTATTGCTTATCACCGCTTGAATGTCGTAGTTTGCATCCTAACAGTAAGTGTAAAAAAAATAAATAAATAAAATTATTAACTTGGGCTACATCCAGTTCAAACCGAAGCATTTCACTACTATAAACACACACACACTTCTGTAATGACTGGGTGAAGGAGTGGCAGGAAGCAAGTGCGAGATTAATGATATTTAATGAAGACAATGATACAGACAGTACTTGAGACACAAACAACACTGGGAGGAATGCACAGTCCAAGATGGTGATGAGTGACGAATCCGGAAGTCGGAGGTGAGTAGGCAGCAGGAGAGGGTGACACAGGAACTGCGGGGAAGCAAGCCAAAGGTAAGTGGTGTTGCTTGGTGGTGGGTTGCGTAGAGTGGACGGGGTTCCGGGGAGAGACGGACATCAAACGCAGAAACACACGAGAAAGCAAAGCATAGGTCATAAACATGAAACAACGCTCTCACGAACACAAGACGCTAGACAAGCCAATATATAGGGATGAGTAATGAGTGACAGCTGTTGCTGATGACAATTAACGGAGACGCCCACAAACTAATCAGTGCTGACGCATAACACACAGACTTCACCCACAAAGTGCAAAACCCAGAGATCATGGTTTACCAACCGTGACAACTTCTGCGAAGAACAGTGGCTGCTTGCATTATGCTTTATCCATCAAACATTTAATATGAGTTAGAAAGTGCTTGCTAACCTTTGTCTACGATCACACCTACACTCTCTCCTGAGGAATAACACCACAGAAAGCATTGCAATTCAAAGCCTCTCTATAGTGTTGCTCCAAAAACTGAAAGTTGGTATCCTCACAAATTTTGGTTCAGGAACAAACGGATGTTAGCTATCGGCTTGAAATCAAGGATGAGTAAATCTGCACATGCATAAAGGGTCATGGGTTTCATAATTCAGCATATTATTGTCTTCATGCATATGCAGTATATGCTATAAAACTGGACTAAAATCAGTGGGGTTTAACATTCACGTTATACTACAATGTATACTACATTATACTAGAATGATTTTGCTGGTGATATACAGTTAAGCAGCATAGTGAATATCAAAATGCTTTTAATGTTTTTTTTTTTTTTTTTTTTTTTTGGTTATGGAGTTTCCTAAAGACCTAAATTATGTTTAATTGATAGTTAATACTTGTTAATTGTTTTTTTTAATTCACCATGAGTATAATTTGTTTTGTTTTTTTTTAATACTGTGACTATTGTGATTATTTAAACAGATATCGTAGTTGTGATATAATAATGGTTCAACATCTCAGATATTACATATAAAGAAAAAGCTTATAATTTTTTGAATAATCATTATGAATTATATAATCATATAATCATTTTGGAAACCCAGTCGAGTGAAAATGAAAATTTTTATATATATTTTATAATGACCATTTTGGATTTTTAAGATTCAATCATGTCCTGTCTTTCTAGCACCCATTTAACAATTTATAGACAGCAACCAAATCTTAAACCTTAAGCATTCTGGGATTTTCCACACAACTTTCTTTAATTGACTAACAAACATTGCTTCCTTCAGGAAATGCAAATCTGTTTTGTAATTGAGCGAGAAGAGAACACCCTCTGAGTATATGCCCCTGCAGCAAGCAAATATGGACAGTACTGAGTCACAATATGGATCAAACTTCTGATATTGTTCTGTGGGAATACAAGAGTCTTTAAATGCAATTGTAATTAAGAATCATTTTGCCACTTCAGATTCAAATTTCAAAACACTTAAGCAGCAAATTAAGCAAGTGAGACCATAATTCAGTTCAACAAAATATCCACAAGAAATAACATTGCTGGATAAGTTAATGTTTGCCCTTAATCTCTTTAATAAGTCAGCCTGGGTGTGAGAAAACTCTCATAGTGGACACAATACTCCACACCAGAATGCAAAAAAAATTGTATTGTGAAAAGATACCACATACCAACCCAAGGACAGAGTAAACAGAGAGGTTCAGTGGAAGTTTGTGACAAAATCCAAATTGTTTGTGGTTCAATTGTGCAAAGCATCTATGAATCTATTTCAGCAGCAAAGTAAAATTATACTTATATAACCAATGATTTCACAGAAACTATAACGATTTATCTTCAGAGCTTTGAGATATTTATGATATATGATGTTAAGCTTACTCAGACAGAAAATAGCTTTTTCCCTGGCTATTAAAAACTCAAAGAGTAAAAGAAGCAAAGGAATTAAAAGAACATCCCTCAGCCAAGCCACAGGCAAACACAGCAGATCTCCAAATATCCGATCTGACAGAGACACTCACTTTTTATGCTCAGACATTCAGTCCTCATGTTTATGATGTATGACCTTGTAATAGCCGGGAACCACAGCATCTTGAGTCTTTCAAAAAGAATTAGGGGTTAAGAAAAAAAGAAAATACTATTTAAAGAAAATAAATGGCTGAAGTATTGAGCGAAATGACTCATTGGTTTGCTGCTCTGTTTCATCAATTTTACTGCTGCCGGATGTCTATGCTGGAAGGAAGAGAAAGCGCACAGACACAGAGACAGTCTGTCAGGAATGGCTCGTTAGAACTAGGAAATCAGTTTTGGATAGAATATAGTAGGGTTGCAAAATGGTCCCTTTTTACAGACTGATGACACATTTCCACAGTTATAACATTGTATGTGTGGCAAATTATTTTTTTTTTTTTGTTTATATACACACACACACACACACACTATACTAAGGTCACATAAACACTATTATGGATGAATGGATTGAGAAATTGAGAATGGATTGAGAGATTGAGAAACCGTTCACGAGTCGCGCCAGACCTTAGCTTTCTGGAGGTTGTTGGTGATTTTACAGACATGTATTTTAGGGTTCATTTTCACAGCTTTTATGACTTGTCTGTCATCAACAACTGTTGTTTTTCTCAGCCGATCAGGTCATCTGAGTTGGTTGCTGATGTCGCCGGTAGTTTCCAAACTCTTGATTTCTCCATGTCCTTTGTTTTTCCTATAGTTCTTATTGACTTCCTCTTTACTTTTAGCATCCAAATTGCTTGCGTTTTTTTTTAGAGGCAGCTTTAAAAGAAGATTGAAGATCTTCAGTGAACTTATGAATGGCAGTAAAAAAGCAAATGATTTCCAACTTAAAGTCTTTAGAATCGTTCCTGGCTTTATAGGCACTGAGAGAACACTGATCAGCCTTTAGTGGCCTAAGGCAGGTCAGAATAGGTGGCTTCCATGGAAATCCACTGTCACCCATTGCAATGAAATAGGCTTTTAATGAAGCAGTGGAGCACATCGGCACAGGCACAGGCCTTACTGATGATCGATGTGCAGGTCAGTACTCGAGAGGACTGATTGATCTGATTGAGGCTTCAATTGATTGAATACCAGACAGCCTCTGGCGATATGTGAAATGCAGCAAGGTTAAAAACAAGGCCATCTTTAAACATTGAGGTGAACTCATTCTTCACAATGCAAATGTGAGTACTGTACAGTTAACTGATTTAATGGCAAGAATGCAAAAAATAAATAAAAATAAAGACAATCAGGGTTGATGGGTGAAAAAAAGAAAGAAAAGAAAATGTCATTATGGTGTATTTTAGTCACACACACACACACACACACACACACACACACACACACACACACACACACAAAATATATTTTTTAAAAAGGTAAGCACTTGAAGCTATATATATGCAGACTACCCACAGTAAATATATATACAACTCTAAACCAGAAGGAATCGAAAAGATGGCTTTATGTGTGCAGAAAGCAAATACGCTACCATGCTAATGTTAGCAGCTAGTCTCTTCAACCCCTCATGAGCTGTGGTAATACATGCTGTCAAAACAAACTCAACAAAAGAGAAAAACTCAACAAAAGCAAGCACTAGAAAGGGAAACAGAGCCCCATGCCACCCCTCTCTGTGGGAGAAGAAGAGAAAGGAGTGATGGAGGGAAGAGTTAGCGTTCTAGCGAGGTGCAAGCAGCGTTTCATCAAAGCTTTCAGAGTGGAGAACAGGAGAAATACTGTGGGAAAACATGCCCCAAGCCACACACAAGGCATCTAAGAACATATATTCAAAGATACTAGTGCAACTTATTAAAGGCAGTCACTCTACTAACTTAACTACATTAGTTTTTTTAGCAGCGTCAGAGTACTTCTGCTTTTATTTAATTAAAATTTATTTTAATTGGCTATATGTGACCCTGGACCACAAAAACAGTCTTAAGCCGCACAGGTATATTTGTAGTAATAGCCAACAATACACTGTACGTGTAAAATTATAAATTTTTCTTTTGTGGCAAAAATCATTAGGATATTAAGTAAAGATAATGCTCTATGAAGATTTAGTATTTTGTAAATGTCCTACCGTAAATATAATAAAACTTAATTTTTGATTAGTAAAATGCATTGGGGACTTCATTCAGGAAATCTTAAAGGTGATTTTCTTTTCTTTTTTTACTCTAAAATTTCAACTTATTTATTAAACCTCACTGTCAAAAAATTTACCCTTATGCCTAACAATTTTAGCTAACCAGCATGACTCTGGTTGTAACCTGAAATACAGTTTGAATAATAACTACGCGATTACTGAGAGTAGAACACCAGGATAGTATTTTTTAAATTACAACCAGTTAAATCCAACGTACTATATGCTGTTCAATTTCATGCTATACGTTTCTCATCTTATTCGTAACAGGCCATACATGGCAGGAAACGTTGCATATCAGGCAGTGAATAGTATCATAATGGACACAGTTTTAACCAAGGTTAAAACCCACAGGACGGCACCAAAACAGGTCATTAAATCTGCCCAGACTCTCATTCAAGGCTCTTTCGGTGTGTAATCGCACCATTACCACTAAGCGCTAGGTTTTCCATTAGTACTTCAAAATGAGCTGGATCTAAACTGGCACAATCAATAAAACAGTATTTGAGTTAAGCATCTCATCACTACAAAACAGACGTTTTACGAAAAGAGCCGTCCATCTCATCTGTCATATATAGTAGAGTGGTGTGGTTTGGCTGATGTTCAAGACAAAAGATGTTACTGGTGAGCAAATGTTGATCCAAGATCTTCATATCCAAACTGTGAGGGTTTAGGGGGGCGGCCAATGTCTGGCCTCAATTCATGAACACCAGTTAGTTAAAAGCCTTAGTCAGATTTCAGAAAGAAACTGATTAATGTTGGGAGCTTTACTGAGGCGCTTGAATCCCCGCCTCACCACATCATCTCCCAACTAGTTTCTTGGTGCCAAGACTGACAGACTTACTTTGGCAGAGCCTGGCAGCAGCCCTAATTCATTGCATTAATAAGTGAATAAATAAATGCAGATGGAGTTGGCCCCTCAATGCCAATTTTAATGCACTGTCGGCCACATGGGCCAAAGCCCATACCTTCACAATCTCTGACAGCTTCCTCCTCGGAGTCAGATGAATAGGGCCAATCAAATCAACACGGCAGACAGTGCAGACAATGATTAGACTTCACCCCTAATACAATATTTTATATACCGTAATCAAAGTTCAGTCATAGCAGATGAGTAGCATCAAGACATCTTTCAAACACAAAATTAACCATGCGTACACCCATTTTATCCCATTCAATTTGCAAAAGCCCATTACTCACAATTGTTCACCCAATGCCCAGAACAATTGTGAAGGAATATATGGAAGCCATGCAGACAGCAGATTTCTTTTGATTACATACTGCTTATAAGAATGTTTAAGAGAAAGCAACTCACATCGAGACAGCGGTACTTCTATTTTTGTGTTTTTATTATACACTACTGGTCAAAAGTTTGCAAATAAGTTTTTATGTTCACTAACAGTGCCTATTTTTATGTCTTTATTTATTTATTCATTCATTTTTTTAATACAATAAAACTGTAATATTTTGAACTATCATTACAATTTAAAACGACCGTTTTTATGGATTATTTGATGAAAATACTGAAATGTTTAAAAGAAGTAGACTGGGGTAATAGCTGCTGAAACATCAGCAATTCATTAATATATATATATATATATATATATATATATATATATATATATATATATATATATATATATATATATATATATATATTAGGGATGTGACAACATCTTGTCGTTCGAGATCCGACTGGTCTCATGAGAGCGTGATGATATCCTTGCAAAGGAATTCGCAGTGTTTACAATGAGAACTTCAAGATTATTCATTTAAAGATGGCGATCTCAATTCAAACACCCACGTGATCTTATTATTGAATGACAATTTTTTTTTTTTTTTTTTTTTTAAGACGAGCAGTGAACATTTTATCAGAACCATAGTAAATTGTTATTTTGCTTTGTTTTCTACTCTCTACTACTCTCTACTTGGTTTACTAGAAATATAAGAAATATCAAAACAGATGAGCAAACCTTTAAAGAGTGTGTTATATATAACCTACATGAGCCCTTGAAGTATCTGTATGGACTCCCAGGTTCTACAGTGTGTCAGGAAGAAAGCTTTTTTTGGGGGCCAGAAACACAGTCTGATATCACATCTCTGCTGGAGTTTGCCCAGAGGCTCACAAATACGGAGAGAGATTTGGTGGCGTTTAGAATTCAACACAAAGCTATTAACTACACTGAGGCACGGTGATGGCAGCATCTCGCTTTGGGGAGGCTTTTTTGCGGCAAGGTCTGTAAAACCCTTGAAGGTAGAAGCAAAAATTTGAGATGCACTAAGCACAGCAAAATCCTGGAGGAAATCATGCTGTAATTGACAAAGACCACTGGGACTTAAAACATGATACTTCCTTCAGTAGGACAACGACAAGAGTGCCAAAGAAAGGTTAATGTCCCCAGAAGGCTCAGTCAAAATCAAGCCAATCAGCACCCCTGAAATGTCTATTAAAATTGCAGTTCACAAATGGTGTCCATCCAATTTGAGACATAATTATTTCACCAAAAGGAACTGGTGTACCACACCACACACCAAAAGAAGAAAAAGCTTTTTTGAATGTGCATTTGCATTGAGATTGAAAGCCAACTGCCAAATTTCTATAGATGCTTCTCTTAAATTCTGATCTCAGAGCAATCTGCTAATTGTTTATAAAACACAGTTGAGTTAGTAAAGTGAGAATGTGGTCCCAAGTCAGTGTGCAGACGCAACGTCACCAAATGCAAGACATGTTATGACGAGGCTCAGATCAGTCAGCAATGACTTCAATAAAGCGTCACTCTAATATTCAAAGGAGAGCCACTAACCAATCACCTAAGAGAAGCAAGTGTGAGTCAATAAACTTTTATGGGGCGTCTCCCTTCACTTCCACAACACTTTATTACCAATGCTCCACCAACCTATGCTATTAACATTATCAGAGCAACGTGCAGATTTCAATAAACAGCGCCAGCTTCTCAGTAAGTCGTTATAGAGAAACAAAACTATTAAACCAAGCAATTGTTGCATGTTAGCTGCATAATTGCAACAAATTAAATTCCAATGTCTGTGGTTGAGAAAATGCTGGTGAGAAATCGACTTCTAAATTGCTTTACCTCACAAGGATATTACCTACATGTCTGTACAAGCACTTAGTTTTTTTTTTTACAAGAATCCTAAGATAATTTTTTTTTTTTTTTTTTTTTTTTTTAGAACTCATTTGGTTAAGTGTCTACTAAACACCTTAATGTAAATTAAAAGATCTGATTAAAAGTGCAGGTCAATATTAGGTGAAATAAACATTTTAAACATGTAAAGTATATTGTTACTGTATTGACCAATAATGATAAACCCAAGCCCTTGTGATGAGGAATCAATTGTATTTTTGTTTATTTATTTATTTTTTACAAAGGCGCCATTGGGCACTTAATGTGCACTGTTGTAGGATCAATGGAGTTGAATTTTGAAAAACTTGAATTTGTTCTCTGTTTTCAATCATGTTGATTGCTTGAAGCACAGTTTACTGAGCTTTGCAAAATGCCTCAAGGCTTTACATCCATTTCATTTCCCACTGAATGTAAAACTGCATTAACCATATAAGGAACAACCACTGGGACAAATGATAAAAGTAATACATTTATTAACAGTGCCTAAATCTGAACTGGAATTGTTTTTTTTTGTTTTTTTTCAATCCATGTCTTTGAGCAGTGTGAGCAATGAGCATACTCTTTGAATCACGAATGCACTTTGTCTTTTCAAGCAAAACAACTTTTCAAGCAAAACAAATTATTTGTTGGTAGATTTCTGTTTTTAAAACCAGCAAGGTTCCAGGGCCTCATTTTCCAATCTAAAGACTAAGTTTCACTCACCCTCATGTCATTCTAAAACTGTATAATTGTCTTTCTTTTGCAAAAAAAAAAAAATATTTACTATATTTTATATATAGAATATTTTAACTTATTTTAACAAAACAGTGAAGGTCAATTGGGTCCAAAACACTGCATGGACAAAAATCTGACATTTCTCTTTTGTGTTCACAGAAATGTTTTGCTTTCCAAAAATGCACTTAACTTCATTATAAGAGCTTGAACTTTACATGTTACCTAAGGATTGCTATTTCCACTCAGTATCCAGGTATTGGAAGCATTTCGTTATACGATGTCCTGCAAATACTAAAGTTAAGATGCTATTGGGAAACTGGGATTGTCAAACATTTTTGTCATTCATTTTGTTGGAGATTAAGCACTGTTTATGATGCTTTTGGGAAACAGGGCCTAAAGCAGGATTTTAGAGGTACTGTAAACTTCAAGTATCTGCAAGTCTTGCCTGGGTGTAACAAGCCAAAACAGATGTTCTATAAGTTTACAATGGTGTTTTTTTTTTAATGCTGTGATCTGTGATACAGCACTATATAGAAATTATTCACAAAAGCCACTGCATAACCCTGGTATTACTGAAAGCAAAATGCCCTTGGAGAACAACAATCTTGAAGCTTCTTCAGCAACCAACTTGAGCCGAGTATCCACCACTGGAACTTTACCCAGGAACTAGGGACTTTGGGCTGGTACTCAGTGTGTTTCCAACATAGGAACCAGGATCTAAATAAAGTTCAGAGTAAAAATAGTTGCCCTCAGAAAGTCCCTGCTCACAAAGTAGTACTTTTTCAAAGGTCCAGAATTTGTGTGAACTATGCATTACTTTATGCATTAATATCTCATGAATTTTCAGGAACTAACATGAGTTCATAATCTTTCATTCATGACTTCATGGATAGCAAAACCTTAATTAAGACATTAAGTAAGGTGCGTACATCGTGATTTATGATTTATTACACATGATCATGATGTTTTCTTTGTTCACAAAAAAAACAAGGTCTTTACTATACATTGTGGATAAAGCTATGCTTATTGTACATTATTCAAAAAAACATTATTTTATGCATGCAAGACTACTAGTTAAAGACTACTTGTATTAAATTAATATACAAGAAACACTGAATCGTTGAATTACTAACATTGATTTAAATAGAAACTGCACAGATGTTGAATGGTAAGAGTTTTTTTTAGAAAGTCTAAGAAACATTAGTAAACTGGTTTCCTAGTGAAATTAGTCTGTTTCGTCACTCTATGGCTCTGACCAAGCTCTATTTATTTTATCATAACTCATCAACCGTTTGAACAATGGAAAAAATAATAGAAACTAATTGCGTCTGATAGTAAACTTGTGCTTTATGACAATATACGGCTTAATACGGTAACTGCATGCTTTCCAGCAGCAAATCAGTGGCTCTCGGGTAGAGGGGGAAGGACGGATTTGAAGTGGGAGATATGGAGCACAGCAGGTTTGACAGTGCAAAATATAATTAAAAAATTGACAAAAACATGGCGAAGAAAGGTTTTACAAGAGAGGAGGCAGTTGATTTGATCTTTGATGACACCTGGGAAGAGGCTGAGCATGACTTTGGAAACGGAGTTTGTGTATTCACTGATCCAGACGTGGATTGGTAAGTGAAGCTTATGTTTCTTTCTGATGAATCAATCTTTGATGAGAAATATGAGTAAAATAGTCATAGACTGCGTTTTTCAGTTAGAAAAAGCACTGTTTCACACACTTTTGTGGTATATGTACGTTACACACGCGTGTTAGTGTGTATGTGCATGCATGCGTTCATGTTTGCTCGTGTAACGTTGTGTGTGCAATAAGTCTGCATGCATGCATGTAACATATGCACGTGTACTTGTGTGTGTGTGTGTGTGTGTGTGTGTGTGTGTGTGTGTGTGTATAAGGGTGTGTGCATGTGTACATGCATGTGTTTGTGTAAAATGAAGCTGTTGGCCACTGCAATGTCCAGGAAGTGCTGGAAAATTGTCCCTCAGTTTTGGCAGATCCATCACACCCATGTAGAGAGGCAAACCTACGTATTTATTTATTTTTATTCAGGGTATCAGCCCATGTGACTTTCTTACTCCTCTCCAGATTTCTCACCACATTCTTGTTTGTCTTTGCACACAAGATGTATATCTATGTGTGTGTGTACATGCATTCATGTATGCAAGCATGTGTATATCTACATGTTTTTGTGCATGTGCATGTGTTTGCATGTGTGTGTAAGCAACTGCAGGCTTTATTTTTATTGTTATTGTATTATTATTATGTTTTTTTTTTTTTGCTCTTACTAATAATTAGCTTTATAATGAAAAGTATTTTTAGGAAATTATATTGAGCTTGTAACACATGCTTCTATTTTTTCCCCAATGTGTCCTCTCCAATTACCTATGAAGAAGCAAATGGGCTGTCCATATTGAACACAACACCATCTCAAAGGGACCATGGTCACATCTGTAGCTGTAGTACTCCAACAAGGTGCTCAGAACAAAGTCAGTGCACCTTAAAACACAGAAGTACTACATAATAATTTTCCAGAACTTCCTGGACATTGCAGTGACCAACTGCTTAATTTTGCACACACACACACACACACACACACACACAAAAAAGCATTGTGTGCCATCCACCATGACAAGCACATGACACGGCAAAACATTCAGGAGCAGCTAGCTGCTCAGCTCACAGGTGTTCCCTTTATGGCAGCCTGAGAGAGAGATGCGATCATCTGACTTTTCCTGTGAGTGATACTCAAGATGCATAAGGAGCACCCCATGGAAGTGCCAGGAATGTGATGTGGGACTTTGCTTGCAGTTAGACAGGAACTGCTTCAGAGACCACCACATTTCAATGACTGGATTGAAGGATCCAAAAACGCCTGGAGAACTGGGGTAAAACAAATGGCTCCTGAGTGAAAACTGTGCAATCTAGTGTCCCAAAAAGACTTTTATATATGTATTATAGTTCCTTTTTCAATGCTGAGGCATTAGAGTCTTTCGTTCATGATTTTTCAGATTATTTTTTTTTTATAAAAAGCAGTAAAATTTATTCACCTTTTTTTTGTCTAATTAAATTATATTTAATAAAACACCACACACAATAATGTACACTAACTGTAATTCCCTGAAAGCCATTCATTTTCTGAAAAATAAAATAAAATAAATAAATGACACTCTGCACTTGAAGATACCACATTGTGAAACAGGTGTATTTTAGCTTTAGGTTGTAAAGGGTTAATAACAGACTGTTTATCAGCATTCCAAGGGACCAAGTCACCACTTCAGTTGAGGGGCCACAAACATGATGAAGTCATGAGAAGTTAATGCTTAGTTAATGATGGCTACTGTATTTGGATGTTAACAGAATCCAAGTTATATGTGCTGTGACTGGCCAATGTTGGGGTCTGGTCACCACTTTAGTTGAGGGGCCACACACACGATGAAGTCATGAGAAACTAATGCTTAGTTAATGATGACCACTGTATTTGGATATTAACAGAATTCACATACTATGTGCTGCGATTGGCCAATGTTTAGGTCTGTCTATTTACGTACTATGAAGAAGAAATTAACATGCTTGATAACTCATATCATATTTAATCACATATCATATTTAATCACAAACATATTTAATCATATCATATTTAATAAAAATGTGGATTTTTAAATATTCCTTTAATAATTAAAAAAGAAAAGTCTTGCATCACGAAATAATGCTTTTTTGAATCATGTACAATAAGCATAGCTTTATCCACAATGTATAGTAAAGACCATGTTTTTTTGTGAACAAAGAAAACATCATGATCATGTGTAATAAATCATAAATCACGATGATGTACACACCTTACTTAATGTCTTAATTAAGGGTTTTGCTATCCATGAAGTCATGAATGAAAGATTATGAGCTCATGTTAGTTCCTGATAATTCATGAAATATTAATGCATGAAGTAATGCATAATTCACACATTAATTTATACATTAATTCATGGTAATTTGTGTACCCTTACCATAAAGTGTTACCTGGTTTATTTATAAAGACCGCGCCTATTTAAAAATCACGATCACGTGATCAGCGGGAACTCAGTGCTCATGTTTACTGACAAGTCTCGACTAAGTTAGTCCTTCTGACATTTGCCACTGGCTTTGATGTCTCTTTAGTGGTTAATATAAAATATAACTAGTTATGAGTAAATCTAACAGGTTATCTTTGGTCTTTATTCAATTTATCTATTAATATGTTAAAATGAAAATAAAAAGGCAATTGATATAATATTTAGTTTCATTGTAATGTAGGCTGTATATATACACACATTTCACTGAACTAAATTTCTGTGGCTATTATTAAGTTTAAATGAAAACGAAAGGAAGCAGTGGTATTTGATTATCATACTTTAACTTATTGTAAATAAAGTGTGAGGAAAATTGCAGTAACCAAGGCAACCTGACTGATGTCATCAAGTCTGTGCTGTTTGGAGAATTACCGAACTACAGAGGATGCAAGTCCGAAATGTGCTTAATTTGTATTGAGATTAGTGCAGGCCTACATCACCAGACTATTTGCCTAATATTCACTGTACTTAAGAACATGGTGGAAATGCAAAAAGCAACAGGTCTGGAGGGGAAAAAATGTTCCTGGGAAAAAAATTCCTGGTACAATTGTTATAAGTAATTTAGATGAAAACGCGGCATTATTCCACCATTGTGCTCTATGAAGCTCTACATTTGTTGCTTTGACACTAAAAAGCCCTCTCCACACACATGATCTCTCTCTCTCTCTCTCTCTCTCTCACACACACACACACATTCCTGACAGGGTTATTCCAATGAGGAACAATAACATTCAACAAGGACATTTTTTTACCTATTCATTCTCTAACATGATAATATCACATAATGCATTCACACTGCAAGCTATGCATTTGATGCGATTCTGTTTCTCGCATGGTCTTAATTGCATTCTATGTATAGTGGCATTTTTTGAGTACTCTGTTTGATGTCGCTCCTAGTTTGCACCTGAATTTCCCTTCAGGGATCAATACAGTACTCATGTCCTATTGTTTTCTGCTTGGGGCCACTCATCTTGCTAAAATAAGCTGACAGAACAAAGATGGTTTAAGAATTTCATGCCTGACCACCTCTCCTCTTCTCTCCATCACTATCAATCCAATTAAATGTCCAATGAAAGTGGAAATTAATTGTTCATTATCACTATTATGAACATTGCAGACTTTTTTTATCCACGAAAAAAAGAAAAAAAAGAAAAAAAGATACAAGACTATGAAAAATGAAGACTTTGTTAACAATTACACAAATTGCATACTTGTTTGACAAAACTATTTGGTCACCCTAAAGTGATTCAATTAATATTGTATGGGTCATTAGGCATTAGTGGCCAGAAAAGGTACAAAGGATGCATCGGAGTGGCTATTAATGAGATTTCATTTTTTAGAGAAACGAGGGGGGCGGGGGGGGGGGGGGGGGGGCTGTGGCCAGGCATCAGTGCAGAGGTGAAAGGCGGGAAAACAAGTCAGCCAAGCCGTAAGACTAAAACATCCCAGTCACACGCATCAGATCCTTTTAAGCCTAAAATGAATATTTGCTTCTATGATGGCTGGTCTTTGACCGTTTGATAGAGAAGATTAAGTAAAAGAAAAGTATGAAAGGCATCGTCAGAATAGTCCATCTACCATTAGTGGTTCAATCTGAATTTGAAACAATTTTCAATGGGAATGCTTTTAGTACACGAGGAAAACCTAAATTATGATTATATTGATCAATTCGTATCCTCTGATAGCAAACAGCGTACACTCTTCTGTGTCAGCCGCAAGGATAACGCTATTTTCAACATGAATGAAAACTGTGCAGATGAGTGCAGATCAGCGCAGCTGACACAGAAGATTGTATGCTGCTTGCGTTCAGTGGTTGTTCTCCAAAATGGCCCTACGGCGACACAGAGGAGACAAACTGCTGAATAATTTTTGTTTTATATGCGTAGAAAAAGTATTCTCATTGCTTCATAAAATTCAGAGAACATTTTTTTTGTGAAATATTATTAAATTAATTGTTTTCTACTATTTTTGAAATATAAAACTTTTGTAACATTATAATTAGGGCTGTCGCGATAACCGCAATATTGTAATACCGCGCTATTGACAAGCAAACCGTAGAGGAAAGATAGCAACCGCAGAAACCGTAGAAACCGCAGTGTTCAGTTTTTTTTTTTTTTTTATGAGGCTGTGGCCTTCTTGTTTTTTTGGCCAATTTGTCACTGTGCATTCAATGTTAAATACATTAATGATACAATATGGTTATGACTGTAATTTTCTCGCGAGCCGTTGTAGCTTTATGGTGCTTCGTTTGTTTTGAATAGGCCGGCTGAAATGATGGGAGGCGCTCGATCTCGTCCCAAAACCTAATGTCACATCGCCAGTTTGGGAACATGTCGGCTTTCAATCCAATGAAAAGGGCGAGACAGCACATTTAGATGAGCCGATATGCAAAATTTGCTGCAAAAAGGTTCCTGTGACACGGCAATACATCTAATTTGAGGTCTTTGGGACATTCTAAAACGTTTAACGTGAAAAACGTTAATGTATTATTGTACTAATACAGTGATATTAACAGACCAAACTCACTAAACATCATATTAATAAAGTATACAATCTACAAAAAATCAGATGATCCCTGAATATGAATTCAATGCGTTTAATAAAACATTAAGCCTTTTCCTCCCATAGAAAACCATCATAAGGCTTAACGTGTTATTAAACGACTTTCATTCATATTCAGGACTCACCTTTTTTTTGTACATAGTATACTTTATTAGTATAATGTTTAGTGAGTTTGGTTTTTAAAAAATCACTGTCTTAGTACATTAAGTCACATTAAGCGTTTTCTTATAACGGTTTTCTATTGGAGGAAAAGGCTTAACGTGTTATTAAATGAGTTGCATTCATATTCAGGGCTCATCTGATTTTCTATAGATAGTATACTTTATTAGTATGATTTTTAGTGCATTTGGTCTGTTAACATCACTGTCTTAGTACATTAAGCAATGTTAAGCGTTTTTCATGGTAAGCGTATTAGAGTGTCCCCTGTCATCCTGCGCAGCTGCCCTCTCAAGCATCAGGTCGCGGAGCAACATCAAAAAGAACAGCTGAGACCGGCCGACAGTTAGGAGTAGCTGAAGCCTTTGCGAAATCTGTAAAATACAGCCATGTGAAAGTAACAGGCATACTAGCTGAAGTCACGGACAACCTCCGCGTCAGTGCCCATACCCAAGAGAGCGTGAGGAGATAACGAGCTCACACGTTTTCTGCATGAGGAGTGCATCAACTCCAGCGCGAATCCACTGTCCTGGTGGGCCAGTGGTGACGTGATAATCATTCTAGATTTCCGCTGCTGTCCAAAGTCGCGCGCAAATACATGTGTAATACGTGTTAGAACTCTTTGATTTTTTTTTTTTTTTTTGAAAACGCATGTTCTTGTTGCTGTTTGGCATGTAACAATAAACAAAAATTTTTTAAAATGTGTCTCTCTGTCAGTTAAAAAAAGCAACTATATATGCTACATAACTCAACGGTAAAGCTTTGTATGCAGCAAAATCAGGATAAATTAGGTATGTTAAAAAAAAAAACGGCGTTAATACCGCATATCGCGCTATTGAGCCGCCCATAATAACTGTAGGGGAAATTTCTTAACCGCGACAGCCCTAGTTATAATGGCTTTACTGTGACCTTTGATCAATTTAATGTGGCCTTCATAAAAGTATTCATTTCACAAACATACAAACCACCCCCTAACCTAACCTGAAAATTCTGAACAGTAGTTTAATTCTGCACTTTTAGTGTACTACATTTTTAATTGCACCACATACAGGCTATAAGCATCTAGAAACAACAGAATGCCTGAAGAGGACTAGTCCATGTCAAGAGGTACATTGGCAGACACCAAACAAAAACACGACACATATTGTACAAACAGCGACACATTGCGGGTGTCGCTGTTGGACAGTGTTTTCACTACTTCCTGTTGGCCTTCTGTAGCTAATCGTAGCTCCGTGTAGCTGTTTTTATTTTTATTAATTTTTTTCTCTAGAATCTTTATCTTACTTTCACTCTCTGTTTTTTAAAGTGATAAAATATAACTTAATTCACACCATATTTCTGATATTATCGATCAATCTTATCAGATTAATTTTGATCGTTCACTTTTATTTTATATCCGTGAATGCAGTACACCTGCAAAGCGTTAGCACTCGTTAGCTTGTCATTAGCGTTTTCATTCGAACCTATCGCTGTTTTCTTTTCTCCTCTCCTCTCTCTCGCTCCAGTATTTCACAAGTTCATCAAACAACCGCAGTAAGAATATTTCATCAAGCACGGTGAGTAATGGCTTCTCCTGCTATTGTTATTTGCACCTCTTGCCACATGTACAGTTTATCTATCTCTGTCGCAGATGAGTGATTCACATGTGATAAATGCAGGGAAATAGTTAGGCTGACAGAGAAGATTTCAGAATTAGAGACACGCATCCAAACTTTAATTGAGGACAGTAAGAATGTTAGGGCTCTAGATACGGCTTTGGATGCGTCTAGCTCAGGGATTCCTGTACATTGTTCGAGGCAGCGTAGTCGTGGGTCAAAACACCACTCTTTTGTTCCGAACAAAACATTAAGCAGGTTCGCCCCACTCAGTAATGCAACCACTGAAAAACCTGATGAAAGTGCTGTAGTTATTGGTGATTCTATCATACAGAACGTGAATATAGAGACACCAGCCACCATAGTCAAATGTTTACCGGGAGCCAGAGCGCCTGACATCTTTGCAAATCTAAAAGTGCTGGCTAATGCTAAACGTAAATACAGTAAGATTGTTATTCATGCAGGCGCTAAAGATGTTCGACTTCGCCAGTCAGAGATCACTAAAAATAACATTAAAGAGGTATGTGAACCTGCAAGCACAATGTCAGACATTGTAATATGCTCTGGTCCCCTCCCTGCTTACCGTGGTGACGAGATGCATAGCAGATTGTCATCACTCAATGGCTGGATGTCTAAGTGGTGCCCACAGAATAACATAGGTTTCATAGACAATTGGCGAGCCTTTGGGGCAGACCCGACCTGTTGAAAAGAGATGGTCTTCATACCTCCTGTGGTGGCGCCACTCTTCTCTCTAGAAATATGGCAAATAGTCTTAGTGTTTATACTTGACTAACTGGGGCCCAGGTCAGGAAGCAGACAGACTGGCTAAACTGACCGTCTGCTAGCTGCCTCACGTCACAGAGGTCAGCTAATTCTCAGCACATAGAGACTCCTTCACCTAGATATCACACTATCGAGACTGTGTCTCTTCCCCGAACTAGAAAATACAAAAAACGTCCAAACCAAGTTAAGATTAACAATTAAATTGATGTTCAACAAATAAAAAACAGATCCAATATGGATAAACAAATGATAAAGCTTGGCTTATTGAATATCAGATCCCTTTCTACGAAAACACTTTTTGTAAATAATATGATCACTGATCATAATATGGATGTGCTCTGTTTGACAGAAACGTGGCTAAAACCTGATGATTACATTATTTTAAATGTGTCCACCTCCCAAGATTACTGTTATAAACATGAGCCGCGTCTAAAACGCAAAGGGGGAGGTGTTGCTTCAATTTATAACAACGTTTTCAGGATTTCTCAGAGGGCAGGCTTCAAGTATAACTCGTTTGAAGTAATGGTGCTTCATATAACATTATCCATAGAAACAAATGTTAATGATAAATCCCCTGTTATGTTTGTGCTGGCTACTGTATACAGGCCACCAGGGCCCCATACAGACTTTATTAAAGAGTTTGGTGATTTTACATCCGAGTTATTTCTGAATGCAGATAAAGTTTTAATAGTTGGTGATTTTAATATCCATGTTGATAATGAAAAAGATGCATTGGGATCAGCATTTATAGACATTCTGAACTCTATTGGGGTTAGGCAACACGTTTCAGGACCTACTCATTGTCGAAATCATACTCTAGATTTAATACTGTCACATGGAATTGATGTTGATAGTGTTGAAATTATGCAGCCAAGTGATGATATCTCAGATCATTATTTAGTTTTGTGCAAACTTCAAATAGCCAAAATTGTAAATTCTACTTCTTGTTACAAGTATGGAAGAACCATCACTTCTACCACAAAAGACTGCTTTTTAAGTTATCTTCCTGATGTATCCAAATTCCTTAGCATATCCAAAACCTCAGAACAACTTGATGATGTAACAGAAACTATGGACTCTCTCTTTTCTAGCACTTTAAATATAGTTGCTCCTCTACGCTTAAGGAAGGTTAAGGAAAACAGTTTGACAACATGGTATAATCAGCATACTCGCACCCTAAAGAGAGCAGCCCGAAAAATGGAGCGCAGCTGGAGGAAAACAAAACTAGAGGTATTTTGTATTGCTTGGCGGGAAAGTAACCTATCCTACAGAAAAGCATTAAAAACTGCTAGATCTGATTACTTTTCTTCTCTTTTAGAAGAAAACAAACATAACCCCAGGTATTTATTCAATACAGTGGCTAAATTAACGAAAAATAAAGCCTCAACAAGTGTTGACATTTCCCAACACCACAGCAGTAATGACTTTATGAACTACTTTACTTCTAAAATCGATACTATTAGAGATAAAATTGCAACCATTCAGCCGTCAGCTACAGTATCGCATCAGACAGTGCACTATAGACCCCCTGAGGAACAGTTCCACTCATTCTCTACTATAGGAGAGGAAGAACTGTATAAACTTGTTAAATCATCTAAACCAACAACATGTATGTTAGACCCTATACCATCTAAGCTCCTAAAAGAGGTGCTTCCAGAAGTCATAGATCCTCTTCTGACTATTATTAATTCCTCATTGTCATTAGGATATGTCCCCAAAACCTTCAAACTGGCTGTTATTAACCCTCTCATGAAAAAAAAACACAACTTGACCCCAAAGAACTAGTTAATTATAGACCAATCTCGAATCTCCCTTTTCTGTCCAAGATACTAGAAAAGGTGGTATCCTCACAATTATAATCCTTCTTAGAGAAAATGGTATATGTGAGGATTTCCAGTCAGGATTTAGACCGTATCATAGTAATGAGACTGCTCTCCTTAGAGTTACAAATGATCTACTCTTATCATCTGATCGTGGGTGTATTTCTCTATTAGTTTTATTGGATCTTAGTGCTGCGTTTGACACAATTGACCACAACATTCTTTTGCATAGACTTGAACACTTGGTTGGCATTAATGGAAGTGCATTAGCATGGTTTAAATTGTACTTATATGACCGCCATCAGTTCGTAGCAGTGAATGAAGATGTATCATATCGATCACAAGTGCAGTATGGAGTACCTCAAGGCTCAGTACTAGGGCCGCTACTCTTCACGCTTTATATGTTACCCTTGGGAGATATCATCAGGAAACATGGTGTTAGCTTTCACTGTTATGCTGATGATACTCAGCTATATATTTCTAAACGGCCCAGTGAAACACACCAATTTGAAAAACTAATGGAATGCATAGTCGATATAAAAAACTGGATGACGAGTAATTTCTTACTGCTAAATTCTGAAAAAAAAAACAGAGGTGTTAATTATAGGACCTAAAAACTCTGCTTGTTATAACCTAGAACACTGTCTTAGACTTGATGGTTGCTCTGTCAATTCTTCGTCATCAGTTAGGAACCTAGGTGTGCTATTTGATCGCAATCTTTCCTTAGAAAGCCACGTTTCTAGCATTTGTAAAACTGCATTTTTCCATCTCAAAAATATATCTAAATTATGGCCTATGCTCTCAATGTCAAATGCAGAAATGTTAATCCATGCATTTATGACCTCAAGGTTAGATTATTGTAATGCTTTATTGGGTGGTTGTTCTGCACGCTTAGTAAACAAACTACAGCTAGTCCAAAATGCATCAGCAAGAGTTCTTACTAGAACGAGGAAGTATGACCATATTAGCCCGGTCCTGTCAACACTGCACTGGCTCCCTATCAAACATTGTATATATTTTAAAATATTGCTTATTACTTATAAAGCCCTGAATGGTTTAGCACCTCAGTATTTGAATGAGCTCCTTTTACATTATAATCCTCTACATCGGCTACGTTCTCAAAACTCAGGCAATTTGATAATACCTAGAATATCAAAATCAACTGCGGGCGGCAGATCCTTTTCCTATTTGGCGCCTAAACTCTGGAATAACCTACCTAACATTGTTCGGGAGGCAGACACACTCTTGCAGTTTAAATCTAGATTAAAGACCCATCTCTTTAACCTGGCTTACACATAACATACTAATATGCTTTTAATATCCAAATCCGTTAAAGGATTTTTAGGCTGCATTAATTAGGTAAAACGGAACCGGGAACACTTCACATAACACCCTATGTACTTGCTACATCTTTAGAAGAATGGCATCTACGCTAATATTTATCTGTTTCTCTCTTATTCTGAGGTCACCTTAGCCACCAGATCCAGTTTGTATCCAGATCAGAGGGTCACTGCAGTCACCTGGATCCAGTACGTATCCAGACCAGATGGTGGATCAGCACCTAGAAAGGACCTCTACTGCCCTGAAAGACAGCGGAGACCAGGACAACTAGAGCCCCAGATACAGATCCCCTGTAAAGACCTTGTCTCAGAGGACCACCAGGACAAGACCACAGGAAACAGATGATTCTTCTGCACAATCGGACTTTGCTGCAGCCTGGAATTGAACTACTGGTTTCGTCTGGTCAGAGGAGAACTGGCCCCCCAACTGAGCCTGGTTTCTCCCAAGGTTTTTTTTCTCCATTCTGTCACCGATGGAGTTTCGATTCCTTGCCGCTGTCGCCTCTGGCTTGCTTAGTTGGGGTCACTTCATCTGCAACGATATCGTTGACTTGATTGCTAATAAATGCACAGACACTATTTAACTGAACAGAGATGACATCACTGAATTCAATGATGAACTGCCTTTAACTATCATTTTGCATTATTGACACAATGTTGTTCAGTTGCTTTGACGCAATATATTTTGCTTAAAGCGCTATATAAATAAAGGTGACTTGACTTGACTTGACAAAGGAAGAGCATGCACTGCAATGTTGTGTCCCTGTGCTTCAATATGCCGGCATGGTTTGTTGGCTGACCTGGACCAGTCATGGGATCAGCATGGCACAGAAGCCCTACAGCAAGCTGGGAGACCATTATGGTGTTATTATGTCTTCCAGGCTCCCAGTGGCCACAAGAGCAGAACTTTCAACTTGGAAGAGTCATTATGTGATCTCTGGTTTACGCGCACACACTTTCTGTACTCCAAAAAAAAAAATATATATATATATATATATATATATATATTTCTTGTCTGGTTGATGTACCCATTAGCCTCTTGTGCACAAATCTACATCAGCTAGCCCGGACAGAGAAAAATTTCTTTACACCCAGGCCAGCTGGCTCAAAGCACCAGATTGGCTTTAAACGCATCATTTTGCTAATTGCAGGCCTTCCAGCAAAAGCACAACCACTGCTGGCAACTGGTGCAGCAGGTAAATCACTTGTGTGACACTTAAACACAGCTTTATCCACACGCTAACATGGACACAATCAATGATGACTATTATCCTATCTATTCAGTATAGCGTCAATCAAAACATTTCCTTTAGCTTTGCTTTAGTTACATTTCTCAATCTGCAAGTCAATCTGCCAGCAGGTTAGTTAGAGCTAGCGAAGCGCTAAAGATAAAGCCGCAGACCAAAGTCAATGTGTTCTGGATCTAGAGCCTGGGCTGTAATTATAGCAAGGTTAGCACTTTGACTCTGGGTGCCATGCTATTGAGCAGGATTGGGTCTCCTTGCGCTCAAGCCTGGCAAGCGTGGCCACAGCTAGGAGCTTAATTACAGCCTGGGAAATGGCTGCTAGAGTCATGTGGATACATTTCTGCTTCTTCTGGGAGCTCCGTCAGAGGGCCTGCTAATAAAGATGGTCCCAGACTGCATAACCCTACAGTGGCGGTAATGGCAAAGCTCAGCCAGAGAGTCTTTGTCTCAGGGAAGCTGCTGGCTTTACCGTCCTTTGCCTGCCAGGCCAGCAGCTGGCCTGCTTTGATGGATGGCAGTAAATCAAGACCTTCGCCCTATTCCTGTCCCTACAGCTCATTCCCTGAATCCCCTTCTCCTTACTGTACTTCTTGAGCTTCTCCTAACCTCAAGGAAGTCGTTTACAGAGCAGAAAACTCTGCAAAGATCTTCATTATAACTAGTATGAACAGATTTCTGAGTCGGTTTCCAAAAAAAGTGCTAATTAATGAATGAAACAAATCAGAGTTATCTAATAAATAGTGTTGATATTTACACTAAGGGTCAAAAGTCTGGGGTCAGTAAGATTTAATTATTTATTCAGAAAGGATCCATTATGTTGATCAAATGTAAAAGTAAAGGCTTCTAATAATTCATAGGTCAGAGTCTAATTTATTAACGGGAACCTTTTTATTAAATAAATGATAAAGTATGAACCTTTCTCACTGTTTGTGTGTGTGTGTGTGTAAATTGTATCAGTTCATTTAAATTTGAATGTGTTTTTGTTCCTAGTCACCAGAGATGGGACCAAGTCACACATGTGCAAGTCTCAAGTAAGTCTCAAGTCTTAACCTTCAAGTCTCAAGTAAGTCCCAAGTATTTTTTTCTTGGGCAAGTCAAGTCAAGTCAAGTCACAAGTTATGTCAAGTCAAGTCAAGTCAAGTCCTGTAGTAAGTCAAGTCACGTCCAAGTCAAGTCACCTTATTATTGTAATTTTACCTGCAGAATCTGATCTTAATAAAGTTAAAAGACAAGATATAAGTAACAGTAAATTAAAATAATTTGGATTTTCATTGTAAATACTCATGTTCAGTAAAATACATCATGGAATCAAACAAAATTGTAACTTCATAAAATTATTTATTTTTCACTTCTGCCAACAGAAATGTTTTACATTTTCAACATTGAGTCCATAAAACAAATAACAGCTAAACATCCAACAGACTCCTCTCTGAACACCCCCCCCCCCCCCTCTCTCTCTCTAACAACGTGACGTGACATGACATGACATTCGGCCAAGTATGGTGACCCATACTCAGAATTCGTGCTCTGCATTTAACCCATCCAAAGTGCACACACACAGAGCAGTGAACACACACACACACTGTGAACACACACCCGGAGCAGTGGGCAGCCATATGCTTTGGCGCCCGGGGAGCAGTTGGGGGTTCAGTGCCTTGCTCAAGGGCACCTAAGTCGTGGTATTGAGGGTGGAGAGAGAACTGTACATGCACTCCCCCCACCCACAATCCCTGCCGGCCCGGGACTCGAACTCACAACCCTTTCGATTGCAAGTCCGACTCTCTAACCATTAGGCCACAACTTCCCCTCAAACACAGTTTACATACAACATTAAACTTTCTTACATTTCTCCCCTCTCTCTCTCTCTCTCTCTCTCTCTCTCTCTCTCTCTCAAGTTCAAGTTGCTTTATTGGCATGACATTTGAGTTACAGTATTGCCAAATTTAGCATTTAGATAGAGAATAAAATATGATTACAATAAAATACAATAAAAATAGCAGCAGCAGATAATATTTCTAATATTAATAATAGTAATTATATAGAATTAAGAATATCAAATAAAACAGTTGAATATAATAAATTATCCCTCTCGTATGGTGTGTATGGTGTATAAATATTTAGCAGCTAGTGTGACTGCCGTCTCATTCTCTCCAAGTATATAGAGTAGTTTCTCTGAGTCATTTAGAGACAAGAATGAAGGATTCAAAGCTTCAAACTGTGGGAAGAATGTTTCTCTTGTAGTGCTGTATTTGGGACAGACAAGAAGGAAGTGTTTCTCATCCTCTGTTTGATTCAGCTCACAGTGTTTGCCTCTCTTCTCTCGGGAGCCAGGATCTTTTATGTCTACCAATCTCTATTTCCAAATCATGATCACTGAGTCGATATTTTGAAAGGATTTGTCTTTCTTTTAATTGCTTGAGTGATAAGTAATTTGCCAGTTTTGTGTTTCTGTTTAGGGCCGAATAACACTGGAGTTTGGTTTGGAGCTCAAATTCATTTTTTTCATTTTTCATCATAATTATACTTCATATTTTTGTCAATTAGTTTCTGAATGTTGGGGTTGTGATTGGAGTCAGACTCAGTTTGGGTTTCCTTCATCAGGTGAAGCACGAGTGTGTTTCTCTCTCTCTCTCTCTCTCTCTCTCTCTCTCTCTCTCTCACACACACACACACACACACACACACAATCTCTCTCTCAGAGTACATCCGTAAGTCATTACCTCTATTACAAGGTATTGCACTTGCAAAATATAAGATTCGAGAGTCTTGTCTGCAAGCCGAGCACGATGTGGCCTATCCCACCATGTATGCGCCACCGGAATGCGCGCTCATAATGGAAGCAACGCGGTCGCGACGTGCTCTACGCCTCAGGGGCGCAACTGCCCGAGCGCTTTGGAAACAACGAGAAAGCGGCGCGACTAGCGATTTCTACGCGTTTTAGGCGCGAATTATTGACGACAAAAGCGATGACCCTCAGTACCCCTCAAGCTGAGATGTTGATGTGATGTGATATCTGATCTAAGTGGGCGTGGTCTGCGTAAGGTAGAGAGGGCATGACTGATGATGTCATGACATGACAACGCGATTCTCTGCCTGCGCTCCAGCTGAGTAATCAATTTTATTTTTTTTAAATAATTTATATATTTTATATTCAAACTGAAAACATAAGGTGATTAACACTCAAGTCATTCAAGTCATCCTGTCTCAAGTCAAGTCAAGTCCCAAGTCTTTAACTTCCAAGTCCGAGTCAAGTCTCAAGTATTTTATTTTTTGTCAAGTCAAGTCACAAGTCATAAAAATAGCGACTCGAGTCGACTCGAGTCCAAGTCACCAAGTCACAAGTCCCCATGTCTGCTAGTCACAATATCAATTCTGCTTTGATCTTTATTTGAATAAGCAGTTGATTAAAAACAAAACAAAACTTAAAAAGAAGGATCACTTACAATATAAACATATACAGTCATATTTGCCTGCGCTCATCAATCAAAGACCCTTGATCTACATTCTTTGTTTTAATTTTCCATTTTCAAAGGAAATTACACAGTCAGGGCACAATTTCCAGGGCCTTTTAAATTGGAAAACAATACAAAACCAAATACTAAGATAAAAGCTATTTCTGCCTGTTCTGTCGAGATCAGTTGCTGCTGATTGTAAGTCTAACACTGCAACGAGACTAGGAGGAAAGCCATCTATAATGTAGATAAGCCAGAGAAGACTATCTTTTCCAAACTCTGAGAGACCTTTTATAATCTGGGCAGTTGGCAAAGCAGATCTGGGTGATAAAGATGTGGTATCAGTGGCTGGAAGCACAGGACGATAAGCTGGCGAGGATTTCTCACTGCACTGCTGTGGCTACATGTCTTCAAGTACTTCCCCACTCTGTGGGCACCAAGAGAGAGCAGAGTTGGAGGTGGTGAAGGCCTGGCCACATTTTGTGGGCTGTTATAGCCACACAGCTCTTCAACAGTCCTGACCCCTGGGAACCAACACCCTGTCAGCAGCAATAAGCATTTTCGCCCAGTGTCACTGAGGTGTTATTTTAGTTCACACAAACACTATATATATATATATATATATATATATATATATATATATATTTTTTTTTTTTTTTTTTTTTTTTTACAACTTTTTAAGCCACGTTTGTTTGTGGGTAAAATGCATCATGCTTTCCATGTTTCCCTAGATGCTATTGAGAGTGTTAGCAAAAAGGGGGAGGGGAACACAAAGTGGCAACGTGCTTTGTGCCAGAACGGGGGAGGGTCTGACACAACCCACGACAAGGACATGCTTTTGAGGATTAAAGGGATTTTTTTTTTCTTCCCAAATGTAATGTCTGGCATTACCATAATACAAACTGCCATTGAACTAGGAATAAAAGCAGATTATAAAGTCTCTATAACACACCACAGCAATAAGGAATGGAATGTACACCATGTCCCAAATGCTGTTGTTTTGTCACAAGAGAGAAGTAGGACAATCTAACAATAATCTAAATGACTATGATCCACTGTTAATGGAAAATACAGAGGAAAGTATATACATGATTTTTTTCCCCCTCTCTAATCTGGGAAGGTTTGGGAATCACAAATAGCATCTAAAAGCATGACTTTGACCTTTAAAATCATCCATTAATATCACAGTTATCTTGTTATTATAAATGCATAAGCTATCATAGACAGAAACAGTTTGGAAACAAGAAATGCATTAATTCTCCTTCCGAATTCTGAACGAGCAACTGTGCTGCTCTTTGTTCGATTCCATTTGGTAAGAAAGCAGTACCGAGCATGCACAACCAACCTATTGGAAAAGAAAAATGGCCAGCTTGTGAAATGCACCTCACTTTCTCTCTGCATGCATTTGTACTAGCAGCTATCTAGCAGAAGCAACCGATGACCCGGTCAAGACGGGCCGTTAAGCGCAAACAGAGCAGCACCCAGAGTCACAAAACAGGACAAGACTATGCAAAGGGAGGCAAAACTCTCCCAACCACTTATCTGCTTACATCATCTCTTCTCTCAATCTTTATATCTCTTTTTACCACTCTCCCTGCTTCCTATTCTCTCTCTCTCTCTCTCTCTCTCTCTAAGCATGTTCTCTACAGGGCTTAGAGGCATCAAGCTGATTGAGTGTGAAGCCAGCTTCTTTTCATTGATGTTATAAAATATGGAGGATGGCTAGTCCAGGCTCAAATCCAAACCTGCTAAATGAAAGAGAAGAATGGGAAGAGAAAAGCAGCCCTGTTTAGCAGTATCTCTACAGCAGATGGAGGATATAGTGTTGAAGTTATGGACTGAGATTTGTGACGGATGCATCTTTAGTACCTGACCCAGGTTACGTAAACCCCGTAATGGCACTAAAACACCTCTTAGAGATGACAAGAAACTCTCAAACACATTTGTACATGGGAAATCATGAACAGACACTTCCCACAGGGTTGCAAATGGACCACAGTCAGGGGGGCTCTGACACTTTGGAGTGAAAAAAAAATAATATTTTCTTGGAATTTGTGGACCTGTAGAGTGGTGGGAAGAAACAGACACATGTGTGAGTGTGATTGGTGAGATTTGGGATAATTCAGTGGTTTTCAACTGGTGGGTCACAACCAAAAAATGAGTCAGATCTTTTTCTGAGAAAAGAAAAACAATATTGTGTAAGTGCAATATTGCACTGGAGATCAAATAAATAAATAACAATAATAATAATAATAATAATAATAATAATAATAATAATTATTATTATTATTATTATTATTATTATTGTTGTTGTTGTTGTTGTTGTTGTTGTTGTTATTAGGTTATAAGGTTATAGACTTAAAATGGATGAGAAAACTTTTTTTGTAAAATATAAATAATAATAATAATAATTATTATTATTATTATTATTATTATAATAACAACATGTTAGAATTAAAATAATTTAATTTTATAATTTATAATTATAATTTTATTACTTTTATTACAAGATTAAAGTTTATTTTAATTGTTAAAACAAATAAAAATTGTGTCATCAGTTAATCATTGCACCAAAAAAATAAAATAATAATACTTTGACAGGTTGTGCAAGATTCCTCAAGCCATTAAATACAGGGTTTTGTTATAGTATTGGGTCACCACTTGATGTCCAATGTAAAGTCTAGGCCTTGTAGCAAAACCAGACGAGAACCATCTTCCAAGACTGATGGTCGTCCTGCCTTAACTCTCTTTGCCTGAGGCCCCTTAGAATCAGTCTACATCCTGAAAGCTCTTTTATACACATTATAACACTAACCCAAAGTGATGGCTGCTAGTGACACATTACGCTTTGTGGCCCATCAAAATATCCAGCTCTTGTCTTTTTCCCCCATTCATTTTCTCATGCAAAGCATTGGAGAAGAACGCTGTCTGCTTTGATGATTGTGGAATAAAACATCCACACAGCCCTGCCAAGGCCGTGACTTGAATGATAAAAAAAAAAAAAAAGAACAGTCCACACACTAGACAGTAGGGCTCTGATTCCATTGAAGTCACAGCTTAGAGGGGCTTGTCGTGGAAAATCACTGTACAGAGGATGTCTGAGATGAAAACAATGTGTACAGTAAGAAAGGCAGTGTCTATATCCTCTTTGCTCTCCTCCATTCATTAGTTAAAGACAGAAGAGGTCAACTGCCTCGGGGCGGCACAGTGAGCAAAGGCCAGCATACCAGCACTCAATGGGTTTAACACTGAAACTTTGCTCATGTCCATTTCTCATCCCCATCCCTCTGAATTTGCGTTATTTTATTCATTCTTTCTTTTTTGGGCTTTTAGTGGAGAACAGTTGAACTTACTGGATGAATAGGATTTCTATGCAGTGCTGTGAGCGTGTTAGAAAGACAAAAAGAAGAGACTCACACCAAAAAAGCATGGGATAGAAAAAAAGGGAATCAATTTTGAAACTCATGGAAATATAGCACTAAAAAGAAAAGCTGCAACAAAAGTAAAGCTAGACAGGAGGGGTTGAGATGGATCAGGCATTTGAGTCTTATGTCACCTCAGCAGGAACAGATGACTGAATGTGTCTTCAAAGAAGCTGAGCAGTGAAGGGAAAAAAAGATCCAGTGAAAACACTAATGGAGGGGAACTGTGTAGAGTTCATTGGTGTTTTTTGACCAAGACGCTTCACTGAGAAGAAAAACAGGCTATTCATTTTGACGTTTCTTGTCTTTGAAGAAGCATACCTTCGAAAGAGAAGTGCTATGAGTA